>NC_056734.1:581688331-581880187 GCF_019279795.1 Protopterus annectens
GAAGATGTGTCAGTACTGCAGGATGAGAAGGATCATTTTATGGGTATCATAAGGCAGTACCCGATTACCACATTGTGAGAATGTTCATTTTGACGGGTGACCTACGAAGATGTTTGTGTGCTGCACTTGTAGAAGGATTCACTTTATGGGGTGTTGTAAGATGATGCATGAGAACCACATTGTGGGAATGTTCATTTTACAAGGTGTCATATGATGATGTGTGGGCACTGCCGTGTGAGAATGCTTATTTTAATTGGTGTACTAGGACGATATTTGGTTACAACACTGTGGAATTGTTCATTTTACAAGATGCTGTAGGATGATGTTTCAGTGCAGCACTGTCATGAGTACCCAAGGCCTGGCTTGGCTACATGGATTTGTTGCCTTACACATTTGCACACTGTTGAGAAATAAATGTAAAAAAGCCTAGTTTGCATACAACATATTTAAATGACCCAGAATTTATGCAGATAAGTTTATGACTGCTGTATTAACTCGCAATCACTTGGGATAGGAAACTGTGAACTTTTGCAAGTAAAGTAAATAGTAAAAAAGGTAGAAATTTTTAGCAAGCAGTTTATATTACTATTAGAGTGCAGTGTTAATTGGAGAATTGAGTTTTTTATTCATATGGCAGTCAGATGTGAATAATACATGCCAATACAGATTACATAAGTATCATTTATGACTGGAAATTTGGACTGCTCAACTGGAAATGTATGTTGAAATAGTCGTAATGACAATGTGGAAAGGAATTTGGAAATACATTTTATGGTTATGCTGCACATGATATAAGTGCATTTGCTGATGTGATTCTAGTATGATGTAGTACGTTTTCAGGTATTTTTGTGTCAGGATACATGTTGCTTTATTGGGAAACTTCTGGGTGTCACTCCTGAATGAAAAATGACAACATGAATACAGACAAGTGTTAAGGGAAGATACAAGTCTATTAGGAAAGTACTTGTAATATTAGCATGAATGTTACAAACCACCCAATGTTACAGGCACCTTTGCATAAAAGTATTCCAGAGTATCCACAAAGTAAACACAAAGTCCATGACCTGCAAAGGTGAGGCTTCAGTTTAGTAAAAAAATATACTCCAAAACAGCAACCTCAGCTTAATAAGGTGTATACTCAAATTTCTCCAACCAAAGATCTGATGCACCTCTAAACAGTATCTCCAAATCCACAGGAATCTTCTTGATGATGGCAGAAACTCAAAGGTAACAGTGCCCACATTAACACATTTATAAAATTGTACCAGGTGCACACATATGTCACAGCTACCCCAGGAAACATGTAAAGGATTTGCTGCCCAACAGCAAATGTTCTGTGACATTGTTAAGGTTCAGTACAATGCTCCATACAGTCAGCTAGAAATGGTCAGAGTCCCCAGGGTGTATATGAGGATTTTCTGGACTACATGGAAATGGCAGACAGTAGGGATAATGCCATGATTGCATTGAACCACAGTATGGTGGTACACCAAGCATCCCTGTACGCTAGTGAGGACTACCCAGAATCAAAAAGGAGTCAGATTTGGAAGGGTCAGAGGACGTGGAAATGTCAGGACACATAGGACTATCAGTGCTTTTCAATAAGGTAGGGGAATAATAGCAGGGCACAAACACAACAGATTTCATGCAGGCCACATCGACACTTATCCACATGTAGAAGAACCTTTCATTGGAGGTCACAGTTCAGCAGCATTGTGAGATCAGAGTTTGTTGAAGCACCTGCATCATGTAGATCATGACATCATAACAAGTCTCCAGCCAGCTCACATGAAAGCCCCTCCTCAAGATTAGATTCACCTTCCTGTACCTTTCCTTTAGCAGATGTCATGTATGACAAATTTGACCTTGACCTACTGTGATTCAGGCCGGACATTTCTGGTACTTAATATTTGTCTTTTAACACAGTGATGTCAGTGTTTAACTTGAAAGGCAATGAGTTATAACAAAAAAGGCAGAGCATTATGTGACCCAGTTTTAAGGCAGTTTGTTTGTACATGCATTTCATTTCAATAATGCTGTTGCTTACTATTAAAGGAGATATCTTGGAAAAATCTGAGTGTCATAACATTCAGACTGCACTGAATTACAAAATTACTGGGTTAGGCATAATCAGTGTTACAGGTGAAAATTACTGAGAATATAAAACAACACACTATTTGGAAAAACACTCCTTAGAAAATAAAACAGATCATATCAGCATCCTTCTATGTTAACTAGCATGGTTGCCACTTTACCTTCAGTATCATACATTTTCCATTTTTGGGCAAGGTGTCATTTCATGCAAAATACTGAAATAGCAGTTTTTATTAAAGGTACCACTGTAGCAGATTCATTAAGTGCATACTTACGTACTCCACCTAAGCAGAATTTCTTGTGCAAAAATGTAATCATTCCTTACATGATACCTTACAATATTGCTGAACAGGTGTTAGTGAGCACTACTTAACAGTATGAGCAGCTATTCTGAAATAAAAACATTTAAAGATAAAAGGGAATGTCTGATGAATACTAGCAGTGGACCATGCACTACACAGCAAAGCTTACACATATGACAGCATGCATCAGTCATACTCTGTACCTGAATATCATGGTCCATAGTTCTGGACTAGACACTGCCTCATTGTCTGTACAGCCATGTGCTATACACAGGTCTGCCACATGGGGTCCAGTACACTGCTGATTGTTTAACGTTTGTCACAGTAGGACTGGAACTGGAAGCTGCAGTGACAGTATGGGTCCCTTCACCCCCAGACTGGCACATGATCACATTATGCAATATGCAGTAAGCATCCTGCATCCAGTAGCCGGGTTATATTGAAAGGCACCCAGAGACTCATGCAGGGACCTAAATCAACTCTTCAGCATGTCAAAGACCCTTCCAGTGACAATACAAGTTTGAGACAAGGCTGTATTAAACTTGTCTTCAACAGCTGCACTTGGATTTTACACTGGTGTTTGGAGCCATGACGGTAGTAGATGTCCAGCATCACCGGAAAGAAAAAAAAAAGAGGCGGGGACGAAAACAAAGAAAAACTGATTTAGTATTTAACAGCACATTGTGCTATGAATTTAAGTAAAAGTAAAAAATAAATATATATATATATATATATATATATATATATATATATATATATATATATACACACACAGTTTCCCTTTATAATCTCTAAATACTGAAATCTCAAATTTCAGTATACCAAGACCATAAAGGCGAATTATTAATATGTTGAAAATGCATAATCGAGAATTTGAATATCTCGAATTCACGGCTATGGCTTTACGTTACGTTACGTGCAGTGGTTTGGTTTGGATGTTGTTCGGTGTAGTGTATGGATTTATGTGGAATCTAAGGTAAGTGAGTGTTTTGTAAGGGTTTTGGATGAGAGTTTGAGTGTATGTGAGATTGTTTGTAAGTTGTTTGTGTGGGTTAGGGTAAGAAGGTAAATGTATGAGTGTGTAAGTGTTGGATGTATTGGTATTTGTGTGTGTGTGTGTGTGTGTGTGTGTGTGTGTGTGTGTGTGTGTGTGTGTGTGTGTGTGTGTGTGTGTGCGAGGGACTGTGGAATGTCTGAGTGTGAGTGTACTGTCTTTTACTCTTTGTGCGATTTCGGAGTTAGCATATATAAGTAGGGGCGTGTGGGGGGTGCATGTTGGCTTGCCCCCCTGCTTATGTGTAGTGTAGGTATGTGGGTGTGTGGTGTTTTGTTTTTGTGTGTTTATTTGTTTTGTAGTGTGGGTGTTGTGGTTTATGTGTGGTGTATGCTATGTTTTCGGGATTTGTAGTTTCGTGATTGTGAAGGTTCAGTATTTGAAGGTTTCGCCTTTCTGGTTTCAAGATACTGAAATTCGAGATTTCAGTATTTCGAGATTATAAAGGGGAGCCATATGCACACACACACACACACACGCACACGCACATGCACACGCACACATACACACACACACACACACACACACACACACACACACACACACACACACACACACACTTATCCACTCACCAGCAAAATGACCACTGGGCATTCTATGATGCAGGAAGAGGTAGTAGAGTGAACTAAATGCTAGAAATGGGAATCATGTGCAACGCTAGGTTGCTAAGCAGACACATTGATGATGCACCTCCGTGTATCATACACTACTTGACAGTTAATGGAATGGTAGCTCTTCCTACTGTGGTTCTGCTCCCTCCTTGGACCAGTTGGGGCCCTACTTACAACATAGGCATAATCTATTGGACTGGGTACATCAGGGAGATAGGCCATCCCTTGAAAGGTACAGAGTCCTGGCTCATTCCTGGGTCGATACCAGGAAATAGAAGTACTGATGCACATGTGCCAAGAGTGCATTCAGGAACTCCTGAAGTATCCCCAAGGCAGAAGCCTGCAAGGTACTCACTATGCCCCAAGTCTGTCTCTGGAAGGTCCCAGTGGCAAGTATAATGAGGGCTGCTATTACTTTAGTATCCACAGGGACAGGCAGACCACTCACCCTCAGTGGGGTCCCCCATGGGAGCCAAACATACTCACTGAAACCCTTACAATATCTCTATCTACTCTGAAGCTGTCAAGGCTTTTCTAATTATCAAAACTGTAATGAGTAATTATCTGCCTGTATTTTTGCCTTCTTAGCTAGCAAGCTCCACTGGGCACAAGTGGTTTTGGCTTGGCTTAGACAGGGAAATAGCAAGGCTAGAGCAAGAGACAGCATCTTCTTCAATTGCAAAGTAGATAAAGAATGGACAGTTGCACCTTTGTAATGAATATTCACAATGCATGCACAAGCATCAGATTATCATTATTAATCACAAACAGATGAAAGAGGAACTCATTAGCATGCACAGATTTACATAATTTCTCATTTACATCTCATTATTTCTTCATTTGCTTAAGCTGATTCATGGCCATTGCTCGGTAAGTGGCCTGTATGAATCTTATCTTTCCTGCAGAAACATGCAAAAAGAATGGATATCCTTTATGCATTTGCATATCAACTCTGAATACCACCCAAAATGTTAACACACTGCTTTTTCATGCCAAAGTGCTCTGGATTGTAGACAGGTTGCATAACTGCTTACATTTTAGGTTTGGAAGGACACCCTTGTTTTTCTTAACAACCTCCAACCTGTAGTATGGATGTACTGGATGGAATTGGAAATGGATCTGACCCCTCATTTTATGACACGTGCAGATTAATTGTGATACTTAATGTCAAGTAAAGTGTTTGTCAGCTATTATTTATTTGTGCAGAGTATTTTCTATATTTTGTAAAGCATTAAACCATGGTTATTTATGTAATTGTTACTACAATTTTTGTATTGAGGTACCTCTCTAGTACATAAGCATGTTACAGCTGGTCATTAACTGCTTCTAAGAACAGATCATAGCAAAGGTTTTTCTAAGTCTCAGAAATACTATCATATTATACTGCTTTTAACACCTTTATCAGTCACTGTTGCTGTATTTCTTCTGTAAATGAAGGATTTTCTAAACCCATTGTCGCTGTAAAATTTAGTTATCTACATCTCCTCAAGGCTTCTTTAAAGAAAGATTGAAGCCCTGTGAACTGTAGTGAACTGTAAAAAACATCTACAATTATAGAAGAGACGGGCTGCTTACCTCTTGTTTGCTGCTGTGTTGCACAGCTGCAAGGGAAACCTCATCTCTAAGAAGACCTCTAGGTAAAAGACATAATACTAAACCTACAAACTCAAGGAAGCCTATCTGCTCCATTTTTGAACTGTTATCATTTCCATTTATATGGAAATATTTGTTAAATTCCAGTGGCTGCTGATGACTTCAAATTAAAGGGGGGGCTGCAGGAGACAGCTGAATGGGTGGGGCCAATGGGAAGGGTGTGGTCAACTAGAAAGGGGTGGGGCTGTGCTCAAAAATACAACAACTGCAACATTAATTAAATACACGCATCATTATGAGAGTCCAATCAAGCCAAAATGAAATGTAGAAGAAAAAAATATTTCAATGCATTGGCTACATGACAGTTTACTTAATATCTAGAGGGAAACAAAAAGGTTGTGAAGCATGAACAAATAAATTACTTTTTGAATACTAGTCAAAATCAAGTATAAAAAAAACAAGGTTCTTCTTGCAATGCAGTTGCTAAAAGTAGAAATCTCTGTGATACCCCCACTTGTAAAAATGTTTCTTATCCAAAAAGACCTGCTGCCTGACAACAACTATCGACTTGTTTCATGAGGAAAACATGATCAAAGTAAAAAATGAACAGCAAACAAGAAACAAGCTCAAGATAAATTGCTTAAGGGATTACTGCACAGGTTATGGACCACACATGATAGATTGGCATTTTGTTTAGTTTACGAGTAAAGCCTGCAAAGATGACTGCAAATCTCCAAAAATTTAATGAGCTTCTGAAAATACTGTAATTCTGTCCTTTATTACAAATACTGTCATATGCATTTCAATACCTAAGGTTTGTACATTATCTAATTATGTAAATATTCTCTGCATGGCAATAACAAAAAGGCTTTCAGTGTTGGTAATTATTTAACAGTATGCTTATTAAAGGTTATTTGCATCTTACAATCTCAGAAAAGCTTACCCGATGGTCATTAAAGCATTGCTACTTAAACACAAAGCAACAGGGCATTGTGACGGCTTGTATTTTCTGAATAATAAGAAGCATAAATCAACAGTATAAAAATATGATAGAAAACCAGAACATTCTGCAAAATCAAGGACAGATGAAAAACCACTGTCATATTTGTGTCTACTTTGGATGGGGGAACACTCTGCACACTTACATTGCATAACTGCTCCTTGCCTTGCCTTGCTTGTACAAATCCAGAGTCACTACATGGGGGAGTGGGGTGCAACAAGTATGTCACAATTTGAAGTGTCTCTGGCTGATGGTGATGGCTCTGACACTTCATACCTCTCAACCTCAGTGCAAGAAACCTGGACAAAGCCATACATAGAAGTGGGACACAGGCCCAGAAATAAGGACAGTTTTTAAATATTGCTCTTATAAACTTAGAAAGATAATAGAATAGTAGTAGGTCTTGCATTAGTATGAATTTTCCTGAAGGGTATGAAATCTGAAACTCAAATGTCTGCCATTATTTTCTAACTTCAATCTTTAATGATTTGCTACTAATTTGGCAGAAAACCACAATTTTATGAAAAACAGATGAAAAATGTGATGCAAAATATAAAATTGCCACACAATATAGCTGGGAACCTGTCAAAGAAGAGACACCGTTTTAATATTAGTACTGTTAACTTGAGCAGCTGACAAACTAAGAGCATCTACATGCATTTCTGAAATAAAAGTAATCTATAACTCGGATCATTACAGTTATTTATAATTGTAAACCCTCTACGTTTTCTTCCAAAATTGCCATTTTGTGGATGGGATTATTAGGGGGAGAGCAACATTTTGAGCCAGAATTGGGGATAGTTGAGAGGTTTGGATATTCCTAATTCTATAAATCGATTTATTTGCACGTACTTGTCAACCTCTTAATGCAGGAAATCTGGACAAGGCCAAATAAATATATTGGGGAAACATACAAACAGTACTAAAAATTGCTCTTGTATAAACTTTAGACAGTTGATAAAATAACAGGTCTTGCTTTAGCATGCATTTTTCTGAAGGTTATAATGTCTGAAACTCAATGTCTGTCATTATTTAGTGACTTCATTCTTAAATGATTTGCCGGAAAACCACAAATTTTATGAGGAACAAACCAAAAATAAAAAGCAAAAATCTATTGATTCTGCAAAAATCTGGACAGTTGAGAGGTATAGTTCAGCTGGGGCAGTCTGAGTTTGCTGCCCTTCCCCCTCACAAAATCATGGTCGAAGGGAGCCTCCCCCCTGCAGCCATTCCAATGACCCATTCCTTGGTTATTTCACCCCATTTACCATAAACACTGTAATGTGCATACTGCTTTACTTCTGCGATGATTTGGATTTCATTTGAAAGTTTTATTTTGCATTTTACAGCACAAACCCTAATAGATATCTGCTAAACAAAGCAATGCAGTCTTACAATGAAAATAGACTTAGCATTAAAACTTCTCTGCCCTTGAAACTTACATTCATTTAAACAGCATTGAAACCCACATTCAAAGAAAATACATTTTGCCAGTGGCAGATAAAGATTAACTTTGGGCTGTTTTCATATCATAGGCCCCTTCAACATGAAACATACACATGCTCTTTGATACACCTTCCTGATTGTATTAAATTATATTCCTTGAACAATACAGTACAGTTGTTAGAAGTCATTTTAAATTTATTGTTTTGAACATTTTTCCAGTAAACAATGAAACAAAAATGCATGCACCAATAATGACAAAACAGCCCAATTCAGAACATTTCCATCATATAAGTCTACTCAACATCTACAGTCCACCAGTATCAGTAAATATGCACGATCTCTGAAGAAGTAAAAGTCATCTAAATAATTCCACATTAAAGAAATCTGTAACTAATGAAGAGGTTGCTGCTAGCAAACAACTTATATGTCATTGTTTCATCTACAAATAAAGTGGTTGTTGCCCTTGAGGAATAAATTGTCCATGTTGCATTAAAAAAATGATAAGCTAGTAATATCGCAGTAGGGAATGGATGGCAAACAGATAACAGGTTCATAGTTACTAGGTATCTTCACCAAAAAGGACTGCAGCATCCACCCCATTTACAACACAGTACAGTATCAGCAATGCATCTATCTACTGTGGGAGTAGAACCCACAGCCTTCTGCATCAAAAGCAAGTCTACTACCTGTTGTGCTATTAACAATGCAAGTAGACGCACCATTAGCAGTACTAAACTTTTGTTCCCTGCAGCTCTCAGCTCCTTGTAAAATCTACTCGACACTCCGCTGTATCTCTGAACTTTACAGCACAAGAAATCTGGAAAAAGCCAAACGTTTTTTTTTTGGGGGGGGGCACAAGCCCAAACACCAGGGACACATTTTAAACATTGCTTGTATAATGTTGGAAAGTTGCTATAATAAAATGCTGTGTTACCACCATACATTTCACTGCTAAGTCTTGAACCCAGGGGAACCCTATGCAAAACAGTCAGAGCAACATACCACTATGCCAAATCACCTGTTTTGTGAAAGAGGGGAAGACTGAAACTTAAATGACTACCATTTAGTGAATTCAGTTCTCACTATAGCTGTCAACCTCTAAGCACAAAACACCTGAACAAAGCCAATAATGGGGGGATACAGCCCCCAAACATATTCAGTGAATTCAGTTCTCACCATACCTCTCAACCTCTTAGCAAAAAACACATGGACAAAGCCAGTAATGGGGGAATACAGCCCCCAAACATATTCAGTGAATTCAGTTCTCACCATAGCTCTCAACCTTAGCACAAAAAACCTGGACAAAGCTAATAATGGGGGAATACAGTCCCAAAAATAAGGACAAATTTCAAATATCCACGTTATAAACTTAGAAAATTGCTAGAATAAAAGGTCATGTACTTTCTGAAGAATATGAAGTCTGAAATTCAAATGCCTGTTTTTGTATTTAACATTTGTTAACCAGGAAAGTCTGACTTGGAACAAAAGCCAATTTTCAGCAGAGCAGGGAGAAACACTCCAGACACATGTCTTTGTAAGATGGGAAGACATGCAGACTCCACACAGAAAGCACTCCAGCCAAGAATCAAACCAGAGAACCTGTGGATGTCAGGCAACAATGCTACCAGTGCACCACTGCACTACTGACTTTCCAGGAACAACAAACATACAGAAAACACAGATACTACTTTTTACCACTAAATTTCACTCAGATGCCAATATGGAGTTCAGAATCAATTCCTCAAGCAGCACACACATTTAGGGGTTTATACATACCAAGCTGGTAAGTGTTGCTATAGACACAATCTAAAATTTGATCTGCATTTATAAGAAGTAACCAAAAAGACACATCAAACATTTTGAACATTATACTGAATAAAACAGTACCTCAATGTATCCAATACCAAAATGAGAGGTTTCCACTTTTTTACTGCCAGCATTGCTTTAGTCTTCTGTATAATTGTCATTCTCAGTTCTTCAAAAAATTGCCAGGATTCTTGACAGTGGTGGTTCTATGTTTAATTTCATGCTGAGCTACAAAACATCGGCATGTCCCTGTACTCCTACTGTGTATCAATATCTGGAAATTCAGCCCAGTCATCCTAAAAAAACCCCATAAACCTTAACCTTTAAATGATACTTGATGGCAGCATGGTCACATTCATGCCACTCACTGGGTTAACACCTCATCTCCTTAATACCCCCTAAATTTCATCCTCTAAGAAGTGTAAATACCTTCCCTTTCAAAATAATTCATATTGACTTTCTTTAATCTGTGTACCTCTGGCTACATGCTCTTTACTTCCATACCCTGTCTAGCCATCTCTCCCATACCTGTTCTCTTACCCCCCCTTAAATCTTCTCTCTCACATACTTACTTCACTGGACTCTTCGGTCTTTCTATTAATTATATCTGCCTCTATTCACTACCTACTATTTCCCCTTATAACTCAGTAGCCGTCACCTACTTACCACCCTTCTTCTGTACCTTACAAAAAACTTCTTATATCCTTCTTACTCCAGCAGCAGCAGCCAAATCATTCTTCTATGAGTGCTAGCCTAAACCTATAATAATGTACTGTAGTTGTCTTACAGTTGATTGCTCACACAAATTTTACTTTCATCAATAGAGTATGGGATAGATTCCTGTTCCAGAGACTTCCCATACTCTGGAATAAACTACCCATTCATGTCAAGCAAAGCTTCTCATTGGCCCTCTTTAAGAAAAGTCTTGACGACTGGATGGGAAATAGAAAATTCACCCCGGGGATCACTTCTGTGGCATTGCTTGACAGAGGCACAGGAAAATAATTTTCTTGGGTGGCAAAAGCCAGGGATCCTTTTTGGCCAGGCTTATATAGTTCCCAGGGCTGATAGCCTAGTACCTACCTATGAACCAATTATTGCTGATTATTTAAAGCCTTTTGCCATGTCTGTAATATGTACTGTATAAATAAGGTATTTATGCAATGCAAAAGCTCTGCCTAGCTGTTCTTATATATAGCATTATTACTATAAAGGGGGTCTGGAAATGGATTCTAAGAACTCCAAGAGCAAATTAATATGGCAAGACTCATTAAAAAAATAAGCACTTAATGATTCTGACACATTAAAATAGCTCAGAATTCACAAATACAATGAAGTAACTATTCCAGTGACAAACTTAAATGACCATTTGGTGTTATAGTTTTCCAGCCCTACAAGAAAAACCTAGCAACAACTTATTACACCTAGTTGGTCCTTCTCTGCACTACTGACACAAACAAAAATAATTTAGACTGAAATGAATTGTGGTAGTATAAAAATGGTATGTCTAATCCCAATAACTAAGTCTATTTTTTTTGGGGGGGGGGCTTACATGATGCATACATGATATTCTGGATGTTATATCTGTCTGTGACATACCTCACAACTGTCCAGATTTTCACATAATGTCCAGATTTTTGTCTCATAAATGTAGTCAGTTCCTCATACAAGTTGTAGTTCTCTGGTAAAACACTGAGGATTGAAGTCATTAAATAGCAACTCACATTTGAATTTCAGATTTTACATTATTTAGAAAATGCATGCTAACACAAAACCTGTTTTTCTAGCAACTTCTAAGTTTATAAGAACAGTATAACCCTTTTTTGGGCCGTTATACCTCATTATTTTATGATTTTTCCAGATTTCTTGTGCTAAAAGGTCGAGAAGGTTTCTTTTTATTTTTCTTCCAAAACTCGCTTTCTGTTACAGTTTAGGTTCTGTTGGTGGGGCAGAGAAAAAGGACCAGTGGAAGCAGATTCGAATATATATTTTTCTGTAAAATCATGTTTTCTGCAACTACTCTATTTAGATCATCATTAGTTCACATGATAAACAAGGAAAGTGAACAAGAGTTTATCTGCAGTTGAGTGGGAGGAACTATGGGACTGGATATGCGTATCAGTATTTAACAAAGAGAGAGGACATTTTTTTTCTTGCAGCCAAGTGAGGGGATCATTTCTTTTTTGCTTATTTGTTTTAATATTTACTATCACAGGGACTGGGGCACTCACCAGGGCACAATGTCGCAGGGTGGCAAGTGTCCTCTGATCATCTGATCCTTCACCTTATATTCATTATTTTGTTTTTTAGCACATTCAGTTGCTGCCTGATTTTTAGCTAGTTCTGGTTTGGTTTCCATTCCCGCTTGACACTGATATGCTTCTGCTAAGCTAAGCAGGGAAGTCATCTTAGACTTATTCTCCTCATGTTTCAAAACTTTTACTACGTTTGAGTCTTGTGAGGTCAGCAGATATGTATGCAGTCCCACTGTTGCAGACCTATACATGTGATCAGTTTTAAGGAGACCCATACCTTCAGAACAGGGAATATGTAATCTTGGTATGCACTGAATTTATAAATCATTTGATGAGCATGAAGCATCCTCAGCATAAGAGACACTTTGGCATAAGACCTGTATGTAAGCAAGCTTACTATGGGGACCAGATTCCAAAACTATATGCAGTCTATAAATGGGCTTACACCAGGGGCTAGATTCAAAAATACTTGCTTTCAGCCTGCTCTAAGCGTAAGTGGTCACTTACACTGAAATGAAGTCTTTTTGTATCAGGCCCTAGACTTCACATTTTTTTCACGGTTATGCAACTGTTGAGTTAGCATATATTATTTAGGTTTTCTGATCATGGGAGGCGCAGGGGTGGCATACCACCCAAAAAGAAAGCTTGTTTAGTACTAAGTGCACGTAGTCTTCAACATAAGCAATTTATTTTGTTGACATTCTCTGAATTTGTAATCAGTGAGGATTCCATGTAATCAGCAGTCTAACAGCTAAGTATCTGATGTGAGATTTCTATAAGCAAAACTAAAAGTACTAGCACTTAAGATATTAGGTATGCAGTGTGGAAACTAACACCTAGAAAGACATATCAGCTAAGTGCATACAATTTTGCTGAGCAGACACAGGTAACTAGGGTAGGATATGTGTGCAGGACACATTATTTTCTTTCTTTCTTTGGTTCCCCTGCCAGCGTTGGCCTAGGTCACTTTCTGCTAATCCACTGATATTCATGTGCCTGCTAATTATCCTGTCCCTGTCACCAGAGGACTTTGTTTGTGATACAACGTACCTTAGCTACAAGACCTACCTTTGGCAATATGGCTACCCATCCAAGCTATGTCAACAGCCATGTGTCATTGTGTCCCTTGACACCTAGGCAAGTTATGATGGCTGCAATGCGATACACCTTTCCACCTGTACGGTGTATGAAGAGATGTCTGATGTACAGTGGACAGTATGACTGGACCATGCACTGCCCATGTAGTCCTTAACTAATTCTGCATGTATGATGTTTGCTGTATATGACACCACACTGTTATTGTGTGCTCAACAAAGTGCATACAGCTGCACTGGCATACACTGTGTCTGTCACCATCCGGAAGTAGCACTGGGGCTGCTTTTTGATGTCTCTTGGCTTTAAATCACTTTGCTAAATAATGTTGATGTGCTGGCTGGGACAGATGCTGCAGTAACAGGTCTAGCAGCTTCAGGGACAAAAGACTGGGCCGAATACTTTGTAGTAATCATACTTTGTAGTAATCATACTTTGCAGTAATCATACTTTGTAGTAATCATACTTTGTAGTAATCATACTTTGCAGTAATCATACTTTGCAGTAATCATACTTTGTAGTAATCATACTTTGCAGTAATCATACTTTGTAGTAATCATACTTTGTAGTAATCATACTTTGCAGTAATCATACTTTGTAGTAATCATACTTTGCAGTAATCATACTTTGCAGTAATCATACTTTGTAGTAATCATACTTTGCAGTAATCATACTTTGCAGTAATCATACTTTGTAGTAATCATACTTTGTAGTAATCATACTTTGCAGTAATCATACTTTGTAGTAATCATACTTTGCAGTAATCATACTTTGCAGTAATCATACTTTGTAGTAATCATACTTTGCAGTAATCATACTTTGCAGTAATCATACTTTGTAGTAATCATACTTTGCAGTAATCATACTTTGTAGTAATCATACTTTGTAGTAATCATACTTTGCAGCATGCTCTGGAAATGTTGTAAATTGCAGCAGGGACATACTGTGGTGCCCCCGTGCATAACCAGGCAGTGAACAGGCTGTACAGTGTTTCTAATTTGAGTGTGGACAGTGTTACACTGATGTTTGGCTATGCTCTGTAGGTTATGTATGGACATCATTCATCAGGATGCTATTGGATATTCTGCACCAGGTGAAGGCCTTATTGACACATGTTTGCAGTCTACAGCAACCAGCAATTTCAGGAGGCTCAGAATGTTATTGAGTCTGGACATGGTTGTGGCTATCTCCCTTCATGTGCTGGAGAAACATATAGACTCATTCACATGTGAAAGTAGTGTATCAAGAAATATATTGAGAGTTCTGCATGCCAGTGCACGTGGTATGCTCATTGTGTCCTCTATTTGTATCTGAAAAGTATCTGCAGCTATTACAGTAAGTGATGCCTTAGTTTTCAACAGTACAGGAAGCCTATGCATTCCTCCTGATACTGGTTGTGGATAGCAAATGTCAGCCAGCACTGTATAATACCTCTGGATACTCATAAATGGCCTGTTAGCTGCTGGTAACTTAGCTAGTGCTAGGTGATACACATCTGGAGGCATTTTCATTCATACTGCCTGCCACCAGATTGCACTACAAAGGCTATGTGCTTCTGGTGCAGCAGTGATCCTGCTCTTCTTAGCATCTTTGCTTGTTACAAGTCTATAAACTCCAGTGTGATTTCTGCTCTTACAGTGACACACAGCTTTTTTTGTCTTTTCCAATGTCCTCCCACCAACATCAGATTTCTTTCATCAGTCAATCAATAGTTCCATTCATGCTCTATTGTTTCCAGGACCAAAGGTCAGGCTAACCCAGGAATGACCACCATCATGCAAAGTGACACCCCATGCAAGTTCAGGACTTACTTAGGCTTCTGATCTTAGAGGTGTATGCTCCCAACTCTGTGTTGAAGTGTATTTTGAGGTCACATGATCCAGAGTCAAGCAGAGCGACATTATGAGACCACAGTGTGCCTCTGCAATAGCATGTTACCTCCACTGTGATTCCATTCCATCTGTCCTGGTGTGCTCTCTGCTGTGCTTTCGAGTAACACTGGCAACATGGCAGCTGTACTTCTTCATAGAAAACAACCAGCAGTGCCTCCCCCATGAGAGAGGTCAGTTGGCACAGCTCTTTCATTGCTCATTCTACAGTCATCAACTCCTTCTGTGTTTGGGCCATTAATTGAAACCATATCACCAAGGTTACAGGCAGCATTCCCTCCCTCTATACCACAGAGCCTACTTCAGTGACACAACTTGCTGAGCACCTGCTGTGGCCCAAGTCTACGAGTAGTGACCTCATTTCACAGGGGGTTATTTGCCTATTACTGCTCACCTTCATTTACATGTCATTATATTATCATTTGCATATGCCTATCCCTGTACTGCTTTCATCATTGCTCAGTAGTGCTGGCTGGTACTATAAATCACAGCACGTTTTTGATAAGATCTTTTTTTTCCTGTGATCTGCTCACTTCTCTGTCTGTGTATCTATGTTTTAACAAATGATTTTCCAGATGAAGTTTTTGAAATTTTGTTGTGTGAAACATCTCCATAACTGATATCCTGTTTAAGCTCTTTGATTACTTCTTGACAATGTAGCTGTTTTCATAAACTGTCTTTATAACTGATATCTTGCCTTAGTTCACCTTTCACTTCTTGAACATATATTTATTTATTATTTTATTTATTTGCCTTTGTCGACTGGGAACGTCTGACTGAGAGAAGGCCATTTTTGGTGGAGGCCCTTGGAGAAAAGCACCAGCAGATGCATTTAAGATAGTCATGACAAAACTATTTTTTTACAAAGCTACATTACACATACAGTTCTTAAGACATCTAAATACAAACAGGTAATTGTTCTGGGACTATACAAAGATAAAACAAGTGTTTCTTCTGTGGTGACATTATACAAGATATTAAATAAAAAGTATAAAACATTTAGTGTGGAAATTGTCTATGTTCAATATATGCAACAAGCAGACATTAGGTATGATTTATAAAACATGCATAGGGTGGGTTATAGTATAGATGTTATGAATAAATAAAACAGAGGTAACGAGTGTGAAATATCAATCAGTAGGTAGCTAATAGGTAAAGCTAGGCATAAATGGGCTTACGTTGGCTCACAGGACATGTGGTTAAAGTTGACGAATCCAGATACAGCAAGAGGTCAGTTGTAGTGGTGTGCCACAGGACTGAGTGCTGGGACCACTCTTGTTCAAAATGTACTTGATTTTCTGACAGCTACAAACTGTGGAGAATCTTTGAATCCCCCAATGATTTAAATATCCTACAGGTGGGTTTAGATCAGACAAATGACTGGTGGCAGAACCCTAGCCTATAACTAAATGTGAAAAATGAACTCTCATACCTTTTGGGAAGTCAAATAACTCTGCAAATTACAAGATCAAGTAAGTAATCAGTAGTATACCACTAAGGTTAGATTCAGAGGTGAGAGATAAAGGTACACAAATAGGTAATATCCTGAACTTTGACCACCATCTGTCCACAGTGTTTAAGAAGTCCTTTTATGTGTCACAACTTATAAGTAAAGGTATGGCATCCAGAACCAAGGAAATTATAGTCCGCTTTATTCAGCACTCATTAGACCAGTAATTGAGTACAATGTGCCATTTAGCATGTACTTGACTAGGCACTTCTAGCAGCTGGCACAATCTCATAGGTATTTTACAAAAAAAAAATACAGGGTGTAAACAACATGTTATATGCAGACAGACTAAAAGCCCCATCCCTTTACTCATTCTCCTACTGACTATTAAAGGGGTGATCAATACCTGACCTATAAGGCCTTGATGGAGCTGTCACACATCTGCAAGTCAGATAGCGTGAGGGTCACCCAATCTAGGGATCTATACTTAGCGACTCAAATAAAACATGCTGGAGAGACAGATATGTGTCTCAGAGATTGTTCCTTCTGTGGAACAGGCTTCCTATTCAAGTTAAGCAGAGCCCTTCACTGGCTCTCCTGAAATGCAGTTTGGATCAATGGATGGGGAATCGCAAATTCACACCTGGGGTAGCACCTATTTCCCTTATGGACAGGAGCAATCTATAACATACTCAAGGTACAGGATATTTGGTAAAATCGAGTTATATTGGCTAGGCTTGTAAACATTCTTAATCTGTTAGTCTAATAATGTCCTATGAACCTATGAGAGGCATGGCATAACTGATGAGTCTAGAATAAGGGGGGGATAAGAATACTAGGGCACATACTGACATAAAGCCTTGTTATAAGAGAGTGTTCGATAGTATCTGAAGGAGATGGATAAAGTGGGAAGGAAAGAAAGAGAATGTTATGTAAAATGTTAACTAAAATAATATGCACAAAGGTGTGTGTTTTAGGTGTTGTTTTAATAAGAAACCCAATTGTTTCATGACCTGTTTTAGTTGTGTTGGGATGATTTTTTGGAGTTTAGATATGTAAAGAGAGTATAGTGAGACACCTACTAAGTTTTTAGACTTATTGGTAGTATTATGGTTTCTACCTGGAGAGTAGTGCTACAGGGTAGCTTTTAGTGGTGGACATTTTTTCTGGTGCATTTATAAGACTGTGTGTAGTAACAAGTTACAATTATGTTAAATAGTTGGACAGCTCAAGACAGTTTATTTGTTTCATGGCTCTTCCCCCTTTTGTAAAACCTGAAAAATACTAAAACATGGTTTAGAATTTAACAGCTTTTAAAAAAAGAGGGAACAAGAATGAGGTTGCATAGAATTAATTGTTTGGGCATTAAATGGATGTCTTTTGTTGTGATTGGTCAGTGAGGAGTGCACATGATGTTGAATTTCTATAAGTCTGAGTTTTAATATTTTAATATTTGTGGATTGTATCTGAAGACGTTTTGGTTTTCCAGAATGAAAGCACTCCTATGTTAAATCATTTTTTTTCGAGTAACTGTTTTTTATTTTCTACAACGTTTAGGGTTGTGTAAGCTTACTACCTCTGCATATAGCTATTTGTTTTAAACAGTTTGTTTTTTTGTGTTTACCTTTTAATATGTGTTGGTCAAATGTTGAGGTTGCTGTCAATTCAGATAGCCAGAAGTTTTGTTTGGGTTAAAAGTTTTGTGTTGGATGAGGTTTTCAAAATACTATTCTATTTTGGTATTGTTTAGGAGCGAAGAGTATAATTTTTATTTGGATTTAAAAGTAGATTTATATCTTTTAATCACATTTCAAAAGGAGTGAAAGAATTTTGAGTAATATATGGAAGAGTTAACTGGAATGGTTTTGCACACAAAAAGGTTATGTCATCAGCAGACTGAACTGTGCTCGTGAATCTGGCAGCAGTATGTAATTTGTTTTTAAACATGTTGAATAAGTAGTTCTCTAATGTTGATTCTTGTGGGATGCTAACAGTCAGTGGTAGAAAGGAGGAGAGATTTTGTTGCCATTTGACTGCTTGTTATGTGTCAAGTCAGATAGCTGTATGGAACCATGACAGAGGGGGCAGGAAGAAACTACGGGAAGTAGTTCAGTAAAACGATGTTGATGGGATATGGTGTCAAATGCTTTGGATAAATCTATGAATATTGAAGACACTAGGTTGCCATCATTTTATGCTAGTTTATGACATTGGTGAAGTTGAGGATAACAGTGGTAATTCATATATTCATATGTGATTACTAGGCTAAGAACACCAAGGGGCCTTTTCTATGTGAGAATCAAACCCTGTACCTTATTCCTGTGAGGTAAACACCTTAACCATTATGCCAGCCCTCACCTTGTTGCTATGGTGAGGTGTAAAACCATGCTGGGGTTTAGAGAAAAGGCTGATGGAGTTGATGTACTGCCTATTTTGCAAGTGACTGCATTTTTTTTCAAGTATTTCTGACAGAGATATTAGCATGGCAATATGTCTGTAGATGAAAATGTCTATTGATGCTACACCTTTGCGGAGTGTTATTATACAGGATTTTTTCCATATGGATAGGATATATCAAATATGGATTGGTTTATCAGTATGGATAGAGGGTAAGCCATGGCGTTGGCTGCTATTTTTAGGTACTCTGTTGGAAGTTGGACAGCAGCTAAAGAGTTTGTTGTTAGTTTAAGTAGAAGCTTTCTTATACTAGAGATGGAGACAGGAAATAAGGAGATTAAATGTGACTGGTTAGGGCAGGATGAATAGATAGAGAGGGAGTTGAATTGGCATCACTATTATTAATCAGAGATATTGCTGTCTGCATAAATTAGGAGTGGAATTGAAGTGGTATTGATTCTGTGGTTTCAGAATTCGAATGAGAGGCTGTGGTGGTTTGGCCAGGATGTTTTACCTTGTTTAGTGATGACTAAAAAGTATTGAACTTTTTTAGTGTTTATACTGGTGGTTGCTATAATAGATTTGTTTATCAATTTTTATACAGTCCTTAGCAATATTTCTAAGATTCCCTAATGTTTGAAATGGATTTTGTGTTCTTCTTTTATGCCAATCTTTCCAAGCATTGTTTCTTTAACGCATTATGCTTTTAGTTTCTTCAGCAACTGTGGTACAGACTTTGGTTTCACTTTTTTTATTAGTACAGGGGCTTGGGTGTAAAGAAGTGTGAAACAGTGGCATCATGTGACATGGATTTTAATATGTTCTTGCTATATTGGGTTAGAGTATTGGTAAAAGTGCATAGGGCCATCTGTAGTCATGTTGGTTGGGTTACTGGGTTTTTGTTTAGTGGGTTTAGGGTTGGGATGAATGTCACCAATGAGGTTCTGGCTGGAACTAACATGTATAAAAGTGTAGCAGTATTTACATTTTAGGTAACAGTACATTCTAATTTTTGTTAGTAAAGACTTTTGCTGGATGTATCTATAGTCAAAATAGTCAGAGAAAGTAGAATGGTAGAGTAAGGTGATATATTGCATTGCGGGTGATCAGAAGTGAGTAGTGACATGGTTAATGTGGGTTTTTCGGGTAATATGGGAATGGGAGAGATATGGTAGCTAGTGAGGTCAGTTAGTGCAGTGAGTCCACAATATTGCAGCATATTAGAAGCATTGTTGATATTAGAGATAGATTAGAATTAGTTTGCATTATGTGAGAGGAGACTGATGGAATGAATGGAGGAGATACCACTGGTAAAAATGTGTTGACAGATACTGTCAGGGAGAGGGTTTAGAAGGAGTAGATAAAGTGCAGAGCAGTATAGAGGGAGAAAATATGTTTTGTACGATGCTAAATATTAGACAGAAGTTGTGAATAAATAAATAGAAAGAAGAGTGTTTCTAGTATAGTAGTAAAGTAGTTTGGGAAGGTATAGAGATTACGTACAACTTTGATAGGTGGAGATGGGTAGTATATTGGTTGAGAAGGGTGGGGTGGGTGGAAATTGGTGGTAAAGTAGATGAGGGAAATAAAGCCAAGCATAGCAATGCTGATCATAGAGGAGTTTCCCAAACTGGGAGGCATTTGACTTCAGAAGGAAATCAGTTTATAGCTGATGATTTACATTAACATGGAAATATAATGTAAAACTGTTTTTTTTCTGTTACTGAAAGCATATTCAAAGAAGTTAGGGGAGGAATTAATTGGTTTTGACAATGTAATCTAATGGCCACTTTAATGTAGAGTGACCAATTAGTTTAGAGGTCCTTAAGTGTATAAGGGCTAGTCCTTTGGGAGACTGTCACCACCACTGTCCAGCACAGCAGGAAATATCTGACTACTTTAGGTTAATTATTTATTTCAATGAACCACAGTACTAAAAGTTTGTATATGAAGCTGCAATTCAAATATTTCACTTCTTAGTTGAGCTTACATTTCACCTTGCTTTCTGGACTACTGAAATGCTTTCTTTATGTTCCTTTTCTGTGTTGTTCTCCTTTTTGTAGTTTTTAGCTTGACTGGATCTCTCTCTCTTTCCATATCTATCCTTTTCTCTCTTTTTATATATGTGTGTATATATATATATATATATATATATATATATATATATATATATATATATATATATATATATATATATAACTTTCTTGTAGCTGCATTGATTAATATAGCTTTCTGTATTGCTCTTTCTTCTTTTTTCAGTTCCATATAAGGTCATTTTTGGGTTTATGTACTTCAGGTGCGTCTTCCTTTTCATTTTCCGTTTCATTTAATATATTCTCCATTGCAGCTGCATCTTGCTTGTCCATTGTTTCTTTGTTTACTCACTGCTTTGGTTAAATTTGTTTGAATAAAACTTTTAAAATTACATCTTTGATTCTTGAATTTTTTCAATAGAATGATTTTTCTATGCTTATTGTTATTTCTAGTGTTATTGCTGTTTATCCTGCTTTGTGGAATTCTGGGCTTAATAATTGATATTAATAATAATAGTATCAGAATGGGATTACTTTATGCTCTGTTATCCAGCTGACTGTCTCAAAGCATCTTGTCCAGATAATCCTGTTTTTAATGTTAATTGGACTGTTGTTTTTAGTTGCCGCAGTGGGAAATACTTTAACCACCCTTTTTATTATTTGATAAGTGTGGCCCACTTCCATGTTTATTATCTTTTATGACATGTACATCACTTTATATATGTGTGTGTGTGTGTGTGTGTGTGTGTGTGTGTGTGTGTGTGTGTGTATATATATATATATATATATATTTAGATATACTCATTTTCGTCAAAGCATTCAAATGTTGACATTCCAAAAGTCAACCACAAAATGCCAATAGTGTGAATGCCAACAAGCTACTATTCATGCATTGCACAGTAACCTAAGTACATGCAAAACATAAACTAGAAAATAAAACAAAAATGACAAATAAGATTCCTTTTTACAGGATACAAGCTGCATTACACACACCATGGGGGGGGGGGTGCACCAACATACCCCCTGCTAATTATTTGTAGTAACTCTGAGATTGCCCAATTTTGATGAAAGGGCATCTTCACCAACCCCAGTAATTGAGTGATCTCACACACTTTTCTGCCATCCATTAATCAACCAAATGTTGTCAACTAAACAAATGTTGACATAAGATAGATAGTTTAGATGAAAGTCAGTGCTTATACCTAGCTATCTATCAATATGTATAACTATATAGATAGATACATAAAATCAGTTTTGTCCTGGAGAGGTTTAATACACAGGGTCCATTACATAAAGGTGCCCAACATGTCTTGAGGATGAAATAACCTTAAGCTGACTTCCTCTATCCATCTGCACCTCACTGAGGTATTTCACGTGATGTGCTTCCAAAATAAAGTACCTTGTTCAGTTATGATAACCTGAAACTAAAGCATGAAAACAGTAGTCATAGCTCTGAAGAGTGAATCCCAAACAAAAAATCCTAACTTAATTTTGTTTCCCACATCCTGCCTTTTCATAAACTACATATCATTAACTGGTAATTCATTCATTTAATTATCCTGGCTCCAAACAATTTCATAGTAACACAAGGAGATATTGGGTCAGATGGAAATGTAGGTATACTTGCTTTTGGTGCCATTGTGTTAAGTAGGGATTAAATAGCAGAGTACAATGATAATTACAAATTAAAAAAATATATAAGTAGTTTTTTTTATTAACAAGGAAGCATCTATAGGAATTGAATGTAGTATTTGACAAAGTGAAGATTAGATACAGAATTTCATGTCTCCTAGTCTTGTTGTTGTTTTGTGTAAGTTAACTACACAAGCTAGCACATTATGTTATTGTATTATTGTAATGGTTAATACGTGTACATAGAACTTCTTGTGGTTGATCTGTAACATGTCCATGGGCTATATCCACTATACCTTATTGTTCCTCATTTTTGATGACCTGTTACGATTCCTTCCATCTGTCCTCTGTTTACCCTGCTGAAGACTATGATTGCTGCATGATGATTAAGGTTGAACAGACTGTGTGTTCTCATATAAGCAGACCAGACACATATACTCTACCCAGCATGTCCTGAGTTTGCCCATGGATTTGCTAGCACTATTTTGTACCTGGTAGCCCTACAAATGAATCAGCCATAAGCATCCTACGTACTAAGTACTCAAACTACTTCAGTTGACTCCCTTCAACCTAGGGGAGCAGTGACTTTTCTCTGAGATTTCCTGAGCAGTAAAGGTCATCACACATTTGTGGAGATTGATATTAGCAACCTTGCCAAGGAGCAAAATGTTTGCCCTTTGTAGTCATTATCTTGTCATTTTAGTCACTACCCAACCAAAGAACATGGCCATAGATGAGCGTGTGAACATAGATTGACTGGTAAACAGAGATTCACTGCTGTAATTCAATTGTAGATTAACGTTTGTGGCCCAGTACAATGCTTGCTGTACGGCTATCAGTGCACTCATGAAATGGATACTCTCTTAATTCTTTCTTCCATCACTTGTGAAGAAAATCAAGGCAGCTTAAACTCTTCCACTTGGGTTAGCCGCTGCATGTAACTTTTTAGTGTAATCCACTCCTTTTCCTGATAGAGAATTCTGATTTAGACAGTTGATTTTCATCCCAGCCACTTCTCACACCAGAGTATGTTATACATCACGGTAACTTGAGACAAGAAAATGATATTAAGTAACATTGAGAAAGACATAACCCTGTCACCGTCAGATTGAATACTTTCCAGATCTCGGCTGCACTTTGATATCCTGTCCATCAATATCATGAACAGAAGAGGGAGACGAGGAATACCCTTTTGCAGACTTATGTCCATCTGGAATGCTTTCGATATGTAAATAAAAATGTGGACACAGTGCTCCCTCTACAGTTATGGAGACTGATTTGCAAGTCACAGCTGCAGCTTGGGAATTTGTAATGCTGTAGCATTTGGAAACAAGAGACAGCAGAGTACTCAGCTGTATAAATTACACAAGTCTGCAAAACATAAATGGTTACTGTTATCATACTCCCATTACATATCCAGTGATCAGGCAAGAACAAAGACATACTGTACTGTGCTATGACCAGAACATTATTCACATTTTTCTGTCTTCGTTATATACCCTGGCTTAGGCTTTCCTATGGAAACTGAGAAGTGTGAAAATTCTAAAATTAGACCCTGCTGTCATGTCCATTTGTGTAAAAAATGGGGACCACCACTGTAGCGTCTCTGTCTAACAGCACTGCCCTTACCTGTCACTCAACAATGAAAAGAGCACTTTCAGCATTTCTGTACATCTCGTACATTGCTGTAGCCTTGACACCTCTGAACAGTATATTAGCTCCAGAAGTAGATACAGACCTTCATTTTCTTTCTATCACTGTTCTCGTAAAAGAAGCTGTGCCTTTTACTTCCGAAATTGTTCGTTTCATTCCTTTCATGTTCTAACCGTGACCATCCTCAAGGCTAGCATTCATCCATCTTTGCTTAAAGCAACATGCACAGAGTCTCTGCCCTCAAGAAGAGTTATTTATTTATTTATTTTTACACTGTCCTTGAGTTCATCTGAACGTCATCCTCTCTAGAACAAATCTATTTTGGTCAAAGAAAACTTCAAACAAAATACACTATGTCAATTTGATTATTTTAGAGAGTAAAGGGATTGTTCCATTCACAGAAGACAGTGGAAAAACTGTGCCGTACCGTGTGAAGATAAAATCCTTTCCGTCCCTCCATTCCCTGCCAAACTATCCTAGGCTCCCAGAATGCCGTCCGGGAAAGAGTGGATTAGGAAACGATTGACAGCGTAAATCTTCTGGCCAGTGAACAAGCAAAGAATCAATTGTCCACTGATAATTCTGGAGAATACAGCAACACAGCTAAAACACAAAGTCAACAACAACTCAACAAATGCATCCAAAATGTTACCCTGACCTTGAGCTCAGAAATAAGTGGCACATAAAGCTTCTTGTAAAAGCATCATGTTTTTATTTACAGCATATTCAAAGCAGGAACCTTATCAGAACATTCATCCTAAATTTTCTTTAAGGTTCCAGAAAGCATACATATGAAGTGTTCACCAATATTCAGATAATCGCAGAGTTGAAAGCTTTTAAAAAATGTAGATGGTAAAGAAAGAGCAACAGTCTCTGTAGAATCTATCATTTACGCAATAAATTTGACTGCTCAAATCAGTAGATGTATCAGTACTGTAGCTGCATTATGAGGAGTGTCACAAATGGAATTAAGAGTGAGACACCAAAACTTAATCCTACAATATTTCAAACACAATTGGCTTTATGTATCTGTAGTTCCAGCACAACATCGGCAGGTTTAAGTTGTGGGAACAGTTCTCTCTTTCGGCAACCAGAAATAAATTTTTGTAATACAGAATTAAACTCTCACAACAAACAAGCTGATTTCAACTAAAAGGATAAAAAAGCAATTACTGCTGCAAATCCAAAAAAGATCTGTATGATTTTATATGGCAAGTAGCCACAGCCATCTTAAAATATGATGTTTCTGCCATTCTTGTGCAAAGAGTTAATGGCTCTTGATCTGCATTAGTTACTGACATGGCTTCTTGACTAATCTGTGAGTCTGCTTTGAGTGCAAGTCATAAGCATTATCCCAAAAGTGTGCAATTTTCAAAAATAAATTACTTTGAAAATTCTTAAAACACCTAAAAAAGGTTTTTGCTGAGGTACAAGCATCCTGCATCCCTGATATCAGGTGCCCCCCACACATTCCCACTGCTTATATCTATACTAACTCAGAAACCATTGTAGATCACTTTATCTCTGACAAAAGAAGATCCGCAATCTTGCTCTCTAAATGCAAAAGCCTAGAATCTCAACGTAGTGATCACATTTTTCAGTGCCAGTAATCACCATTGTGTTACAGTTAAGGTTGGCATCTTGTTAATGTTTAGGCCTCAGACTCAACCACAATAAACACCAAGGAGTTCTGCAGCTTTATTTCTAGTCCTGACTGTTATGCTTCACTTTTTGACAGACAGTAGAGTCTATCACTACTCCCACAGTAGCTATCTTTCTGTAACAGAGAACAAAGACAGTTCCATTCATTACCGATCAGGCCTACTAATCCTTTTTTGTGAAATGATGTCAGTACTTCCAAACCAGCTGCATTGTTTGAAAAGACAGTAAGGTGCAGCAATACATTTTAGATATTAAACAACTCAGGTGATACCGGTCTCCTTGTACTCTGTGCTCTTCCAGCCTTGGATTGCTTGATGATGAAAGAGTTTATCTTGATTGTTATGGGGGGTTTTCCTCTGTACACCAACTGCTTAGTTGTTGGAATCATCTGCCAGAGTGGCAGTGGCTGATCCCAATATTTGATGGTTTCCAGCATCTGCTTAAATCTTACTTTTTTGGCATTTTTATGAAGGTCAGTATCTCTGAGAAAGGAGGAATATTGTTGCAATATTCCTTGTTTATTGTTGTTATGTTTGAGTATGCCTATTTATTTTATGGCTTGTAAGAGTGTTTAACTGAATTTGAATGTTAACCTTCTAAGTCGTCCATGTGTGTTTTCTGGGTAAATATATGATGCCAAATTAAAAGATTCAAAGCAAGGCAGCATTTTTCTATGCTTTGCATATGATTAGCTGTGGATTTGTTTGTCATTAGTGTAGGGGAATGCAATTAGTTTGATTTTAGATAAAATTTACTTCAAACTCAAACTTGGACTAATCAATTTTACCTTTGGTAGTTAAGAGTTCTGAAACATCAGGTTTCTGATATGCATTGTAAACAGGGCAAATGTGTTTATGTGCTTGTTTGTTTGTTGAGCGAAGTAATAGGCTGGTCACAAATATGACACATTTCAGCTACATTCTGGGTTAGCCAAGCCGGCTATATTGATTCATAATGAAAAGACAGAAAATTAGTCAGGTCCACTATTCTAAGAATAAGAGTAAAAGCAAGTAAGCATAGATCACTACTAGCAAAACATCCAAGAAAAGTGTAACAGTGAATAGATTAATTCAGTCATACTGATCATACATTAACACACATTGGACAGAATACATAGGTAAACTACATTTACAAAGGAACATGATAATAGTGAGATAAAACAATCTGGTTATGCAAGGGTTTGTTATGACAGAGAGACACATTTCAAAACAAATTTTAATAAGCACTGGTGAGAAGGGCAATAAAATGCAATGAAGAATGAGACAGAAAGGCGAAGCATAATGCAGTAGAAATTTGCATAAAAATATCTGCTGCAGAGATTTGACTAAAAGATGCATATGGCAAGTGAACATGTGCATGCTTCTTGTTGGACAGCAGTGTTTGAAAGTGGCAGAGGTTGTACTGCAGGAATACGAATGAAGAAATCTGAAGTGGTGGCTTGGGCCATGGGTAGTGGCTACAGTGCTGCCATGGAGTGCAGGGACACATTTTTTTTTGGAAGGGATAGCAAGGAGCATGAGTACATGAAACATAAAAACAATAAATTGGAAAGGCCATAAACTAATGTCTGCTTAAGACATACTGTTATGAGTTAAGTTGCCTAGACAAAAGCTCTGACAAATATATGTATAATTGATAAAAAAAAATCAGATTTCAAATGGCTTATCCTGAAATCCTGTCTTTTAGCCACAATAGAAATAAATATCAATTTAAATCATGCAGAGATACAAAGCAAGCATTGCAAGAGCTTTTAATTTTAAAATGAATCACCCATTTTGCTAATGTTATCAGTTATACCTAGCTCATCTACTAGCTAATCCACTTATATTGACACTTGCAGCAATGCTTCAAACAGCTGTGCAGTTACAACTACAGGGGGAATTCTAGGAATGCCCTCTATCAAATGCAATAACTAACCAGTGCTAGCTCATTTATTTTGAATTACTACTAACTAACCACGAGTAAAAAAGGGCTGCCAATGTAATCATTCTATTAACCAGAAATAAGGATATGTTTCTTCAGTCCATTGTGCTCTTCCTGTTTGATGTCACGACCATACCTTTTTGTTTGCTGTTTGAAAGTGAGGCCATTGCTGACACTTATCTTCCCAACATGTGCAACGTGTATTTGAAAAAGAATTCTGCCACAAATGCTGTCTAGACAGATAATGGACCTGAAATAACTTTACCCTTTACACAAATAATTATAAACACTTGACCTTAAACAAATAGGACTTGTGCCAAATGGTAAAAAAAAATATATAATTGTATCTCAGTGCTAACAAGAATTACATGCATCTGAAATAATAACTGGTAACATTCATTAATTTTAAACATGCATGCCAACATAGAATCCTAGCGATTTTGTTCTCTGCTACTCTACACACACTATTATTTCTTTTGCTGGCTTAATTAAAGTGTTCTATATTAAACAGCTAGTTTGTAGTGTTACTGCAGGCATACAGTTAAATACACATTTGCAGTTTATACAGTTATTCTATTTACTATTATGTGTTTCTGACTGATGCTTAAAAGAAAGTACAATCCTTATTACATACTAGATATATATTAGTTATTACTCAAAATATTTATCCACATCTGCGGTGGTGCAGCGGTAGCATTGTTGCCTCACAGCAAAAGGTTCTCCCGTTCGATTCTCGGCTGGAGTGCGGGGAGTGCCTTCTGTATGGAGTCTGCATGTCATCCCCACATTTGGGTGGGCATTCGAAAGAAATGCGTAAATGGGCGTGCCGTCGTTGAAGGTTGAAAGTCGAGCTGGCACCTCGGTGTTTGTCAAAATCTACTGGCAATCATTAGCAGACCGGAGTTCCGCTGTGGCGACCCCTAACCGGGAAAAGCTGAAAGACAATAAGAACAACAACAACAACTCAAAATATTCATCCACATTACCAAATATTTTCAGTTCATTTGTTTAAAATATGTCCATGTATATTGGCTCAACAGAATGCTGTGATTCAAATATCTACCAGTATACTGTTTCTGTGCTATTACTATTTTTGTATTACAATTGCACCTAACATTTACATATTTAACAGTCACTTACAGATGTATTGTGCACTGTTTAATAACACTTTAATTTAGAGCTTTGTTTTGGCTGTACTTTGCTGTGTAGGTAAACACATCTGGATCTCCAAAACAAAAGAATTTTTTTTAAAACCAAAGTTTTTAATCTTCAAACATAATTTCATTACACTTCAAGGAGGTAAAGCAATTCAGCAGTTCCACAACAAATCTGTTTCCCACCACTTTCATTATCAACATCTCTTTTCAGTATATGGGTTTTGGGATGAGGTGCATGGGTTTCATGCGAGGAGTAATACACCCTTCTAACTTGCACTATTTTAAAAGCTACTACCGTTTAAACACTCTAAATTAGTTCCTTAATTCCCTTTCTCCAGGGTGCAATAAAACAGTTTGGCAGATCTTCTAAACACAACTTCTTAAGTAGATTACATTTCTATACACTATAAATACATCAAGAAAATGTTGTTTTCCTTCCCTGTCTGCATATTAATACCATAATATAAAAAAAACAATGGTCAAATGGATCATGGAATGTAAAAAGGTGAAAAATAAGGAACTGTTTTTTCTACCTCTTTTTAAAACCAAAATCCCAAATTAACTTTATTTATGAGACATGTTATCTGAACAATGGGACAATGTCCATAAACAATGGATAGGAGACACTGTAACAGCAGGCAAACATATCAGAAGAGCAGGTGTTACTGTACTGACTATAAGTCCTCAGTCAAAAAACAAATTCTTGAAAGCAACTCAGACTTATAAGAAAGTTGGTCCAACATTGCTATTAATAACAGCCAAACTGATAAACCCATCATGTTACTAAATATTTACTCTCCATGTCAGAATAAAGTTGCTTTTATATTAAATATCCATAACCTTAAAACATAGTAAAAACACTGTTTCCTTATTGAGGGGACAGCAGCAGTAAGAGATCCAGTAAAAGATAAGTCTTCGAAGTCCAAACACTTCAGTCTGAATATTTTGCCAGCCATCATACACCTTACAATTGGGAAAGAGCTTTATTAGCCATCCAAGTTGTCCCCATCAAACATTAAATTCATAGGTTCATATGTTTATACTAGGCTGATGACTTCTGGTGCCTTTATAAGCCTAGCCATGCTACCCAACTGTATACCATGAGTTATTGTGCCTTAGGAGTTATTTTAAGAGGTGGGTGTTAATTGGGGCATGATTTAATGTCTGTCTCTATCCATCAGAGACATAGATATCAGACCTGGAGTGAATTCCTGATTTTCCATCCAGTATTCCAGGTTGCACTTGAATAGGGTTAGAGAAGTGATGTGTTTCACATGCATGGGAATGTTTCAATGCTTAGAGTTAGTAATTCTGGTGCTCTTCATTTTGTAAATATGCAGAAGGTGCATCAGAATGGGATACAAGGATGGCTTGTATGCCAAACATAAATTACGTCTCAACACTCTGTAGAAAAGAAGAGTATTGAACTAGGCCTTTGAGATGATCTGCAAAGGACATTGTGTTTATGCCATGCATTCTTTTCATATGGAACCTCTGTGGACATTCTACTTATTGCATGTGCCTGCCCACTTTCATACAGAAAGGGGCATTATACTCAATTATGGATCTGATGATGGCTGAGTACAGTGACACAATATCTTCCCTGGACTTAGATGCCATACCCTTACTCACAAATTGAGTAACATAGCATGATTTTCTTGCAACTTTAAATATATTGTTTGTAAGCAGGTTACTGTTTACTTAAGTGCCCAAATCCGTGACTTGTGTGTCTACTTTTAGTTTTTTTTTATCAATGAATTAGTTCCCCTGGGTGGCTGACTTCCCAGAAGGCACTATTATGCATTTCTTTGCATTGAGTATTAAAAGGTGGCTTCGGCACCAGTCATTTGTCTGTGTTAGACTTTCCTGTATGATATTAATATCTGGGGTGGGGGTTATGTTTGCTCCTCATTTGCACTCTTCAGCAAACTTGGTAAGCCTGAGGCCCTTGACATTGGCCTTGACTTCCAAAAAATAGATGTCAAAGAGGCGTGAATCCAGCACAGAGCTCTGAGGAATGCCCCTGCTGACTGCTTCTTTGTGGAGGTGGTCTTTCCTTGAGAATGCCCAAGGTCAAAGTAAGCAGTATAAAAACGTTTGCCATCATCCATTGCTTTGGTGACCTTCTCAAAGAAGTCTACCAGGTTCTGTAGGCATGACCAAACTCTGATGAAACCAGACTGGGTTAGGACTGGAGTCTGATGATTTCCTGTGTTACTGTTAATCATTTCCATGATAAGTCTTTTCATGGCTTTGCATAAAAATGCAAAAAAAAAAAATCCTTTATCTCCCACTTCTGTGATCATGACTCCATTTACCAACAATTCATCACACTGCTGTGTGGTGGTTTTGAAGTTTTCTATATCTCTTAACAAGGTCTTATGGTTGTTCTTAGCCAGGGATGCTATCTTTACCTCAAAATCTGTATGGTGGTCTTAATTAGTCCTATTAGTTGTCTATTCAGTTTGATGAGAGAGGTTTTATCTTTTTTTGGTGTTACACTTGTTAATTTTGACTATGACTTTTTTCTTTTGTTGTACAACTAATTTCATTTTAGATTCCATGAAGGAGGTTTGTTTTATGAATTAGTTTAGGCTTACTTCTGGTAGGCACAGCGGCCTCTATGCAGTCATCGATGTAGTTGTACAGAGCTCCTGTGAATAATTCTGCATAGTCTGCTGAATTATCGCTTAATAAAAGTCTAACTTGTAATAGTTTCTATCTGTTACAGGGTTTGCTAGGCTTATTGAAATTAGACTTATTGTGAAGGGACAGATTTGTGGTCTAACCTTACCAGAAAGGTTGCAACATGGGGGTGCAGCATTCTCCCAAACTTTTGAGTACCAGGTCCATTGTGTTTGCATCTGTAGTAAGCATGTGCAGTAACTGGTCACAGAATGTTTGTGTGGAATCTCTGTGTCTGCAAGTTTGAGATCATGAGAGATTCCTATTTTATACAGGGATAATTAAAGTCCTCCATGATTATGGTATTTGGTTGAATGGTGAGTGTCTCCCAACAGTATGTGATATGTGTTTCGTGGGACATAGAGGCTGACCTATAACTTGGTAGAATATGGTGTGGGGCTTTGTCTATGGTAATCTGGACAACCCTATATAAACAGCCTAGAGTGGTGCTTATTATTGATGTAGATTGAGACACATCCATCTTTAGTTGGTCTAAATAAGTCAAAGGCACTGAAGTCTTGCACTGCTGGGGTGCTTTCTGTGGCTTTAAACCATATCTTGGTAACTGCACAGATGTCTGCATTCTCCAAGGTCAGCAGAGCAGAAGGGAGTGGAGGTTCTTCTTTAAAATCCTGGCATTGAGGAATAACACCTTTAGATTTCCATGGGTAGATTTTGTTATAATCGAAAGTTAGTCAGTTTGGAATTGTCTAAAAAATGCCCTGTGAGGAAGACAACGTTTAGCAAATATTCAAAAGATTTGAGGTTACAGGTTCAGACCATCCTTGTCAAAACATTGTGGCTTGTTAACCATGTCCTCACATGCTGACAAATATTGTATCCCTTAGAATAACACTAAAAACAAAGCCAATTGTTAAAGTCAACCATCTTCTGTTCATATTGTGGCATCACCCTTGGTGAAGATAGAATGCTACTCAGTGAGAGGCACATACAAGCCTGTGACACATAGCCCAAGAGGTCCATAATTTCTGTCTTCATAAAGTCTGGAGAAGTATGTCTTGGATCATTTACACTTTTATGGACTATGATTGAATAATACTGATAACTGTGGTGCAGTGACTTGAGTGCATGTGTAACTTGTTGGATCCTGGCACAATGAAAGCCAATAGACTCTTATTTTCTACTCATTTAGTCTGGTTACTGTGGCATCAGTATGTTGTACAATGGAGTCCCTTATGACTAGAATCCTGGGTAGTGTGTAGGCTTGCCTTATAGACTTGGTAATTGAGACTTTACTGGGTATAGCTGTCTGTGCAGTGTTAGCTGTTGCTTCTGTTAATGCTTTTGGTTTTGCTGAGAATACATTTTGCAGGTGGAATGTCTGAGAGGTATTTGGGGATTAGAAAGATTACATTTAAGTGACTCAGCATAAGTAGGTCAAGGTGTGCTGGGTGTAGCATGTGTGGCACTGACAACCAGATTGTTATTATGTGTTTGTACACAAGAGTTTTTGCCTCCAGAGACATTGTGTATATACATCTCTTACATACTGCATTTGTTTCTATGAGGAATAAATGGTTGTCAGTGAAATTTGACAATTGTTACATTGTCTCCATATACCCATATCCACCAAACTGTTTACAAATAAATTGGGAAAGTGCATATCCATGATGTCAGGACCTTTATTGGGTGAGATACAAGGTAGTGGTGCACTAAAAGGTTAATAGTGAACCGTCTAAGGGTGCTTTTGGGTTAGAGACCAGACTAGGCTATATAATACTAAATACAAGGGGCGGAGCTCCTCAACATGCAAACTAGCTGCTCTGTGCTACTCAGCATACAAGTAGTTGCTGTACACTCACCAAGCTAATAACACAAATAGTAGTGGGTGGTTTTCTAGGGAAAATTTGTTTCCAAGTGTCTGTGCCTATACACAGTACTACTAATACTCTACATGATGGGCAATGGACACAAAAAAACTCCAAATTTATACAGGCACTTAAAACACAGGGAACCAGGTATTAAGTCCTCTATCCAATTCATATTATAGACAAAAATGCTACCTTCTGCCACTAGATGGACTATCTCAGTCCTCTTATTATAAAAAACAGAAAAAAGACTGTTTGAGATTTTAATGCTACCACGAAACATCTTAAACAATCTACCTTGACAAGGCACGTTCAAGTGTTACGGACCTTCAACAAATGCAGCAAAAATAAAGCAGTAGCAGTCTAAGAAATTAACCAAAATGCAAAATAATTAAAATTAATCCCTTGTCTGCCAAGGATGGCTTAAGATTAATTCAGAGCCCTCTCTAAGTGTAGCAATGGTGCTAAACAGATGGGAGCTCTGGAAAAATGAACAGGAGACAATACATAGTAAAGAAGGTTTATTTAAGAGCAATGCTGGTTTGCTGGGTGGGGACTCAGTATTATGGCCCTAAGGAAAACAATGGGTGTGAAGAGTACATAAATAGCTTACACAACAAACAATAGGAATGAAAGAGGGGAGGGAAAGACTTTCAGAATCAGATTACCATAAGGGGCAGAAGACAGAGACACAACCTTTTAAAACCACAACAGGAAAAGAGTGGGAGGATTGGAAAAAATTAAACTCCAAGAAGCTAATCAAATAAATCCGATAATGGAGCTCTAGTGCTATGACTCTGAACTACATGTACATGATCCCATGTATGTCAGAATTTCAGAAACTTTTGTTTAATGTTGTGGTAGGGTATGGTGCAGTCACAAAGAAAAGGAAATAGAAAGGCAATGGAATGCAACTTTAAGCAGGTAAATTATAAAAAGAGTATAAAACTCTGGCAGCAAAACTGCAATATAAATTACTGTAAAAGTACTGAAGCACCATTTCTGGAGCAGAAGGTACAATACTCTTACTACTTTAATTCTACCATCGTCTAAGGCACCAAACTATGCAGATATTTTCCAGTAACACTGTTTTATGGAAAAATAATGAGTAAATGAGAATCAAATTTGGCATTCACCTGCAATTCCCATTGTTTGAAGCCATGGTCTACTCTAGAATAACATTCTTTTTTATGTCAAATACATTTTTATGTCGCCTAAATTGTCAGAAACAGTCACAGAACATCATACTGGCTATTTAGAATATTATCACTGCACTACCCTGGTAAACAAATAGAAGTAAATGAATAAAATAAGTAAGCCTTAATACTTTTCAGATCACTTCTTGTATTGGATAAATTGTTAGAATCAGTCACAGAATACTGAGCCTCAGTACGTCTCACCTGGCTTCAAAATAACACTCATTTTAGACTGGAGTTTCCTACATACATACAAAAAGGAAAAAGTTGTAAATGGATCCTTAGCCTGGCTTTACTACAAAAAGAAGAGATTAAACAAGAAAGTATACAAATGTGAGAAGGCTTTTATAGCAACAAGGAAAAAGAAGAGACTATGCTGTGCTGAAATCCAAAATAAGAAGTCTGCTCATAAGTTACGCCTCATATTAAAAACATAATGAAATAGAGCTGATAGAAAGTCTTCTAGAGTAGGAAACTTAACCCTGATCAACAAGTTAAGTCCCTGCAAAAGCATGGAACCTTCTCCACGTCACCACTTTCCTGGTATGAAACCAAATAGTTGTTCATTACCCAGAATGGTCTCAATTTCCTTCAACACTACAAATAGGATTAATGAAATAATTCTAACCCCCAGTCATTAACATTCCCAAAATAAGGCATTACAAAAAAATGTTTGATTCCAATGAGGATATAATTGCTGTTTTCACAGACATTTTACTACAGTTTATAATAGCAACATTTATAATGTTTCTAATATAGATCTAGCTAATTATCTTGGCCAGTTTGTGTTTCTACATCTGAGCCCAGAAAACAAATCCTTTCTACCCAAATCCATTTAACTCATCAAAAGCTGTAATATGTTGTTGTTGTGTCTTTCAGCTTTTAGGGGGTTAGGGGTCGCCACAGCGGAACTCCGGTCCACTAATGATTGGCAGTTGATTTTTACGTGCTGAGTTGCCAGCCCTAACGCACAACCTTCAATGAAGGTACGCCCATTCATGCATGTCTCCACACAGAAGACGCTCTAGCTGAGAATCGAACGGGACAACGTCATTAAAACATATACACCTGACTGGCAACTCACCTGGATCAGATAGCTTCATCTCATCATTTTTCAATGCTTTGCCTACATCCTGGGAAATATACTTAATAAACTGTTCAATGATATTAAAACTAGAGGAATCTCAAACCTCTGCTTAAAAAGATCAACATCTATCTTGATTCATAAATCAAACTCAAAATTATAGGATCCTGCAAATTATCGACTTGTCACCCTCATCAAATTCGATCTTAAATCGTATGCTTTTATATGTGCTAATAGGTTTAAATCATTACTGTCTCAAATTATTTCACATTTCCAATCAAACTTTATACAACACAGACAAGCTAATGACTAAACACTAACATTAGAGTCCTTATTGGCCCTAAGAAAAGATTCTTAACAAAATGCATTTGCATTGCGTATTGAAGCTTCTAAAGCTTGTTATGGAATAAATCTCAGATTTTGTTTGCAACAATAACTATCTTGTGTCAAAGCTGCACAAGTATTATACACAAATTCATCAACCCAGCTCATAATCTACAAATGTTGAACTAAACCAATAAATTTCAAAAATGGAGCCAGACAATGACTTTACATGTCACCATAACTTTTCAAATCTCTCTATATATTAAAACTCTGCTTTTATATTTTGCACAAAAGAAATAAAATACCAGAGCTGTTTCACATTAAGATCCATTTAATCAGCCTTCCCTGATAACATTAACATCACTCTTGCATGCCCAAATTCTGATATCCCTAAAATTTTGAGCTATAAATATTTTCTGAAATGTATCCAACTTCAAACCGAACCTCCACAAATATACCCTATTCACTTAAAGTCAAGAATTTAATTACAGTGATATAGCTAAACTAACAAAGATTTAAACTAAATCAACTTATGAAATGCTTATGAACCTCAGTACACCAGAATTAAACATCTAACCCCAAAACAAATCAAAAGCATAGGCTAATATTCAGAATGATTTATATAGATATGATAAACTTAACTTTACCTTTCACAGTGGCAATAATAAAAATGTATATCTTTCAAAAAAATCCTACTGTGCGTGATTTATTATTTGAGAAACTATCCATTCTTTAAAACTCTTACTTCCTCTCTCAGTAAATATACTTGAATATATTAATACAAACTTATTCCACCTATGTCCCTAAGTGGACTGATTTCCTTTCATGTTACTTAATTATAAATTCAAGCAAACTACTAAAATAGTCAAATACACTAACAAAACCAAACAGTGGAACCCCACAAAGTTTAATAACTTGACTAAGTACCTGAAATCTTACTGCTGCAATCTCCTTGTTATACCTTTTCTCAAAAATGAAGACTACAAACCTGTTAAAATAAAAAATAAATAAATAAAACTTTCTTATCAGTCTGATTTAATCATTTCATAAATTAATCAAATTACTCAACTTAAATGAAGCTCTCAGTCTCATTAAAAGCAGTTTTTATGCTTAATAAGAGAATGCATGACCTATCACCTTTTCATCTTATTAAGAACAAGCTTGTACAGGACTTTGTTTCAGCTAACCCTTTATCCATTCAACATCTGAGGCTATCAGTGAATCTGACTAAAGGGTTCTTGCACATTGTAAGCCATTTCTTGTCCTTTATTCACTCAAACTTTAATGTGGACCAATAGTGAGATTAAACAACATTCCAAAAATGTGATGTCATCCTTAAAATTAGATAAACATATCTCAAAAATATCTAAGTTAATACAAATTTCAATACCCAAAAAACATATTATTCTCATTTTAGAGTAAACCTTCCACAATCCTAGAAGTAACAGACATAAAGAGACAGAATTTTCAAATCAAATAAATGTGAAATTCACACTACTCAAAAATTATACACACAACTTTTAATCATTTTCAATACCTACTTGGCACCTGCTAAAAGGTTGACTTCTTTCTAGCATATTCCCTAATATACTTTATGTATATTTTTTATGTGTGTTTTATTAAACATTTATAGTTCTTGTACTGCTTTGGGTTGCTGGCTTTTCATTTTAGTTTATATTCCCTATTATGTAATATTTGAAGAAAAGATGATGTAAACATGTTACATATTTCTTAGAAAAGTCGATTTTGCCAGCAGTCCATTGAAAATTATATGCAAAAAAGCAAACTTCTGTGTTATACAAAAAAATTATATACCCTGGAAATTTGCCATTCTTCACAACCCCCCACCCCTCCAAAAAAAAAAAAAAAACCAATGGTAAAGACTTTAGGATCACAATAATTATTTTAATGCTCATAAAAGTTATATTATAAAAAAAAATAGATCATAAAATATTTTGGGAAAATGTCAAGGAAATGGATCTGAACATATAGCCTTCAAAAACTGTAAAACATTCTCTCGAACAGAAACTTGTCCTATTGGAATGCTGGGACAACATTCATATCTGTTTATGTAAATAATACACACCCTGTCATTTCACTCTTCAGCACTGGTGTATATCCAACTTTCTTTTCCCTTTCTTTCCTACCATCATATTTTATTACAGTTGTCATTAAATTGTAAAAATAAGACTTAACTACCATACTTTTCTTGCTGTAATTGTATACAGCAGGTATGCCAAATGCATCTTTGTATGAAAATATTTTGTTTCATCTTTAAAAGTAAACCTGTTTTTTTTAGGTATATCTGCTACATTTGTTTAGATAGATAGATAGATAAACTCTCTCTCTCTCTCTACACACACACACACACACACACACACACACACACACACATATATGGTTTAACTTTACAATCCCAAAATACTGAAATGTCAAAATTCAGTATCTTGAGACTGTAAAGCTGAAAACTTCAAAACCCGAAACCCCAAAAGTGTGAAATATAAAATTGCGACTGCCCACATGCACACTCCATGCACAATCACACATACACCTCCCCCCCACACTACAAACCAGCACAGGAAAACAAACACACACGTGGACCCCCTGCACCCCCCTACTTATATATGCTAACTCCGAGGGCGCACTAAAAACAGAGACACACAAAAATACACCACTACACATTCTACAATCCCCCTTCACAAACACACATCACATACCTACAAATACCACTACTCTCAACACTTACACACTCACAATCTTACCTACTCACCCTAACCCACACCTCAAAACTCCAGACACACTCAAATACCTACCTAAAACCCCTACTAAAACATCACTTACCTGAATTTCCAGCTACATCCACATACCAGACTGCACATTACGAACACATGGAATCCCACATCACATACACGCCTCCACAACCGTAGATTCGACATTTCTGCATTCAGCATTCTGCACTTTCATGCAAGTGCAGTTTCGACAGATCAGTCTCGAGCTACTGAAGTTCTATATTTGGTAGTTTGAGATTCTGAAGTGTAACCACATATATATATATATATATATATATATATATATATATATATATATATATATACACATATATATGTATAAATAGATAAGTATTGACAGAACAGATGTGTCTGTGTATGTATATATATATATTCTAAAATATGTTTAAAAATTGTAAATGTGTGTGTGTATATATATATATATATATATATATATATATATATATATATATCTTCAGTAATCCCAAATGAAGATGTAGTTAGGTCTCCTGTTTGAAAGAATGATTGGAGATAGTTCAAAAATAGTTTTAAATTCCTCTTTATTTATTTGGAGGTTACTTTTCCACTTCGTTATTTTCTGACCATAATGCAATCTCTCATAGGTTATTTTACAGAAAGGAAAAAAGTTCAGTAAAGCTCTGAAACAGTACCTGGATTTTTTTCCTTTTTTATTTAGAGGCACTAACTGCAAAAAAAAAAAAAAAATCATTGGCTTAGAATTCCCCCTCCCACATCTATTTTATGCTTTTGCACAAGAAAAAAAAAAACAAGGAAAAATAAGAGAGAGCATACGTCTTGGCACTATCAGCAGTCCCTGAATGTACTGCTGTGTGTTGACCAAGGTGGTTTCCACATGGGAAGTTGCTGCATTAATCGCTTTTTCCTTCGTATGGTCTATAGTTAGCCTTTTCAGAGTTTTCTGTCATTATGATGTATGAGACCAGAACATATAAATTAAAGATGTGATAGTTGTCTTACAGGATGCCTTAAGCATTTATTTTCATGACATAGAAAATAAAAATGCATTTGTCAAAATTGAATGGAAAACAAACCTGCTATCAGAACTGTTAGCACGGGCATAAACTTGGACCAAATGGAATGTGATCTTGAGGAAAAACATAAATAAAGAATTAGTGAATAGTTTCACATTCCCAGTGCTAAGCTCTTTTCTTTAGACATGACTCCAAAGCTGAGTAAGGCATTCTTGGAAATCTTTGCAGCTGTAAACAGAATAAAGAAAAAGTCAACTCTTCAGTGAAATCCTAGACATTTCAGTGAAAGTATTTCTTAAAACCCATGTTTTTTTCTTTTTTTTTGTTCAGTAATACTGCTCAGTATAATCTGAACTCACTGTGTCAGTGGAACTTGAAGAACTGTGTTCTTTTTATTATGTTGTGTGAGTAAGAATAACATTCACACATAGTGGAATCTGTTCATTATATATTTTTTTCTGTGGCAGTTCTTTGGGATATAATAACGGTCATATGTTTTCACTGCTTAATTGATATATGCTGAGAGCATTATAGCAGGTGTTCAAAGATAACAGTGAAACTAGTTCTTACCAGAAAAAAATGCACAGTTGTGCAGCCTGCTTTTAAAACATTACAGTTTCAAAATGTCTGATGTATAATCAAGGAGCCTGAATCCTCACCACTGACAATGGAAAGGGACGTGTACTTGGAATACAAATGGGAACACAAAGTATTTCCAGATGCAGACCTCTCAGCATCAAGCACAGTTTGGTAAACAGCAAAGCACCATCAATTCACGAACCATAAAAACCTGTTAAAACCAAAAACGTGAACTCGGACCCACAAAAAACTGTTAACACTGATGTTAAAGTTAAGCGCTTTCTTTCGTTTAATGTGAACGAATTTCTTCAGAACAAACAGACATTTTCAGTTATCCATTTAAATACAAATGAATAAATTATTCATCCAATCACATCCAGTACCTTAAATTAGTGATAGTTTTCCAATGAATAATGACATGAATAAAAAGTTATATGTATACGTATTTGAAGCAATATATAAACATAAAAATATATATATATATATATATATATATGTACATATGCTTATTATAAATCTACATGTTTAATGATGTTTTTTGACTTGAATATGTCATTTCTCTTTTAATAAAAGGTAATGTTAATAGTATAATCTATCATTTCAAAGGCACTTTACATTTAAAGTGTCGTTTAGCCCAGGAATTTGATCAGCTTTCAAAAATACTTGTCATTTTAATTCTTTAATCTCAAAGCATTATTATATTTAGTTACATACGGTGACAAATCAATAAAATCCATTACAAAAAATACAAATTTCTTAAAATTAGGACATTCCATAGCATGTTTGGCTAAAGCATTATTAACATTCTTGTTTTAATAGCCAAACGATGTTCATAAATTCTTTGGTAAAGTGCTCTCACTGTTTTTCCTACATAGAAATTGTGACAGGTGGAGCAAGTTGCAAGATAAACTATTCCACAGCTCTTACAATTAAATCTAGCTTTACTAGTCACCATTTTTTAAATGTGAGGAAAAATATATTTTTGAAGAATGTATGAACCTGCATTGTTTACAATCATACCAAGGATAGGTGCCCACAAGCCCTTTGACGATTTTGTGTTCACCAATTTCTAAAATAGATTTGACACTAACTACTTTCTTATAAATAAAATTGGGGTGGTCACCTATAACTCTGACTAAATGACTGTTACCTAGAATCACTTTCCAGTTGCTGACAATAACTTGTTTGTCCCTATGGGAATCTAAGCTAATGGGAACAGGAATGGCAGAGTCCATGTTTTTGTCCATATGTTAATTGTTCTTAGGAGTAAACCCACTTATTAAGATACATAGTAGTTGAATCAAGCCGCTACTCCATGGCTAAACGAAATTTACTGTTTGCAAATTCCCGCTAGGGAAACAACTCCAAAGACACTTGTTTTTTAAAAAAACTTGACAGATATTTAATGGTAAAGCATGAAAATCATGAATAGTCCAAGAACACTTTCAAAAATTGGTGCAGCCAGTAATTGCTTGAAGCTTTCTGACGTTGTAAAACTTTTAAAAGTGAGCATAAGGCCCTGAAACTGTTCACACAAACCCTTCAGTACTGGTGAGCCGCTCAATTGCTCTAAACACTTCACATGTATACTGAATCATTCAGCGTTATACATACAAGTTGTGTCTTTCAAATATAGATACAAAAGATGTTAGCTACAAAAATACAAGAAAATAAATCCAAGTAGAGCATCCTAGTAATGATATAATAATAATGATTTCTGTAAAGTGAGGTCTCCATCACTCCTTCTCTATTAAGTGAGATGCTAACATCCAAGAAGTTCACAAGGTCACGTGAGTGTTGATTTGTAAATCTCAAAAGTGATGTAATTTCATTAAGATACCTCTTATAGATGGAGACCTCACTTTACAGAAAGTCTACTTGGAGAAATCATTATCTTCATAAGAACAGCATGCATCCAAGTCATATTACAAGCAACATAATGGAAAATGAGTTTACTAGAATTACGAAGAGATGCACACAAGAAGCAAATATACAGCAAGAGATGACTGACTTGAAAGAATGTTTGCAGGCACGTGGTTATTCCAAAAAGGATACAGACCCTGCAGTAGACAGATTTCTAAGTGATCGGTCACAGAAGTCTGAAACAACCTTGGTTAAGAAGAAACAATGAACATTTCCTATGTGATTGATGATTACTTATAGTACTGACAATAGACAGGTTAAAGATATTATCCATAAGTATTGGCCGATTTTGACACAAGATGTAAAACTTCGGGCTATAGTAGGTGATAAACCACATTTCAGTTACAAAAATAAAAAAATATCAAACGGCTTTTATGTATGAAAGATGGATTTTCCAAACCCAAAATAGTGGGATGTAAAGGTACTTTTCAATGTGGAAACTGTTCGGCCTGTGAATATATTGATAACAGCAAAATCTTTAAGCACCCAAGTATGGATAGAGATTTCATTTTTAATTGTAAAGCTACTTGTACATCCCAAAATGTAGTCTACCTGGCTACTTGTAAAAACTGCATGTCATTTTATGTTGGTAAGACCAATCAAATGTTTAAAAAGAGACTACTTCGACATCTGAGTGATATACATAGAGAAGACACTCATAATGCGTTAGCGTTACATATTTCCAAATTTCCCACTCATAGCTTTTTATTTAAAGTTATTGAGAAAGTGTATGAAGGAAATAGAAAAGGCAATTTATGCAATAAAATGGAATTATGTGAAACAAAGTGGATAGTGAACTTGCGAGCAGATCGCCCTCCGGGGCTGAATGTTGTCATTCTTCTAAAACCAACTTTGAAAGCCAGGAGATCTACTATTGGATGAGCAAGGAGGTGTGTCATGGACCCTCTATGCAGAATGGTCATGACTATTTTTACCAACAGAGGTGTTGTCTGCAATATGAGATCTCATTGGTTAAAGATTTCGTATATTACGGAGCAATGGAGTCCCTAAATTTACAATCTGATGAAGGTTTTACCGAAAGTGCTTATCGAGTGACTACTGGGACACTCTACTTGGATTTATTTTCTTGTACTTTTGTAGCTAACATCTTTTGCATCTATATTTGAAAGACACAACTTGTATGTATAATGCTGAATGATTCAGTATACATGTGAAGCGTTTAGAGCAACTGAGCGGCTCACCAGTTCCAAAGCACCTACAGTGTTATGGAAGATGTCAGTTTGGTTGCTAGTACCCTGACTGAGGCTATCCAGAAGGCACAAGTAATTCTAGATAGATTAATTACTTTTTCCGCCTCATCTCAGTCTATAGCAGCTAGTTCAAAACAAAATGCGAGTAACTGGAAAGCTTCAACTGACAGTTCTGGCAGTGACGCTACTGTTATTGCTGCAGATGTATTGGATTATGGTGGTTTCTTCTTGAAAGGAAACCTAGTAAATCCGTTTGCTTTTTTTGGAAATGTTAACAACAATTTAATGTTTATGGACACTAGCAAAACAAATGGAAGGGTATCTAACTGTAAGTCAAACATCTTTCATTTAGAAAAAAAAGTTTTTGAAATTACGTTCACTAGAATTTGACAACTTTTATTTACAAACATGTATAGAGAGGAAGCAAGTGCCGTTTGGTCTCAGATGTTATCGATTCCCAAACTGCATTAAGCAGACTCTGTATTTGCTGAATTAATAAGTTTATACAACAGTGCAGGAATAGAAGCATTAAAACTGTTGGTTAAACACAATTTTAGTCAAATTGAACTGTTAAAATCAGAAATTAGAGATGTAAACAATTGTATTGTCAGTGATGCTAATTGTTCTTCTCATAAAGCTTTGTATGATGGGATTGAACCTAAATTACAGGGACATATGGCTAGTTTAAGTGGTAGAAAATTGAACAAATTAGCAAGAGATTCTTTGGCTTATGTCAATAACAGTTTTTATTACATACTAAGAAGGGTGTATCTGGCATAAACAATGAACAAAAGGTAGTTACTAGCAACGATGATGGGAAGGGCAATAATCAAAATATTGAAGAAGCTATTAACACCAGTGTTGTGAGTGATGCAGGAGAAGGCACTAACACCAATAGAAATAAAGCCCAGGGCCCCAATAATCCTTTTTTCTGGAAGTCACCAGAGACATACAACAATGTTGGGAAGGCGAAAGGGAAGGGGAATGTGGGGAACAAAGAGAAAGGGAAATACCGGAACAGGTAATTCCCCTATGCAAGATTTATAATTTAAGTGATTTAGAGCTTAATGATGTTCAACAAAAAGTATTAGAAAAAGGTTTTTCTTTTGTTCTTCCAGTCAAGGTAGCATTAACTGACACCATATTAGACTGAAAGTTATATGTCAGGAAATTAAATTTAAGTTATGCATTTGAAGGGGTTGAACAAAGGGATAATGGAGGTTCTAAGAAACCCAGTAACATCAATCCAAAACTGATGCCCACATTAAATGTGTTTACTGAACTGTGTGAGAAAGATCTTAGGGAAGTTTGCAACAATTGTAAAACATTTACAAAAGACAGTTGTAGCAGGAACATAAAGAAAAGATCATACTGGGGCAGGAGAGAGACGAAGGCTTAGTTAATATGAAAAAAAGTAAACAGTATGGATTTAAGAAAGCCGAGAAAGGGAATGGCTTAGTTATTATGAAAGCAACAGACTATCAGTCTTGTATAAAGGAGCTTTTAAGTGACAAAAATAATTATCAACTGGTTAGTAAGGATATGGCTCGAAAAAAAATTTCGAACATAGACAGCCAGTTATTGGAATTATTAAATAAAAATTATATCAGTTTGGTCAGTTATGAGTTCCTTTATATTGAAGAACCGAAGCAGTGCTGTTTGGAATTCCAAAAATTCATAAGAATTCCACCCATCCACCCTTTAGGCCTATTGTTTCTGCAAAGAAAAGTAAAACTGTCACCATTTCCCATTATTTAGACTATTTATTAAATCATTTGGTTGTCAGGACTCCCTATTTTTTGAAAGACTCCTGGCAATTTTTAGATCTATTGTAAAAGTATTCATTTAAAGGTACGGAAACATTACTAGTAACAACTGATGTTGTATCCGTATACACTTCTATAGATCAAAAAATGTGAGTGGAAGCTGTTAAAAGTTTTTTGATAGAACACACTACTTATGGTGATGTAATGGTCCAGTTCATCCATCTATTATTGGATTTGGTGCTAGGAAACAATTTATTTTTGTTTGACGGTAAGATTTACCGTCAAACTTGTGGGGTAGCCATGGGTGCCAAAGTAGCGCCTGCTTTTGCCAATTTAGTATTAAGTTGGTGGGAGTTGTCCTTTCTGACTACAATAGAAAGGTTCAAGTATGTCTCACTATACAGGAGATTAATTGATGATTTGGTGTTTATTTGGAATGTCCCTTCTGAAGAATTATATGTCTTTTTGGAAGACATTAATGAACACATGCTCAGACCTAAATTTGTGGTGAGCGAAGTTGGCACGAATGTGCGCTTCCTGAATTTAGACATCACGATGGATGTCAAAGAAAAGAAATTTACCAGTATGGTGTATAGGAAGGAAACTTACACCAACAACTTTCTTCATTTTGAAAGTGGACATCCGATGTTTATGAAGTTGAATTTAGTCTGAGGGAAAATTATATGTCTCAGCAGGATCATTTCTGACCATGACAAATTTATATGTGAAGCAAACAAATTAATTTTGATGTTTGTTAAGAGGGGGTACCCATATGAAAGGTTAAAGAGTATCTTGGAAGAAGTTATGTTGGTCTGTACGGACAAGTTCCCACCTATCTTAATAAGTGGGTTTACTCCTCAGAACAGTATTAAGATGGATAAAAAGATGGACTGTGCCATTCCTGTTCCCATAGCTTAGATTCCCATAGGGTCAAACAAGTTATTTCCAACAAAAGGAAAGTGATTCTAGGTAGCAGACATTTAGTCAAAGTTATAGGTGACCACCCCAATTTTATTTATAAGAAAGTAGTTAGTGTCAAATCTATTTTAGAAATTGGTGAACACAAAATTGTCAGATTGCCTGTTGGCACCTATCCTTGTTATGACTGTAAACAATGCAGGTTCATAGATTCTTCAAAAAATATATTTTTCCTCACATTCAAAAAATGGTGACTAGCAAAGCTAGATTTAATTGTAAGAGCTGTAGAATAGTTTATCTTGCAACTTGTTCCACCTGTCACAATTTCTATGTAGGAAAAACAGTGAGAGCACTTTACAAAAGAATTTATGAACATCATTTGGCTGTTAGAAACAAGAATGTTAATAACGCTTTAGCCAAACATGCTATGGAATATCTTAATTTTAAGAAATTTGTATTTTTTTGTATTGGATTTTATTGATTTGTCACCTTATGTAACTAAATATAATAATACTCTTGAGATTAAAGAGTTAAAATGGCAAGTATTTTTGAAAGCTGATCAAATTCTTCGGCTAAACGGCACTTTAAATGTAAAGTGCCATTTAAATGATAGATTATACTAGTAACATTAACTTTTATTAGAAGAGAAATGACATATTCAAGTCAAAAAAGCATCATTATGCATGTACATTTATAATATGTATATGTACATATATGTATATGTATATATATATATATGTGTGTGTGTGTGTGTGTGTGTATATATATATATATATATATATATATATTTGTATGTTTATATATTGCTTCAAATATGTATACATATGACTTTTTATGTCATTATTCATTGGAAAACTATCACTAATTTAAGGTACTGGATGTGATTGGATGAATAATTTATTCATTTGTATTTAAATGGATAATTGAAAATGTCTATTTGTTCTGAAGAAGTTCGTTCACATTAGACAAAAGAAAGTGCTTAAGTTTAACATCAGCATTAGCAGTCTTTTTTGAGTCCGAGTTTATGTTTTTGGTTTTAATAAGCACAATTTCTCTTATGATCACACAGAAAATACGCTAAGTCTGGGGGCTGATCCCTCCCTATATCTGTACAAACCCCCAGTAAGACTCCCAACTGGCACAGCTTAGAGTTGAGTGCATAGCTGGGGTTCTAGACTAAGTCCTCCCACACTCACTCTGTGAAACCAGTGCATTGTGCCCCTTCTCCACGCAGCTGACACACACACTCTTTGAGATTTGATTTGCAGACACATACATGCACACACACACCTACCTGGGAACCCCTTCTGCCCAGACTATAAGGTAGTTATCACTGCCACCAGAACCTCTGCCAGTTACTTTAAGGCTCTTACAAGAATACCCAATTATACTGAGTGAAATTAATAGTAATACAAATGGTAATGTTGACCAAACAGAAAGGCTTTCAGGAGTAGCCAGAGTTATCACCACAAAAAATGTGCAAATTCTCACAAAACTTAAATATTTTCTAAAAAGAACCAACCACAATGAAAAGTTTAAGTATATTTAATAATAACTAATAAAACTACATGAAAATACTAAATATCCATTTACAATAAACACCAGAGTTTCAATAGCAAGAAGTATTAACAATAACACAGATACAAAGTTTCACACAGTTATAGAAAAACAGTATTTATTTAGTCTCACTATCTATTCCTGACTGACTAAAAGAATTATTGTTCCTACCCACTGAATGGAGCAAGACAAGATGGGTGAGTGGTCCTTGTTGTCAGATCCAAGATAGAATACAGAATGCTGCTGAGATTTCAGTCTCCACTAATATTAAAACATTATTTCTGCACAGAATGGCATCACATACATCTGGTCATCTGACTTCTGGTTCCCCCCACTGCCAGAAACTGTCACGGTTTAGCACCTATGTGTTACCTTGCACACAGGTAGAGCATTACTCAGATGTAGTGCAGCTGCAGAAAGTCATAAAAATATAAAACCATTCCACTCTTCCTACATTAGCTGCAACCTATTCTCTAGTACAGACATTGCATCCCTGGCTCCCTTCAAAACTGTGGGATAACATCTTCATGGCTTATCCCATAAAATAACTTAATTTCAAGGATATCTTTTTCCAACGTAAGCAGTATTAACCTCTTCTCTCCCAGTATATGGTATTACAATGTATATATTTAAATAATTTACAATAATACATGTACATTTCTTTTCCTTCCAGCCGGGAAAACTGTTGATACATTTAAACACAAGCAAACCACACAAATACATTTTTCAACACAAGCATCTGTACAAATCAGTTTCATATACAAATGACATATAATTCTTTACAAAAGTCCAGCTAGCAGTTCTAACATATGTTATAAATCCACTGCCCCACTTCTCCTGGCATGGCTGGCAGTACCTCCTATCATCACAGTATGGTACACAAATATTTTTCGTTAAGGTAAGTGATTGACTTGTACTTTACTACATTTAATATTAAACATTACATGCTCATTTTTATGACAGAAATATCCAGGTGGAGGTGACTGACAGGATTTTTCTGTGGCAGAATCAAACAGAAGCAGCTGGTAGAGAGGATTATGCTAGAACTATTAAAAGCCTGCATCCTATAATGCAAGGTTTGATTTCCTCCACCTTTATTTGCCTCTGTGCAGCTCTGAAATAGACCTTAAAGTTTCCCTTTAGACTTAAAGGCAAAGCAAAACAATAGTAATCATCAAAATAGTAATAACAATAATAACGATGATGTTAGGGAAAAGCCCCCGTGTTAGAGACATCTGTACAGTTCAAGGTAGACTGCCTGCAAGTCAGTTTATCAGACAGCGCTCATGGGAACTCTCTGCTTAATTTACCAGAAGCATATCAACATCAAGCAGGAATGGAAATCACTCCAGAAGTTAATAAAAACCAGACAACAACTGAATGTGCCAAAAAAACAAAAGAAGGAATATAAGGTAAAGGACCAGATGAAAAGGCAAGAAATGTGAAAAAACATAAATATAGTTGCAAGTATAGAAAACGTCTGGAAGAGTCTCATGTTGATCAAGACCTAATGCAGGAATGGTTAAGGAGAAGTGGCTTCTTATCAAGAAATTAAAGGTTTATATTGGCAGCCCAAAATAGTGGGATACGTACACGCTGATTTATAAAGTCCATTGAACGTGTGGGAGAAACAGACATATGTAGTTTTGTAAAACCGAATTGTAAACAGTCACACACCTTGTTGCTAGTTGCGATGCACTAATGGCAGAGGGACTGTATACTGAAAGGCATAATAATTTGGCAAGACTGTTGCACTGGAAATTGTGCAAACATTATGGTATCAAAGTGGTTGAAAAATACTGGAAACATGAGCCACAAACAGTCATATAAAATAATGAAGTTTATATCACATGGGATCACCCAATACCAACAGTTCAAAAGATAGATGCTAGAAAACTGGATATAGTGGTCCAAGAAAAATAGACAAAAGTAACATTGATCATTGAAATCGCCACACCTAGTGACTATAGTGTCTCACGTACAGAGAGCCACAGTCATAAAATACCTGGATCTGCAGGCAGAAACGAGAGCCATGTGGAAGAAAGATACCCAGACAGTTCCAGTAGTACTAGGAGCAACGGATCTTATAAAAAGAATTTACAATCATATTTAGATATGTTACCAATTCATGTAACACCGTACGAATTGCAGAAGGAGTCATTACTGGTACATTGCGGGTGCTATGATGAGTACTTTTGGCTGATATCAAAGATTGAAACAATACTAATTGCATGAACTTTAATCATTCTTTGACTTAGGAATGTGGTCCATTCCTGTCATGGTATTAGAAAACCAAAAGACTTGGAGAAATTAAAAACATGAGAAATCGGGTTAGAGTCCTCAATGGTCCCATGGATCAAATGCCTAGAAATGACCTATGATTGTATACTTTCTCATCCACTGAAATATATCTGTGGTAAACAAAGTGCCAGGTTGTATGATTTGAGGAATAATACAACCGTGTAATTTAATTATATTAAGTGTATATAATACACACAGACCTTGCTACAGTGGTACTGATATAATACATTCTGTAAACAGAGACAGAATATGTAGAAAAAAAAACTGAGATGCAGCGCAAGAATAGTGTGTGTGTGTGTGCGCACACACACATATATATATATATATATATATATATATATATATATGTATTCCTATTACAACAACAAAAGTTCACTACTTCGAACTTGTAATAGGAAGCCTCACTTCTGCGAAAGTTCACTTTAAAGAAAGTGAACTTTTGCGTAAGTGCACTTCACCGAAAACACCACAGCACAGTGGAGGACATAAAAAACAAGCTATGTCTTCCACTATGGTGCGATAGTCACGGACCTTAGGGTTAGGGCACAGGTTAGGGTAAGGGGCTAGTTAGTAAAGCTATTCCCTTACCCTAACCCTAAGGTTTGTGACTATCGTACCATAGTGGAGGACATTGCTATGTCCTTCACTGCACTACAGTCATCACGGACCTTAGGGTTAGGGCACAGGTCATGGTAAGGGGATAGCCCTATGGCCCACGTCCACATTATGCAGTCCATCATCCAGAATGCTTTTAAAATTATTTTAGAATGATTGATTCTTCTGCATCATGATTGAACTCCATACTCTCCAACTACAGTACCTAAAGCTTTGGGTATATTTTCTTCAGCCAACTGTATAGAGAAGGAACCACTTTTCACATAATTCTGACAGCTAATTGCATCGCCAGTCTTGCCGTGGTTGTCTGGGGCTTTTCTGTGTCCATTTTCTGATTTACTTGCAGTCTTAAATATACTACTTCAATTTCCTTTTTGTGTTTTGTAATCCCATTTTATTTCCACGTGCTGATTCCTTTAATTCTCAGTGTCCCGGTCCCCTTCAATAACACACATCACACCAAATTACATTTGACGACCTTTATTAAATTTCCATAACATAGTTTTGATCACCATCTTTATTAATTACAACTATTCATGATATAATTGATTCTAAATACAGCACCTAATCCTTGTAATGTTAATCAGGGCAGCGTACCTCCTCTCCCTGCTGCAGTAAGCAGCGTTCATATCTCTACTCACTTACTTTACTTATGAAGCAGCGTCCCATCTCACTTCATACACCATTCATTGTAATGTTAATCAGGGCAGCGTACCTACTCACCATGCCCAACAAGCATGGTCCATACCTCTGCTCACTTACTTTACTTATGAAGCAGCATCCCAACTCACTTCATACACCATCCATTGAATTACCATCCACCAAATAATCACCATCCTTACCTCAGCTTGCTTATCTATTCAGCAAGCTTCCTCCAACTACTCATTTCCTTTCCCCAGATGCTTGAAATGAACATCCAGACATCAGAGGGGGAATAGAAGAGGGCAAGTCTATCCCTCTTCTCCACCAACCAGCCTGAACAGGCTGTTCCTCATCCCTTCTACCCAAAACTGTACAATCCACTTCCCCTATAGGGAAGGGTCACGCCAAACATCATTTGGTGTACATTACCAGCCCCTGGCAATTACCTAATGCTTACCAAAGCATCACCTGCCACTGAAGCAAGTATACACAACCCCAACCACCAACACTACCCGACCCCTAGCAAGGAAGACCCCAGCTAACAATACTATGTGAAATTCAATTCTGATACTCCCCAACAATTTCAAGCAAACAAGACATTACCTTGTGACTACATATTCAGCTGCACTACTGGAAAACCAACCTCCTTTCATACCCCTCCATCAGCTGCCACATTCCTCAGCCTTCAATCTTGCCTGTCAAGTCCACGTTCCTTCAGTCCATCATGTAAAATCCACTCTGCACATCTCATCTGACACCTCAGTGTTGTCCAGTGACCCCACCACTTCTTTGCCACCAAAGCATGATCGTCTTCAAACTGCATCTCATCACTGGAAATCGTCACACCATCATCTGTAAAGGAAAAGACCAAAGTAAATCCTCTAATATGTAAGGAGAAAGCTCCATCTTATACCCACCTATTCTAAACTACAGCCACAGAATTCCAAGACCCCATCTGCAAGAAAGAAAAGACATGTAAGTCATGCAAAATACATAATACACATTCGAAGACATCTTCAAGAAAGACCTATCCTGCCAAACCAGGAAGGAATGTACCACTGCCACCCACATCTACAATAAAGCAGGGCCCAAAGTATAGGGGCAAGTCTTAAGTTGCTAGACTAACAGACTAATTATTAACATGAATTTTGAAGGTTATGAAGTACTAAGCTCAAATGTCTGTCATTAATTTCTAAATAAACAGCCTCTGCTAAACTCAAACCCAGGACCCTACATACCATAGACAACGTGATTTACCATGAAGCCACGACAAAAATATACATTGCAACTGAATGTTAAATTGAATCAACATTTGCTCATTTACAAATAACAAATGAAGTGTTAATATAACTATACAGCAGTCAGCATACCCCTTCCCTGTTGTAGCTTGCCAGTCTTAAATTTAAACCCAATCCTTCATGGCCATAAACTATCTGCTCAGCAACATGAGGTGTAACAGTTCCAATAACAGCCGAGAGGTATGCCCTAATGGTACACCCATGTGTGAAAGCCATTGTTGTTCCTAGTTACTGATCAGCCCAACACTACATAACCAAACCACCAACGTGGATTCCCCTATCACATGCTTTCTGATCAATGCTATGTCTTGGCACCTTATTATTTCTCAGCAGGGCTTTGGAGGGCTGCTGGGTTGTATTGTATGAATGTTAGTCTCTTTACAAAGAGTCACATTATCTCTGCCTTTAAACAGACACCACACCTCTGCAATGCAAAACCTAACCGCAGAAACGTTGCCGAGAGACCAAACGGGAGGCACCATGGCCAATGCTCCACCACCGCCAAAGAAACCAGGGTCCCCTCCACCAAGCCAACCACTCAGCCCACCAAGCTCACATTCCTCACCCTCAGACTCTGACCAAGCAGGCCTCAAATAGCCGAACGAAGTCTGTTACAGGTCAACCGTAGCATCCACATGCCATTCCCCTCCCCCATTCCACGCATGCACAGGGGCATCCAAGTCAATCTCAAATTTTTTGAAAACATCTCTCCACCAAAATGTTAACCTTAAAACTGGTGTGTACAGCAAGTACCCAGCCAAGATGTTAAAACTGGGGGCCAGAGCATTTGGTTTTAAATACCCTACCCGCCAGCCTTCCAAGATGTTAAAATTGAGGGCCAGAGCATTTGGTTTTTACAACCAACTTCATAATTATTGCCTGGGGTTAGTCATCCATCATATTTACATTACAAGCAATTTTAAACCATGAAAAGCAGGCTTAAGGCCAAGATCCCAGCAGGACCCTCACATTGCTTCCTACAAAATAAACATGTCATGTCGAAATCCCCATTTTCGTTGGCATGGTCAGAAATCAGACTGGTACAAAGAAAGCCAACATAAGAAAATCTGGACATTCTGTGAAATCTGTACCAATGTATTGTACCAGCACTTCTCTCAACACCCTCCCCCCCAATTCAATATAGCATTTCCGTCCTCTCTTTACATAATGCTCATTTCTTGCCCTTCTCAGCTCCAGTATTCAATAATCCTGTACAAACTCAATGACAACGGTGAACAAAGGACTAACACAACTGACCTTTAACACCCGTATTGGAATATCACTTAACACAGGCAGTCATACATATATCAAATGAAACCATAAGAGCATGTTCTCAGCTGCAACTAGTATACATCAGGTATACTGTTTTTTGCGGTTATCTCCACTCTGAAAATGCATAATATCTAACCCCTGTATTATTGTTTAATACTCTAACAAATAATCTATCCCCTTCCATGATAACACTCAGGTCTTTACCCGAAAGTACTCATGAAATGTCCCCAAACCAACATTTTTGCGAACCACTACATCTATCCCGGATGACAACAAGAGACCTGCATGCCATGACAGCAGTTGAGAGCAGCTGACATCATAAGCTCACAAGTCTCCCCTTCACCACCATTACTGCTTAACATGCAGGGCAAGCCTTCTTGTTGCTTATCACACATCCTAGCCCCTGAAATGATCACTTGATGGCCCATCCGGTCTCATCAACCCAGTCACTTTGCCTTACAAGATCAACGGTATTACTATTAGTAGCTACACTACTAATCTTTATGTCATCTGCAAAAAAAATTTTTTTTTTTTTATTACAAACCTTCCCATGGTCGGGCAATCAGACATCAAAAGTCCAAATAATAAAAGACACACTACTGACTATTGGGGAAATTCCCTTAGCAACAAGCATGTAGTTTAAACACAAACTCCTAACATTTAATAAAATAATTTGGGCTGTAATGGCACCGCTTTAATATGCAACAGCCACAGAGCCCCATTCCCAACTTGGAGAAATAAACGCAAAAGCCACAGCCATCGAGAACTCAACCCCCAAGGACAAAGAAAACCACATCCACACACACTACATACCTCTCAACATCTCACGGCCTGCAATATAAACAAAATGTCAGTCACGAGGGGACAATGGCCCAACATAGGGATGGGACCATCATGCAGTCAAACTTGCCTTACTGCTCCTTAACAAGAGCCAAACGAACCCACAACCAAACCCAACAATCTAAGATGCCGAAAATTTACTTCTTTTAACCCTGGCCTCCCCTCCTAACCATTAAGAAAAATTTGCATGCTCAATGAGCAACTGTCCACTGGTAGCCTGCCGAACACCACAAAATGTCCCCCGTGACTCGAGTGGGCACAGACCGATTATAACAAGCCACGTAACACCCAATTCTGGCTGCATTAAGCATAGCCGCTCACTCATTATAAAGTACTAGCTGGAATACCCCCCCAGCCACCACTGCGCATGCCCAGCCATAACATTAAACAGTTCTCAACCTGCGAAAATTAGTTGGCAGTTCTAAGCCAACTCCACCTCAGGAAACAAAGTAAGCCTGCCACCAACGAACCAGGACCATGAGCAGCGAACCGCCTGAAAACACAAAACCTCCAACCATTATGCACGCATCCCTTCACGTCACGTGTAGACTGAAGCAGGACCTGCACCTGTGAGATGCCCACCTCACAGAGTGAAAGCTCAGCTCTTTTTCCCTTTTTTTTTTTTTTTGAGTAGCTTATCATAGTGTCCTATTAGTAATATTTTAGAATGATTGATTCTTCTGCATCATGATTGAACTCCATACTCTCCAACTGCAGTACCTAAAGCTTTGGGTATCTTTTCTTCAGCCAGTTGTATAGAGAAGGAACCACTTTTCACATAATTCTGACAGCTAATTGAATCACCATTCTTGCCGTGGCTTTCTGGAGCTTTTCTGTGTCCATTTTCTGATTTACTTGCAGTCTTAAATATACTACTTCCATTTCCTTTTTGTATTTCGTAGTCCCATTTTATTTCCACGTGCTGACTCCTTTAATTCTCAGTTGAACCACACTGATCTTTATTTATTTATTTGACATTTGTTTACCAGGATAGTCAGTCTGAGTTACATAACCCATGTTCAGCGGAGGCCTGGGGAGAAAAGTTCTATATTTATGATTTGGTTACACATTTATACAACTGGATTATTTATGTGAGACTTCACAACTGGAAATTTGGAAAGAAGCACTTAGAGTTACTTATATAATGCTATAAAATGTCGTACTAATCATTTAGAGTTTGCATACATTCACAGTTAGAAGATCAGCTTCATAGACTTCATTGCTTAGACTATACCTTATTATTATGACACAGATTGGAATCAGTCAACCAGAAAGCTTAGACCTTTGTAAGTACAAGTAGAATGGCAGGGACAAGAAAGTACATAGTTGTTAGTAGACAGCTTTTTCTTTCAAACTGTTACTGAGGTTATTAGTAGATTAGTTTTAGAGGAGGGATGTTAGTGTATTATGAGGAAGTAATATAGAGAATTAGATTACCCTGGAGTTAGGCATGTGCATAGCCATGATTTGTTTAACTGTTCTTTTAAGGAAGCTTTAAAGAGAGATAGGCTAAGAGTTAGCCTAATGTTTGGTGGGAGGGAGTTCCATAATTTTGACACATAGTTTGAGTATAGAGATTTTCCTGAGTTTTTGGAAAGTTTCAGGTTTCAAGTAGGTTTATGTCAATGGATCTGAATGGTCTGCTAAGTTTGTATTGTTTGATTAGGTTTGCTAGGGCAGGACAGGCAGTGGGTTCATAGATTAGGTTATGTATTGTAGTTAGGTGTGTATATCTTAGATGGCTTGATAGTTCCAGCCAATTTAGTTCTTGTAGTAGTATACAGTAATGTGTACTGCAGTTGGTTTTGTTGCAAGCTTTTCTACTTTATTGTAACATTGTTCCATTTTAGTTTTGGAGGAGTTTTACAGATTTGTTAGTATGCAGGAAACATAGAATAGGGAGGGGAGCAGGAAGGTTTTTGCCATAGTGGTCTTGTTTGGAGTGCTAAGGAATTGTTTGTTTCTGTAAAGGAGTCCTAGTGTTTTGTGTGTCTTTATGTTTTGTTGGATATGAAGATCAAAGTTGAGTTTGCTATCGATAACACCTAGTGGTTTAGTTTCTTAAACATTTTCTATCATAGTTTTGTCAGCTGCAAGGATGTTAAGTTGGTCTGGGCTGAGGGTGGTATTTTGGGATGAAAGACTATTAGTTTGTTTTTTTCTTGGTATGTGGAAAAAGTTGGGCCTCTGTGACCCAGGATTGAATTGCTGTAAATGATGTTTGGGTTTTCTTTTGTAGTTCAAGGAGAGTATGAGATGTACAGATAAAGGTTGAGTTATCTGCATACTGAATTATTGTTCCTGGGAAAGAGGTGTTGTGTAAATTGTTGGTAAAAATGTTAAACAGTAGGGTACCTAGGTTGGTGCCTTGGGGAACTCCTGTAGGGTTAAGTAAGAAGGGGGAGAGTTGGTTAGACCATTTTACTGCTTGCTTCCTATCATGTAGATAGCTCTGGAACCACTGATGTGTCGTAGGTGAGCATCCTAAGTTGGATAGAGTTTCTAGAAGTAAAGGGTGTGAAACCATGTCAAAAGCTTTTGAGGGGTCCAGGAATACTGTGGATACAAGGCAGCCTTTGTTCCTAACCATGTTAATAGTGTCTGTAAAGGAAAAGGTGTAGTGGATATGCTATGATCTGGCCATAAGCCATGCTTAGTTTGAGTGAGTATGCTGTATTTTACTAACTCTTGGTGGACACATTCTTCCATTATTTTAGTTAGAGGAGATAGTATTGATATTGGGTGAGAACTGGATATTTCAGTGGAGTGCTCTCCTTAATGTATTGGTGTTATGTGTGACTGTTTCCATATTGTAGGGACTATGGCTTCTAAGAGTGATCTGTTTATAAGGATGCTGATGGGTATGCAACTGAGTCTGCAGTAAGTTTTAGATATTGGGGTGGGAGGTTGTCTGCTGATGTGGAACAGGGTTTTAGCTTAAGCAGTATCTTTTTTATTTTTGAGGTGGGTATGGGGTGGAACAAGAAAGGGGTAATGGGCTATTTGATTGGTAATTTATGTAGTTGTAAGCCTGGTGCGTTTTGGATGGTGTAAAGTTATTGTAGCTAGTGTTTGTTTTGGTAGAGGTGTCCTAAGTTAGTTTTAGTGGTAAGTAGGTTGGCTATGGATTTTATGAAGTATTTGTTAAATTCCTCTGCTATTTGAGAGAACAGGGGTATTGGGTGAAAGGGATTGTTCCTTGTTTGTTCCTGGGTTGAAGAGGGTAGATGTGGACTGCCAGAATTGTTTGGGGTTGTGTTATGATGTAGCTGAAAGTTAGATTAGTAGGATTTTTTTTACATTTTTTGATTATATGATTATTGTGTTACATAGTATTTTAAAGGTTTGGAGATTTTGTTGGGTTCTATTATGTTTCCATTTATTCCATGCAGTATCTCTTTGTTTCATGAGGTTGAAGCAGTGAGGGGTATACATTTTTGGGGTGTCTAATTTTTATTTGTAGTAAGTTAAGTGTTTGTTGATTAAGTTTAGTTGTATTTTTAACTGATTTTAGGCAACTTGTTTTGGAAGGTGGATGTTAGCCCTGATGGCAAAGGCTGGAAGATGGTGGCTTAGCAAATCTGAGTGTGCGCCTGAGGGGTGTACATGTTAGTTGGGTGAGATACAAAGATCCAGTCTAAGGGGGTGTGGCTAGTAAGGTCTTTATTATATCTTGTTGACTTTGTAATTAGTTGTTTGAACCTATACAGATTGATAGTTGTGATGAGGGGATTTGCAGTGATGGATTACCAAATTATGTTCATGTCGCTCAGGATAACTGTACCTTAATGTTTTCAGATGTCCAGGACAGTATATCTTCCAGGACTGGTACATTGTTTCCAGGTGGGATGTAGATTATGATAATACATTTTTTTATGTGTTATTAAGGTTTAGGGTGGTTATTAGTATATCAGCATTAGGGAATGTGGGCATACTGTTTGGGTAGGGGGTAATGTTGAGTCTGGATGGATATAGGAGAACTATCCCCCCATCCATTTTATTTTTTGGTCTGTCCAGTCTATATATGGTGAAGTTGGGGGGTATAATTTTGGTATCTTTTATGTTAGGGTGTAGCCAAGTTTCGGTTAGGGCTAATATGTCTGGTTTATTTTGTTCAATCCATGCATGCAGGGATGTTATCTTTTTGCATATACTTCTTAGGTTGATAGTAATTAGGTTTAAGCTTTTGGAATTTGCTTGTGCATTTGGTCTGGGGTTAGGGTGTGTCACCACTCTATAGTAATTTCCATATTAGGTGAATGTATAGTTGTTTTAGATTTGAGGTTTGAATTTATGGCAATTAAATGGGTTGGGTAGTTTCAGTGGTTTTGATTTTAGCATTGGAGTTGCAAGGGAGGGAATAATGAAATAGTCGCAGGGAAATATTGGAGTAGTGGGTTTGTTTTTTGGGTAGGTTAGTGGAAGAGGTTGTTGTACTGTAGCAGTTTTATTTGTGAGTGTTGTGGCTGAGCTTAGGTATAGTAGTAATGTGGTTAGAATGGAGGATGAGAGTAACATCTTTGGTGAAATGTAGGACATTATAGTATGTGTGTGGGGGAACTAAAGTTAGATTAGTTTGATTGATGTGATAATTTAGTCTTTGTAAAGTAAAGGGATAATGTATGACTATCAGAATGTTGTCTATGACTTGGTTGGAGATTGCACAATTTTAAATTGTTGCTGTTAGTTTGGAGGAAAGTATTATGACTGATTGAAATGCAATTGTGAGTAGGGTATGTAAGGCTTTAGGTTTATGGATATGGGGATGGGGTGGAATGGGGATAGGGTAAGGGAGTAAAGTGAGACCAAGCACAGAGAGGTTGAATTGAGCAGGTAGGGCCTAGATCAATGGATCACCAAGTTTAGAGAAACTATCAGTGGGACGTGAAAGGACTAGGTAAATGGGAGTGTAGCAGTTCATAGGGGGGATATTCTGAGGGGAGTTAAGAGCAGAAGTTTAGATAACCTTATGAGTGGAGAAAGAACAGAGATTTAGTGGGGGTGTCTATAGATTTGGAGTACTTGGCTAAGTTTATATTGAGAGAAGAATTTTCTTTTTCTGTCTAAATAGTTGCCTGCATGCTTTGGTTAATCTTATCCAATACACTATTTATTTGCTTTGTCTCCCTTTACTCACCCACTTATGCCTCAAATATTATTCCCAGTCTGTTATGCTCTGCCAACCTACAGTTGCATAAAGACATTTCAGTTTTCATCAGTCTCAGTTGCAACCATATAGGATTATGTTCACTGCTGACAACAGGTTGTCATACATTTAGGTGTCTAACTTCTCCAGCCTTTGCTAGTGCATCATTCAGGATCCTTTCTTTACTTATGCCTACCTTTGTTAACCATATGAATTATGTGTGGAGTAGGTCTCTATGTACCTTATTTTCTTTCCATGATTAAGATATAAGTTTACTCAATTCTACTTCTTGGCAATTGCAGTACGCCATACGCATGACCTTTTTCTGTTCAGATATATTTTTATTCAGATTTTAACATTCAAATAACATTTGGAATGTTTAGAATTACATAATTTAAGAAACAAAATTAAAAAAAGCACAACAACAAAAGCAACTATTTACAAAGGCATCTACTGTACAACAACAATTTTAAAAGACTGCAAAAAACTTAACATTACTTAATTAAGTCTTTACAACTCTTTATTTAGCAGTTCTTTAATTTTCATCCAAGTGTTGTAGGAAGAGGTGTTTATGATTGTTCCCATCTTGATTGTAATACTTACTAAATAATAAACCTCAGTTTCAGTGCTTACAAATTCTTTTATAGCTGGAGTAGATTAACTTTTCCAATTCTTGGTTATAACTTTTCTTGCTGTTGCTAAAATACTCCATAAAAATTGCTATTTTATTTTTGTGACACAAGCTGGAATTAAAGTATTACATAAAATTAGTGATTCGGTTAAAATAAATTTGTCATTCAATAGAGCCTGTAAAAAAAGGTTGATATTATGTCAGAATGGTTTGTTTAAACTTCCCCTCTTGCAACCATTATTTAAACCATTAATATTAATAAAAATACATTTTAAATAAGTCATATAATAGGTAAGTCAAAAATACAAATGGTAGCTTCAAACTTCCAGTAGTAATATGTTAACAATAGATTACTTCTAGAAATATTGAACTGCTTATTAAATATATTTATCCAGCAATCCTGAAATTATTAACTCTATTCATATTCTTAGTGATAGTAGATACCAATAAAAGTCACAATGTTTTGCAAAAAAAAAAAAAAAAAAAAAAAAGTAAACATAAATTTCTATTAACCTTCTTTCCCATCATGGAGTCTAACACTCCAAGTTTGGATAACAATAAAAGTAAGCCCAAAATCCCTCTGCTACCTTAAAAACAATATGATCATTATAAAAGAGTAGTTAAGAAACATCACACAATGATAACACTATGAACAGTTTGTTTGTTCTGTCTTAATCTCTTGAAGTTCTGAAAAGTTGCTCAATTGTACTTCCATTCCTCAGAGATACAAAGAAATTCATAAACATTTCATACTGATTTGATAGGAAGATATAAACTGTGGTATTCAAGGACCAGAACAGTCAGTGATAGACTTCATTAAGCCATTAGTCACTGGCAATCATATTAGACACAATACTTATTTATGTTAGCCAACTAAGAAGTTTCAAAAACTTAGATTCCAATTGTGTGATATGCTTAAAATTATTGTTCATATTGTTATTTATTATTAGAAACAGAACAATGTATAGCCATAACCTTTTTGTATGAGTAATGATTTGAATGAAGTGACGTGGTACATGACAACATTCTCATATTAATGTTCTTCAGTATGATGCAGTACCTCTCCACAGTTCTGATTCTTATCAGTATGAAGCAGTTATAAAATATTGATGACATACACTAAAGTTATCTTGTGTGGGTCAAACACCATTAAATTATTATAACACCATCATGTGCTACTGAGGCAGGAAGGGGAGGGATGCTGTCATCACTGTAAGTCATTTAACTATTCTATTAACTACTCAAGTCAGAGTCTGTAACAGACAGCTGCATAAATATCTAGTTAACATCATTGATATTATAGTCTTCAAAAATTAAATTGCTGGCATCCATCTCTGATTCTCCATCCCAATCAAATATGATTGACTTTTTTAATGACTGAAGAATTGCATTTGAGTTCCAGAGAAAAACAGTTAGACAGTGAAACTGTCACCCTGCACTATACATTGTACCCATGAGAGTGATTCATTAGGTAGAATGGTAGTCATAGTTCAATTCAGTAAAGAATGCATCACACTTACAATGTAATTATTTTCTGTAGCTGTTGTATATATATTTCTATATGATTTTTGGAGAGTAAATGTTTTTGCAAATCAATAACATAAGAAACCAAATACTCAGGCATTATACAGGATACACGTCAACATCTCACCTTGCAAATGAGAAATGCAGGTGTGTGTGTGTGTGTGTGTGTGTGTGTGTGTGTGTGTGTGTGTGTGTGTGTGTGTGTGTGTAACAAAACCTTACAAGAAACACATGGAAATGAAAGCCATGATACACACAAAAGGTGAAGGAACAGTCATGTGAGGTAGCGAATCCTATTACTTCCATCTGACTTAATTTTAATACCAAAACAAATGTGCGCATGTGCAATGTATGTATTCTTGGATCTGTATGCAGTACATGTCTTGTTGCCTACTATTATGTTGTGAATCTTGAGGCCACAGACTGCATGAGAATGATACTTTACCAATGAACGCAAATTTTACTAAATTAAATATCCTTCCAACACATATAACATGAACAGTTCCACATTTTCCATAACTTTATATACAAACGCCCACATTGCAATACATTTGGACTATACAGTGTTAAGTTATATACTCCTATATGTATGCAAACCAATGTTCTTCCTGTGTTAAGCCTAGCTGAAATTTGAAAAAAAAAATATAAGTTCTGCACATAAATTTCTACAAAGTGACATTTTGGGCAAATGATCTTTAAAAAAAATTGTAAGGATAAACCCACATTTCTTGGCCATTTCACTCAGCTAATTGAATATGATGGTTATCCTAATTCATTTATTTTTATTGTCCCTCCCTTCATACTTCTTTCTCCTGAGTTACAGCCTTCACTTTTTTGCATTAACTGGTACTAACCTTTGATGTCCATTCATTTGAGAATCATTTTTTCTTTCTTTTTTTACTAGCATATTTGTTTTAGGAAAATAACATTAATGAATTAAATGAGTGACTTAACCATTATGCATAATATGCAATCACTGATCATTCAATATCTGGACTTCGAACTGTTATGGTAGGTGTTGTTATTTTGTTTTACTAACAGAAGAAAATCACTTAAAGGGAACCTTGGATGTGTCACAACCCTGCCCAAGTCATCATAAAATTTACAGAGCTTCTGGATTTGTATCGGAGTGTATTCTCTTACCAAGAGAAGAATGCCTTAGTAAAAAACATTGCTGAAAATTGTCCCATTCATATCAGCCAGCAAGAAGTGCAAGTTGTATTTGAAATACACAGATCAAATGTATTCAAAAGTGATATCAGAATCCCAATGCAACTATCCCCAAAACACAGAAAAGTCAAAACAAAGTATGGCATTATAGCAGAAAGTCTATAATATGCAAGAAATCACTTCCTTCCATCAAAAAGACAAGAGTTATCTCTCCACTGCTCAGTTCCTTTGAGTGAGAGCTGAGACCACTCACTCTATCTTCTTACCCAAATGAGCACAAACAAATGCTCGCAACCTCAGTAGGTAACCACACCAAGTCAAATTGGCTCAGAGAAAAGAGAAAGAGAAAAAAAGAAACAGACAAGCTTCAATCCTACCAGGCAAGTACTCGAGCTTACTATGTTTTTCGTGGCTTTCAACTAATGCAAAGTGACACTTTATTCTCCTTTCCCCATTTCAATCAAATGAACAGGCAAACACACACTACATTCTTCCCACAGCTACAACACTGCACTATTCAGCTGGTCAGCAACAGCAAATGTAAGCGAAAAAAAAAAAAAAAAAAGAAAGAAAAAAATGAACAGAGAGAAATAAAGATAAATGAAGGAACAGGAAGAGAATGTGCAGCAACAACCACAAGCATCATCCCAAACCACCAGTCTCCCAACAAGCATACGAGGACACTCTGAAAACACAAGCAAACCAAAAGATCAGCCACACTCATATCCACAACTATGGCAAAAAGACATAGCTACAGTATTATCATTTACCTAAGCTAACCCTAATAACAGGAAACTAAATATCAAAGGCAGGGACAACTAACTATAAATAAACTACCCATGCCCTAGTCAAAAAAGCAGTGAAACATAACTAAGATTCTTCTCAGAATTGGAATATAAATCTTTAAATGTTAAGTAATGAAAGCAATCTTAACTAATTACATGATTATTTGTTATATTTTAATTGACATATTAACTTTATAAGGAAGAAAAATAAGGAAATTGAATGTATAGTAAGTTACAATAGAAGAAAAGTAGTAAAATAATTAATAAAGTTATGTTTACTTTACCAATGAGAATTGATATGTAATATTTATAATAAGTTAAATGTTACTTAATGACTGTAAGTATTAAATTAAAGTAGTCATAAAAACTTAATTACCTTAATGTAGAATGCATCTAAGTTTCCTTTTTGAAACCAATGCAACTATCCCCAAAACACAGAAAAGTCAAAACAAAGTATGGCATTATAGCAGAAAGTCTATAATATGCAAGAAATCACTTCCTTCCATCAAAAAGACAAGAGTTATCTCTCCACTGCTCAGTTCCTTTGAGTGAGAGCTGAGACCACTCACTCTATCTTCTTACCCAAATGAGCACAAACAAATGCTCGCAACCTCAGTAGGTAACCACACCAAGTCAAATTGGCTCAGAGAAAAGAGAAAGAGAAAAAAAGAAACAGACAAGCTTCAATCCTACCAGGCAAGTACTCGAGCTTACTATGTTTTTCGTGGCTTTCAACTAATGCAAAGTGACACTTTATTCTCCTTTCCCCATGTCAATCAAATGAACAGGCAAACACACACTACATTCTTCCCACAGCTACAACACTGCACTATTCAGCTGGTCAGCAACAGCAAATGTAAGCGAAAAAAAAAAAAAAAAAAGAAAGAAAAAAATGAACAGAGAGAAATAAAGATAAATGAAGGAACAGGAAGAGAATGTGCAGCAACAACCACAAGCATCATCCCAAACCACCAGTCTCCCAACAAGCATACGAGGACACTCTGAAAACACAAGCAAACCAAAAGATCAGCCACACTCATATCCACAACTATGGCAAAAAGACATAGCTACAGTATTATCATTTACCTAAGCTAACCCTAATAACAGGAAACTAAATATCAAAGGCAGGGACAACTAACTATAAATAAACTACCCATGCCCTAGTCAAAAAAGCAGTGAAACATAACTAAGATTCTTCTCAGAATTGGAATATAAATCTTTAAATGTTAAGTAATGAAAGCAATCTTAACTAATTACATGATTATTTGTTATATTTTAATTGACATATTAACTTTATAGGGAAGAAAAATAAGGAAATTGAATGTATAGTAAGTTACAATAGAAGAAAAGTAGTAAAATAATTAATAAAGTTATGTTTACTTTACCAATGAGAATTGATATGTAATATTTATAATAAGTTAAATGTTACTTAATGACTGTAAGTATTAAATTAAAGTAGTCATAAAAACTTAATTACCTTAATGTAGAATGCATCTAAGTTTCCTTTTTGATTGTTTATTTCAGACTATTTAGAGAAAAAAAACTTTTATCATGAAAATATATATATATATATATATATATATATATATATATATATATATATATATATATATATATAATTGTATGTTAAGAATAAATGGTGTTAAGCAAACTAGTTTAAAAGTAATTTTTCTTTTAATTTGTCTTTTCACTAGTTTTCTATCCATTTCTTTCAGCTTGTCTTTTTAAGGAGATGTTGTTCCAATCCATGTCTTCTATTTGTTCTAGTATATTATTAGATTTCGGGAAGGTCATGGCAGTGTCCAGTTCTTCAAATGATTTAGTTTCATCAGTAAGAAATATTTTAAGTTTGGCAAGGAATAGCAAGTAGACTTTAATCTGCCTCTTCTTGAGTTCTTTTATTAAATGTGAAAAACATTTCATCTTAGACAGCACAGCAGTGGAATAATCATTGACAAATCTTATTATTCTGTCTTTTGCTCTGATTGGAGATTTAGACCAGACAGTTTTAAGAATTAATTCTTTGTCTTGAGATGAAAAAAAAATCTCACAATAGTAGATCTTGACAATGGATTCTTATTTGAAGAAAATGTAACCAAGGACTTATGGGCTGTTTCTATGCCATATGACATACCTTCAGGCAAATCTAAAACCTTAGGGAGCCAAGATGGTAAAAAGTTTGTCATGCTTCCTCCTTCTATTTTTTTGGATAAGCCAAAGATAGAAATGCTGTTTCTCTAAGACCTGTTTTCCAGATCATCCATTTTATTTTGTAAAAATGTATTTTGCATCCAAAGAAATTCAGTGTTATTTCTATCCCCAGATAATCTTCCTTCCTTATAATTTAAGGCATCTTCTATTCCAGATATTTCAGATTTTTGTTGTTTTAAAGTTTCATAAATTTAATCCATCTGTGTTGAACATTTCTCTTTAAAGTTGTCTAACCTGTTGTCCAGTTTGTCAATTTTCAGTGAAATTACTTGTAAGTTGTCAATAACAGACTGAAATTCCTTTTTCAAATTTCAGTCTTGAGAATTTATTTTTGCATGACTCATGACAGGATTATAGTGAAGACATTTTCCAGATATAAAATTGACAGGAAAGTAATGATTTAAATCAATGATCTCAACTTCTTATGAAACATCAGTGTAGACATTCAGCTATATTAATGGTTTCCCCTAAAATAATCTTTTTTATATCATCCATATCTTCAGTAAGCCTTTTAACATTACTTGCACCTTTAAAATATAATCAATTTTTGATATTGAATTCTGAGCTCAAGTTGGTGAATTACTAATGTGCTCACATCATCCCATTCATTTTCATTATTTTTGTATATACCTGTGTCATTTCTTAGTTGATTTAAATTTGATTAATTGGATAAGTTAGAAGTGCCTTAATTTGTTGGTGCTGTCTCAAATTGACAAGTGTCCTGCTATTCATTTTATCATTCCATTTGACTGACTGTCCTTCAAAAATATTAGGTCAGTTCATTCAGAAATTTAATCTCTGGTTACAGCTATCATTCCATTTTCTGGATGGCCCACCAAGCCAGTTTTATTTGTTCTCTACTACTGTTATATTTGTTCTCTACTACTGTTTTATTTGTTCTCTACCACTGTTTTATTTGTTCTCTACTGGGTGTTTCTTGGAAGATAATGAAAAGAACTGAACTATTTACCTTGGAGAGATTTTTTACTCTGCAAAATGCTCCAGAGAGTGAAAAAAAGCTTTGACAGTACTCTTTTAGGCTCCTAATCAGAGTTGTTAAAACCCAGATGAGTAGACTTTCCACCCTTTTTGTTTCTACCCAAAGCACTCAGTTGCCTTTTTCAGATGAAAATTTAGTCATCCATTAAATGAATGACCGAATGATGCTGATTTTATGATCAATAAGGGATAGTATTTGCAGGAAAAAAATCAAAGTTCTTAGCATTAAATACATTTGCTATGTTTACAATAAGCTAAACCAACTAGTAAGTGTCCCCATTCAGATAAGGATTATTGGGATTTACTTGGAATTTTTTTGTGATGAATATATGAGTGACAAATTGATTTTTATCACCGTTGATGTGGTTAATTTGTACACATCTATTCCCCATGTTGAAGGTATTGATCTTTTTATGTAGGCACTTGCGTCCTGTGAGTTCCTTTTCAACCAAGACCTATGGATTAGTGCTGATTTTATGGATAGAGTCATTCACAACTATTATATTTTTTGAAGGAGAGTTTTTTAGGCAGGTAAAAGGTGTGGTTATGGGTGCAGTCTGTGCCCCGGTTGTATCCTCATTTGGTTATGCTAAGTTGGGATGTAATTTAATTTTTCAGTCTAGATTTGCTTCCTGCTACAGACTGTACCTAAGATTCCTGGATGACATATTTATCCTATGGGACAATAACATGGATTCTTTACAGGAATTTTTGAGTTACATAAATAATGCCCTCTGTTTTTTGAAGTTTACTTATCACTACTCTACAGAGTTGATTAACTTTGTAGATGCAGAGATCTTGAGACATGGAATAAGGATGTTTGTGTCTAATATACATAGGAAACCTATTTTTTCTAACTCATATCTCCATTTTGAGAGATACCATCCTTTATTACAGAAAATGAGGTTAGTTAAAGAACAATTTAAAAAAATAAAAATTTACACAGTGCTTTATATATGCATACTATTAACTGTGTCAGCTATAAAAGATTCATATTTGTTATTATTGACAGGGTTTATTCTTATGAGAGAGGAGGCAATGTTAAATTAGAACTAGAAGTCAGAGAGACCAAGTGGCAATTAAGATTAAATGTCACCCGCAAACCAGGGCTGAATGATTCTATATCAGTGGCCCCTATTCTCAGAAACAGAGCTAGTGTGGTTTAATGGTTCAAGTCCAATCTGTTTTATTTTATTTTTACTTTTATTATTTTTCAATTGAATAACATTGTTGTTATAACAAGAAAGAGTTTTATTCATACAAAACCTTGTTGATTGTTTGGGAAAATTGATTTGGAATTTTACTGGAAGCTGATGATATTATTGAATTAAGGACAGATCTTCTGATTGGTTGCTGTATAGTTACTAGACTATTTAAGATGCATTTGTGATCAAGTATCTTATGACTCTGAAGAAGCCAACATGGTGTATGGCAAACACGCTTAGTAATTTTTAATTATTCTGTATCTTGTTTTATTAAAGTCAGACTTCAGAGAACCCATTGTTCGTGATTTTTTTTTTGTTTGTTTTTTATTTCATTTTTAAAGAACAATTTGTTTGGTTGGCTAGGATTGTATCCAATAATTCTATCTTTGAAAAGGAAAGTGATAAATTATCCGATATGTTTCCAGTATAAGAAGAGAAGTCACCTTGGGAGACACATTAGAGTTCTTACCTTATTGGGGAGGAGTTTGTCTGATATTAGACGGTTCTTCAAAAGGTCCTGTAGATATTACTAATACCCCCATCTGTGGTAAGAATACGGATTTAATAGAGCTTTAATTTTGAAATTTCAACCTACTATTGGATTTGTGATGAATTTTATAAAACAAAACTGGTGTATATTTAAATTGGACAATGCTCTATATGCCATACATGAGTACCCTTGTTTTGTTTATAAAGAGTGCAGAACATCAAAAATAAATTTGAAATTAATAGGACTAGGGTCAAGACTTTTTCCTCTGACCACTTGGGAGGTATGAAGAAATGTGGGCATTGCAAGTATTACCATTACACTTTGGAGGAGAATAATGTATATATATTTGGGGATGTAAGATTTTAGTACCCCAGTTATGTGATTGCAATAGTAGATGTGTTATTTATGTGTCCCTATGTTCAACATATTATTTATTTTATGTCAGCAAAATGGAAAGGGCTTTTTCTAAATGCATTTATAAATACTACTATGACATCAAGAAGTGCTGAGAAAATAATGTACTGTTTAGATGCAGTCAAAAACACCCTGGTCATACTTTATTCTTATTTGCCATATTAGAAAAAAGTACCATGAAACCGCAGGGGAGGACCTTGGGGAACTATTATAGAATTTAAAGAACTTTTATGGCAAGTAAGACTTGATGCTGCATTCTGCCTGGTTTAATGATAATACTGGTATTAGTAATGTGCTGAAGATAAGGGCAGCTCTGCTTTGATACTAGACTTACAACATTTTTTTTAATCTTTAGAATACACCTCAGAATTATTCATGGACTTAATATAAATTATTTTTTAGCATTTTTTTTTTTTATTGAAAATGTTAAATGTGTTCAGCCTAAGTATTCTAATGTATTAGTTATTTGGATATGGGTTTGATTTAATTTAAACCTTCTTTTTAAATTTAGAATCATATTAATTACAAGTAATTTGTCACAGGACTACTGTTGTTTTTACTTAAAATGTGGCTATTTTCTGTTTAATTTGTTATGATAAAATCTAGATATTATAATCTGGATGAAAGAGCTTGACTGAAAAGTAAAGATTTTCTGTATGAATGTAGTAGTGGTGATACCTTACAGGTTCATGAGAGTGCTGGGCATGGTCTTTTGGTGACTTTAATTTGGTTATTTAAATACTATGGTAGATTTTTTCAGAGTATCAGTAGTCATGAAAGCAGCAGCAGTATGTTCATCTGCACATTATCTCCACTTGTCCATAAATGACAGCTAGTGTCTGTACCCTGTTCTTCAGAACATTTTACACCTCTTGCGCTCCTGTTTTTGCATATCTCCTGCTGGTTCCTTACTAGTTCCTCTGCTTGCATCTCCTAGAATATGCCTTTTGCTTGAAATATTACTGCTGCTCATGCTTTACCTTCCTGTTTCTCCCGATCAGCCTCTTATCCCCTGTCAGAAAAATATGTATTAATGTATGTGTTTAGTGCTTATTAGAAGCTAAAAGGGTTAACACATTTCATTCTATTGTATGTACAGCTTAGTTTTGTATGAAACTACAAGATGCTTTCTGAAACTGCAAGATGCTCTCTGACCTAGTATTTGCTAGCACAGCAAAATTCATGTTTATGCCATTTGGAAATTTACTGAGAAGCAGGTGATTATCTGCTAGGTCAGGAAAATAATGAATAGAAAAATACTGTTTTCTATAATGTTATTGAACTTGAACAATCAGCTCTGTTCATGTTATGAGAACATGCACAGCTGCAGAAAAAGATAGATACAGTTGAACAAAGACTGCTTGAAGAAATGAACTATAATCTGTGCTTGCTTTGTGATCGAATTAGCCACAGTACCTTGAATGGTAACATCATATAGTGAGAAGTTGTATCTAACCGGTGGTCTCCAAGGCCACGTTGTTTGTCTTAGGAAGTTTTTTCATAAACTTGATAGTGTCAGCAGAAAATCATGGACAAACAGCTGCTATGAAATAATATTGTAAGAACTTGTGATTTGTTACGTCAGCTTAGTAGGCAATGTCTTGTAAGAAATGTATAAGAATGGCTTCACTTCCTGATTCTAGTTAGACAAACTCTGTATTAGCACGTTTTTGTCTCCTTGCTGCAAGATTAAAGTGCCTTAATCTGAACCTGCCATGTGTTGATCTTTTTTAAGTTGTTTTTTCCTTTGACATCCCCCATGGGCTTCATTCATTATTTCCCTGCATTTAATCAATACTCTTCGCCTTTCTCCTGTTCTATGGAGTCCTTTATCACATGTGTTACTTTTGTTACATTATCTTCTTCTGTCCCTCTGTTTGAAACCTCTTGCCTTTCCCATTCTCATATTCTGGTCTGATTCCCTCCTAGTGTGTGCTGTGGTTTTTGGTTCATTCTCAACATTCTGACCTGCCAACTAGCTTCCTATATTTCCAGTTTAGCCACCATTTATTCCTCCCACTACACTTACTACATCCAAATATCAGTCCTCCTATGACACTACGAAGCCGTACCACCTCACATTCCAAAATGTGTGCATATCTGCTGATCTGCACCCTCCTCTGACCCAGACGTTGCTAACCTAAACTCAAAGTGGGAACACCAAACTAATGGTAGCCCTTCTCCTCTCCTGTAGCCCGATTTTTGTCTTTATTTGTTTGAATTTATTAGAGTGATACTTCACAGTAATACAACAGGTTTAGTTTGTTCTTTGTTATTCATTATATCACTACATTTAGGGCTTATTTGAGTAATCTGGTTTGATTCTTCTGCCTGTCTTCTGTGATATATTTACTTTGATCTCTACATTGCTACTTTTCTACTTACTCATTTGTTAAACTAATTGCATTGATAAAGACCATAGTAGTTGCAAGCTAAGAAGATGTAGATTAGACTCTCCACATATCTCATTCCTTGCTATTCACAAGTTTTCTAAACTAAGATGGGATATGTAATGTTTGCAGCATGTCCAGATCCATGCAGAGGCCTCCTCTGAGATGGCCATGCTTGACATACCTCCAGCATGTGATGCAAGTACGGCACCTTTACTACATACCCAAAATGGCATAACTTCCTCTTTTCAAGGAGCAGTGACTTTTCTTTAAGTTGCCTTCAAATGGCTGATATCCTCACTATAACACAGACCATGTGCATAACATTTCTGAATAGGACCTTTGTTTTGACTGATTCTGTGATCTCCTTTTTTTTAGTAACTGTCTAAAACTGATATCTGTGCATGAGAATAGGAATGCAAAGTTGAAAACAAATAGCTTAATCCTATGGCTTCACCGTGACTTCGCCACTACAGCTCAGTGCAATCCACGCAGTACTTTTGACACTGCTTCCATTCCTCTGCGTAGAATACCTCTCCCCTGTATCAAGAAACAAAGATATAAAACCTCTTTCATTTAATATAACTTCTATCATCTCATTTGCAAAATAGTCCAAGAAGTGACCATGAGCTCTGATTTCAAGATGCTAATTTCTAACTAACGACTTCATTCACTACAGTGAAACACTGTAGTGCTTCACAGAGATTTGTCACTTTCACAAACCTTGATAGCTCCTTCACACTCTTCTGGTAGGAATCACAAACAGAAGGGGGGGTGACTAGGCATAGTCTTGCTGTAGTCCTGTGTCCACATTTGCTGTATTCATATTTTTATCACGACTGAGAAAAGCAAGAGTATGACTATTAGTCCACAAGTGCTACAGCTAAGTGACAGAAGTGGCCTTGTGACCACGCATAGTAATTCCTTTATAAATTATTCTGTGGCACATGATAATTTGCCCGATTCAGGCCCATAAGACACATAAACTGGGCAGGATAGCTTCCACAATCCCTCTAACATCAGTACAGGGACAACGACTTATTCTGCTGATCTGTGGCAGGGACAGAATACATATTGCTTCTCTTGCCACAGATGTTTTGCTTCCATCTGCCTGGAATGGGCTGTCCCCCAAAGGCTGGAATGCAACCTTCTGTCCCCTCTCTCAAGCTGTGAATAATGACCTATGATTTGCAGAGCCAGGTATCTTGTCCCTGGCTTCCCATGCAGCATTAAAAATACATAATAATATCCATTGCCTTTAACATTTCTGGCTAGATATCATTCATTTCCATAGCATTGGAACAATGGAACTATTAGCCTGCTTACAGAATCAATTCTTTAAATTAAACCACTGAAGGAATTAAACAGTTCCTGTTTTTCTATAGCTGTTAACATATATATTGCATTCTATAGGAACTGAAACAATGCTGTGTGATACAGAATAGGCATTTAGTAAGTGTGATCCAAACAACATCTGTGAGAATAAATTAACATTCAGTATGGAAAAATCAATAGCTATCAGTTTAAGAGCACAATCGAAGCAGAATAGGTATATTGGCAAAATCTTTTAAAAGTGGAGTCAGTTATGAACACTGAGGATGCAATATAACTACTGTTGTAAAATAGATAGATATCTCAAAGAGCTATAAGTCTGAATTAAATATATAAATCAAAGTACACTGCAAAGAACCCAAAGGTTCCTAGAATTTATAAACTCAAATGCTATGGAACAACTTGTTACCACTCCCACAAGAGGGGAAAACATACTGGACCTGATCATCACCAACATGGGGACTCTATGCTCCAGACCAGAAGTGTATCCCTCACTGGTAAGATCAGATCATAAACTAATCTCACTGGATATTCACATCCTGACCCCACCCCCTGCCCAGAAAACCACAGTGAAAAACTTCTCTAAAGCAAATTTCACACTCCTCAAAACCGAGGTGGAATCCTTCAAAGCCCCCGGGCCTGTGGAAAATACGGCCCAGACTGCAGAATCCTTTATAAACGCATTCTATGAACACCTACAGGAATGCATGGATCATGCGATCCCTAATAAAACCAAGACCCAATCCTCCAAAGGCAGACGTCCTATCTGGTGGACCCCAGCCATAAACAAACTATACAATAGAAGGAGGAAGCTACTAAATGATAGAGCAAAATCCCAAAAAGGGAAGGCATCACTGATCAGTATTAGCAAAAAACTACGGGCACTCATAAAATTGTCTAAGGCCAGCTTCGAGAGAAAAATTGCACAGGACACTAAGGATAATCACAAAGCTTTCTTTAGTTATGTTAGGAACCTGGGTAGTAATTCCCAGATATGCTCAGAATTAGTCCAAAATGACAAAAAATACACTGAACCCACAGACATTGCCAACATCCTAGCTGACAGGTTCAGCGCAAACTTTTCCAAGCCCTCCCCACCAAAAGGGCAAATATCTATCCCAGCAGAGTTCTGCACCCCTGACATCTCAGATGCTCAGGTAAGAGCCGCCCTCTCCAAAGCAAAAAACACAGCATCAATGGGAACAAACGGTGTCCCGGGCTGCATCCTACATGAACTCCAAGAAGAGCTAAACCCAAACATAAAACTACTGTTCAATCTCAGCCTTACTACAGGATATATGCCCAAAGAGTGGCGTACAGCAACAGTGGTCCTTCTCCATAAAGGTGGTGCCTCAACGGATCCTGGAAACTATCACCCCATAAGCCTGACTAGCTTGGTCTGCAAAGCTATGGAAAGGATCATCATGGACCTCATAAATAAAGATATTGGGGACCTACAGACACTGGATCCTACCCAGTTCGGCTTTGTTAAGGGCAGATCCTGCCTCTTAAACCTGGTTGATTTCTTTGAAATGACGAGGGGAAGGTGGTCCACACAGCCTACCTGGACCTCGTAAAAGCCTTCGATACAATACCCCACTCGGGCATTATAGATAAGCTCACCAGCTTAAATATAAACCCCTATGTCACTAGATGGATTGCAAACTGGCTCAAGGACAGAACCCACATGGTTAGAATTGCTGGAGCCATGTCAGACTCCAAACCAGTTGCAAGTGGTGTCCCACAAAGCTCAGTCCTGGGACCTCTCTTGTTCGGTATATATTTCTTGGAGGTACAGGCCAACACGGAAGGACTGTGGCTGACCAAGTTCGCAGATGACTGCAAACTGGGCGCCATAATCGACTCTCCAGCCGACACAAGCATCCTCCAAAAGGGCCTCATAGAAGCAGACAACTGGTGCCAGAGCCATGGCCTCAAGCTAAATGCCAAAAAGTGTATAGTCATCCCCTTTGGCAAAAACAAAGTGCCCACAAATTACCACATAGGTGGTAATCCATTAAGTACAGAAGAAGTAATTAGGGACCTGGGGACCCAAGTTGATAGCAATCTCTCATTTGACAACCAAGTGGCCAAAGTGGTTAGAAAAACATTTTATATAGCCCACGTAATCATGAAGGGATTCACATCTAGATCAGGGGAGGTCATCGTGCCTCTTTACTCATCCCTCATCAGGCCCATAATTGAGTACAATGCCCCTTTTGGCATGTACCTTACCAGACACCTGCAGCAACTGGAAAGACCCCAAAAGTACCTCACCAAGAGGATCAAAGGGCTCAAACAGATGCCATATGCTGCCCGGTTAAAGAAACTCCAGCTGTACTCAGTGGCATACCGCATGTTCAGAGGCGATCTGTGCCTGACGTATAAAGCCATGTCCAACCCGGAATTAATGGACATGCTGCACCTCAGAAAATCCAAATCCCATCGAGCTACGTGCTCGAGAGACTTGAACCTCAGCACTGAAATAAATAGGACATGCTGGAGGGACAAATTCATAACCCAGAGGCTCCCTTCACTCTGGAATAAAATCCCAGTCCAGGTTAGGCAGAGTCCCGCATTGACTCTCTTCAAGAGGAATCTTGATGAGTGGATGGGAGATTGTAGGTTTACCCCGGGTATCACATGTGTGTCACTGTTAGACAGAGGCACAGTATACTAATCTCGAAAAAGGGCATAGCAAAATAAATTTAAAATGGGTGGCGAAAGTCAAACAGATTCTAGCTAGGCTTATAAATGCCCTAGGGCAGATAGCCTAGTATGAACCTATGAACCTATAAGACAAGGAGAGGTATGATGCACACTGAGTAAGCAAAAACAACTTAGCACACAGCCTTACCTGTTGTTAAAGATGACCACAAGTTGTCTGTGTTAGTGAAGATATTGAAGTACTTTGGACCTTTTAAAAGGGATGGTCTGTTTAATGTATATCAATATGTATGTACACATTTAAGAAGCTTTCCGAGGGTTGCACAAGTGTATAAATACTGAGCACGCACGAGACTGACTGCCATTTTGTAGTAAGCTGTAGAGATGTAAGCACGTATGTCTGTGTAGTGTGTCAGTTAATCAGTTCATTTATATTTTGTACTGCTGCTGTCCATCCTGATGTGTTTCTAAGTAATATAGCATATAAACAAACTACCCCACCTGTTTGTCATTAATAGGAAACAAGACAAGTGACATTTAACCTGAATTAAATCAACAAAGCAAACTAGGCTTTAAGTACAGTTAGCCAGTTTAATCAAATTTACTTGCCCACAGTTTCTCCCCAGAGATATACAGGTAGCTTTTCTACTTAATGTGTTATTTTTCTTTGTTAATTTTAAATAGAACTGCTACCAGATGACAAGGGCATACCAGAGCTGGATCATGGTCAAATGGGGCCTTAAGCAGGGTGATGGATCAGAACCCCTGCCAGCAGCAGATCCTCAACCCCAGGAGCCATTCCAGTGTCCCATTACTTGGTTGTTTCTCCCCAGTTACCATAAACACTGTCAGTGTGATACTATTTTCTTCTTTTCTTCTGCACTGACTAGACGTACTTGAATTTAATTTAAAACTTTTGTTTCAAATTTTATTGCACAAACACTGATAGCCATTTGCTAAACAAAACAACAGCAGCCTCACAACGAAAATAGACCTAGCAGGGACAGTACACTTCTCTGCCATTGAAGCTCACAATCACTGAAACAGCACTGAAACCCACATTCAAAGGAAATTCATCTGGCTAGTGGCAGATTTAGTTTATCTTTGGACTGTCTTCAAACCGAAGGTCCTTTGCACACATTTTATGAATATGCATACATGCACGTGTCATTTGATTCACCACCCTGATTGTATTAAATTACATTCCTTGTATAATAAATATAAACACCTCTTGTTAGAGTGTGTTTTAAATTTGAACATTTTTCCAGTAAGTGATGGAAACAAAATGTATGATCCAATAATGGCAAAATTACCAGTTTCAGAACATTTCAACCATAAAAAGCTACTCAAACCTCTGTCATTAAATCCACTAATATCAGTCAATCTGCAAAATCTCTGCAGAAGTAAAAGTCATTTAAATAATTCCACATTAATGAGATTTGTAACTAATGAAGAGGTTGCTGTTTGCAAACAGCTTTACATTTCACTGTTTCATGCATAAGTTCAGTGCCTGCTGCCCTTGAAAAATAAATTGCCTATGTTACATTAAAAAAAAAGCGTTGTCGTCTCACAGTAAGACGTCTTGTTCAATTCTCAGCTAGAGCGTCTTCTGTGTGGAGATTTGCATGAATGGGCATACCTTCATTGAAGGTTGTGCATCAGGGCTGGCAACTCGGCAAGTAAAAATCTACTGCCAATCATTAGCGGACCAGAGTTCTGCTGTGGTGACCCCTAACCGGGAAAAGCTGAAAGACACATCAACATTAAAAAAAATGGTAGACTGGTATATTGCAATAGGGAATGGTTGGCAAACTGACAACAGGTTCATAGTTACTAGGCATATCATCCAAAGAAGGACACAATCAGGAGTGCAGCAGTGTACTACAATATCAGCAATCCATATGCAAGGAGTGGGTGTAGAATCCACTGTCTTCTGCGCCAAATGCAAGAATGCTACCTGTTGTGCTTCTAACACTGCTTTCAAATTCTGTTGCACAAAAACCGATGATGGCCATTTGCTAAGCAAAATGCAAGACCACTGAAAATAGATTTAGCATGAGCAATAGTAAAATTCTCTTCCCTTCAAACTCACAATTCCTTAAAAATGTGCCCCTGATGAAATCTGGTTGTTGGTGTAGAGGATTCAGATTCTTGTCTCCTGTAATTAAGGTACAGGGTTTGAGACTGAGGAAGTTAATTAACTAACCTGCCATCCAGCCTGAGCAAGTGAATTAACCAACCAACACACACACACACACACACACACTTCACTTGTTGAATGTCTTACTTGTTTCTCTAACAGCAGATGTCCTTCTATATCACTGTTGCAGTATCCAAAGCAGAATGGATCTCCTGCCTAGGGTAGCCCAATGCTCAGTCAATATACAAAAGTCTAATGATCTTGTATACACTGTATGTCACAGTTATGCTCCACACATGGAATGTAGAGCATAAAAGGGACATACAGACATAACTTCCCAGAAATTCTTCACCACCAGTTTGAACACTACTTTTGCTAGTTGTTCTGAATGCCTTGTTGCTGTATTGCATACTTAACCACAAGATAAGTGCCCTGTAGGGGTTGTTTACTTTTCTTTGCCTTTTATTTTATTTTGATACTTATTGTTCATAGTTTCATAGTTTAGTACTAGGCTATCTGCCCTGGGGCATTTGTAAGCCTAGGCATAGTGATGTGGCTTTCGCCACCCCATGAAATGGTACAAAAATGCACAGAATAGATTTAGAATACTGTGCCTCTGTCTAGTAGTGACACAGTGAAGGTCCCCTTATATAATAGAATTAGTTTACTGTGCCCCTGTCTAGTAGTGACACAGATGTGACCCCTGGGGTAAACTTACGATCTCCCATCCACTCATCAAGATTTCTCTTGAAGAGAGTCAGTGAGGGGCTCTGCCTAACATGAACTGGGATCTTGTTCCAAAGCATGGGAAGCCTCTGGGTTATGAATCTATCCCTCCAGCATGTCCTATTCATACTTGTGCTGAGGTTTAAGTCTTTAGCTCTCGTGGTCCTGATGGATTTGGATTTTTTGAGGTGGAGCATGTTCATCAGATCCTGATTGGACATGGCCTTGTACATCAGGCAAAGATCACCTCTGAGCAGGCGGTATGCTACTGAATAGAGCTGGAGTTTCTTTAGTCTGGCAGAATAAGACATATGTTGGAGACCCTTGATCCTCTTGGTGAGGTACTTTTGTGGTCTCTCCAGCTGTTGCAAATGCCGGGTGAGGTACATACCAAATGGGGCATTGTACTCAATCATGGGTCTGATGAGGGAGGAGTATAGGGGTACAATGACATCCTTGGATCTGGATGTGAATCCCTTCATGATGAGGTGTGCAAGGTAGAATGTTTTTCTAACCACTTTGGCAACGTGGGTGTCAAATGAGAGGTCGCTGTCGACTTGGGTCCCTAGGTCTCTGATTACTTTTTTCATACTCAGTGGGTTGCCGTCTATGTGATAATTTGTGGGTACTTTGTTTTTCCCAAAGGGGATGACTATACATTTTTTGGCATTTAGTTTAAGGCCGTGACTCCGGCACCAGTTGTCCGTTTCTGTGAGGCTTTTTTGGAGGATGTATGTGTCCGCTGGTGTATCGATTATGGCACCTAGTTTGCAGTCATCTGCGAACTTTGTCAGCCACAACTCTCCCATGTTTGCTTTAACATCTGAGAAATAAATGCCGAAAAAGAGGGGTCCCAGGACAGATCCCTGTGGGACACCACTTGTGACTGGCTTTGAGTCTGACATTGCTCCAGCGATTTTAAATTTATGGGTTCTGTCCTTTAGCCAGTTTGCAACCCATCTAGTGAGATAAGGGTTTACGTTTAAGCTGTTGAGCTTATCTATGATGCCTGAGTGAGGTATTGTGTCAAAGGCCTTAGCCAAGTCCAGGTAGGCTGTATGGACTGCTTTGCCCTCATCAATGGCTCTAGTGACTGTTTTGGAAAAGTCATCCAGGTTCAAAAGGCAGGATCTGCCCTTTACAAAGCCGAACTGGGTGGGGTCAAGTGTCTGTAGGTCCCCTATGTCTCTGTTTAAGAGTTCCATAATGATTCTTTCCATAGCTTTGCAGACCAGGCTGGTTAAGCTTATGGGGCGATAGTTCCCAGGGTCTGTAGAGGTACCCCCTTTGTGGAGTGGGACCACTGTTGCTGTATGCCAGTGTTCAGGTACATATCCTGTAGTAAGGCTAAGGTTAAATTACATTTTTATGTGCGGGTTTAGCTCCTCTTGGAGTTCACATAGCACGCAACCCGGGATGCCGTCAGGTCCCATTGATGCTGTGTTTTTAGCTTTGTTGAGGGTGGTTCTCACTTGGACATCTGAGATGACAGGGAGATTACATTCAGCTGGGATAAGTATTTCTTCTTTTGGGGGTGAGGGAGGGGAGAAATTTGCACTGAACCTGTCAGACAGAATGTTGGCAATATCTGTGGGTTCAGTGTATTTTTTGTTGTTGTGAACTAACTCTGAGCATATCTGAGGGTTTCCGCCCAGGTTTCTAACATAGCTGAAGAAGGCTTTGTGGTTATCTTTAGTGTCCTTAGCAATTTTTCTCTCAAAGTTGGCCTTGGATGTTTTTATGAGAGAACGTAGTTTTCTGCTAATGTTGATCGGAGATGTCTTCCCTTTATGGGATTTTGCTCTGTCGTGCAGTAGCTTTCTTCTTTTGTTATACAATTTGTTTATGGCTGAGGTCCACCAGACAGGATGCTTGCCTTTGGTGGGGAGGGACTTGGATTTATTTGGGATTGCATGATCCATGCATTCTTGGAGATGTCCATAGAAAGCATTTGTGAAGGATTCGGCATTGTGGGATGTGGTATCCACTGGCCCAGTGGGCTTAAAGGATACCATCTCAGTCTTAAGAAGAGTGAAGTCTGCTTTTGAGAAGTTTTTCACTGTGGTCTTTTGTGCTGGGGGTGGAGGTGGGATATGTATATCCAGGGTGATTAGTTTGTGGTCAGATCTCACTAGTGAGGGGTATACCTCCGGTGTGGAGCATTTTGTCCCCATGTTTGTGATGATCAGGTCTAGTATATTATCTCCCCTAGTAGTAGAGGTGACTAGTTGTTCCAGTGCATTTGAATTTATGAATTCCAGGAACCTTTGGGCTAGGGTGTTAGGGCTAGAATAATGTACCCAAACTATGTTTGGGTAGTTGAAGTCTCCCAGTATGATGGTATTTTGTGATACATTCATATCCTCCAATGTCTTCAGGAAGGCTGAGTGGGGTTCCTGAGATTGGGAGGGTGGTCTGTAACATGCTACCAGTTGTATAGCAGTTTTGCCTATGGTTAGTTGCACCTGTATGGTCTCTGATGCTTCATGTGTTGCTACTAACCTGGAGGTGTGGGTGTCCTTGATGAATATGGACACTCCCCTCCTTTGTGGTTCGCCCGGGTTTTGGGGCCGAAAAGCATGATACGAGGTATAGCCTGGTAGCACTGGGGTGCTCTCAGGAGCCTTGAACCAGGTTTCAGTTACTGCACAGACGTCAATGTTCTCCATACTGAGGAGTGCATCGAGTGCCTGCATCTTGAGATTTAGACTTCTGGCGTTGAGCAGCATTACCCTTAGTTTTTTTCCATTTTTGTTTTCTAAGGAGGTGGGTTTGTCTTTTGAGCCTTGCCTAAAAAAGGCACTATGGGGGTGGCAAGAGCCTTAGCCAATATCCGGAAGCCCAGTGATGACAGGTGCAAGCCATCCCTTGCGAAGCAGCGTGGCTTGTCCAACATGTCATCCCATGCAGACAGACATTGGATCCCCTTAGAATGACACCAGTATTCAGCCAATTATTAAAGCTGATCGTCTTGTCTTTGTATTGTGGCATCATTCTTGGTGAGGGCAAGATGCTGCTCAGGGTCAGGGTCATACCAGCCTGGGCTAAATAATCAGATAACTCCTCTATGTCTCTTTTCATGTAGTCCAGGGAGGTACGTCTCAGGTCATTCACGCCAGCATGGACAATGACAGAGTCATATTTGTACTTGCTTTGGAGTGACCTGAGTGCGTGTGTTATGTGGCGGATCATAGCTCCCGATAGGCAGCTCACAGTCACCCTCTCCTTGTTCAGCCTGGTAAGCGGGACATCAGTGTGTCTGACTATAGAGTCACCTATTACTAGTGTATCAGGCATGGTGTTTGGCCTTAAGGGCTGTGATTGGTTGACACACTGATTTATTGAAGTATGTGTTGCATGTGTTTTGTTTTGAGGTGGTGGATTTTTGGATGCCTGCTTTGGGAGCCTCTGTTGTTTTGGTAAGTTTTTTATTAGAGCCTCCGAGTATGCCTTTGTGTTTTTATGTGTTTGGTTTGCAGTTGTGATAGGTCTATGTGGGACTGGGTTTGTTGTGTGTGTGGTTACCATCTCCTCCTGTCTGGTCATGCCAGCCCTGAGTTGAGAGAGTTCAGCCTCCAGTTTGGCTGTATAGTTGCATCTCTCACATGTATTTGTGTTTGTTGGGAGGAGGAGAGGGTTCCCTGTGTACATGAGACAATTGTAGCATTGTCTCAAGATATCCAGATTAACTAGCTGAACTGGAGAGGACACCAGTAATCTACCACTCGACATGCTAGAACAGTATAAGGGAGTGCTGTGCCTTTAAGGGAAGTGGATATTCACAGGGTTGGCAGGTGGATGTAGTGCTTACCTAGTACGAGAGTGCTTACTTAGTAGAGAAGTTTTGAGAACAAGTGCTAGGCTTATAATATAGTGAGTAGTCTGATTAAGCTAAGAGTAGAGCTTCCTTAAGGGAAAATTTGAAGAGCAGACTTGGCGGAGACAGAAAAAGTTTAACCTTGTTTAAACAGCGCTGCGCTATGAGCACAATCATGCAAAGCCGCGCAAACGTGGATTTTAAACAGGGAACTACAAAAGAGCTAGAAATGGTCCAAAACAACCAATTACTACAGCTCTTGTGCTGAGGTCACTTCCTACAGGGATAGGTAGGCTGCTCAAGGCTCCCCACTCCCACTGGTGAGCAAAGAAACTTCCTTCTATCCAAGTAAGGTAATGGACAACACAGGAACTACACCACAGCCCAGAATACAGCAATGCCTGTAAACTGGTCTAAACTAGTCAAGGAGAGGCGGGAAAACAAGGATTATTTTTTTTGTTTTTAGATAGAAACACACAGAAAATGCAGAAACAGTGATAAATCAGTTACACAGGCTAGCACACTTTAGTGGGCAGCCTCAACAGTTAAATTAAACAAACAAACTTTTGATCAAATTCGACTAAAAAGTAACTTTAAGTGCAAATTTTAAAATAATGCAGCAAACAGCTAAAAAACAGTTTAAGCTTGTTTAGGGTAAGCTAGAGAAGCTATTCCAAGTAAAAAAAACAGCAAAGATACTTAAATCCAGAAAGTAGTCGCTTTTCTGAGTTCTCTGTAGCTAGGACTACTCTGCAGGACCACGAGGAGCTTGATTGAGTAGTATAGCCAGAAAAAAACGCCCAGAGGTGGATTTTAAACAGGGAACTGCAAAAGAGCTAGAAATAGTCCAAAACAATCAATTACCACAGCTCTTATGCTGAGGTCACTTCCTACAGGGACAGGTAGGCTGCTGAAGGCTCCCCAGTCCCACTGGTGAGCAAAGAAACTTCCTTCTATCCAAGTAAGGTAATGGACAACACAGGAACTACACTACAGCCCAGAATACAGCAATGCCTGTAAACTGGACTAAACTAGTCGAGGAGAGGCGGGAAAACAAGGATTATTTTTTTTTGTTTTGTTTTTAGATAGAAACACACAGAAAATGCAGAAACAGTGATAAATCAGTTACACAGGCTAGCACACTTTAGTGGGCAGCCTCAACAGTTAAATTAAACAAACAAACAAACAAACTTTCGATCAAATTCGACTAAAAAGTAACTTTAAGTGCAGATTTTAAAATAATGCAGCAAACAGCTAAAAAACAGTTTAAGCTTGTTTAGGGTAAGCTAGAGAAGCTATTCCAAGTAAAAAATAGCAAAGATACTTAAATCCAGAAAGTAGTCACTTTTCTGAGTTCTCTGTAGCTAGGACCACTCTGCAGGACCACGAGGAGCTTGTCTGAGTAGTATAGCCAGAAAGAAATGCCCAGAGGCAGATTTTAAACAGGGAACTACAAAAGAGCTAGAAATGGTCCAAAACAACCAATTACTACAGCTCTTGTGCTGAAGTCACTTCCTACAGGGACAGGTAGGCTGCTCAAGGCTCCCCACTCCCACTGGTGAGCAAAGAAACTTCCTTCTATCCAAGTAAGGTAATGGACAACACAGGAACTACACCACAGCCCAGAATACAGCAATGCCTGTAAACTGGTCTAAACTAGTCGAAGAAAGGCGGGAAAACAAGGATTATTTTTTTGTTTTTTTTGTTTTTAGATAGAAACACACAGAAAATGCAGAAACAGTGATAAATCAGTTACACAGGCTAGCACACTTTAGTGGGCAGCGTCAACAGTTAAATTAAACAAACAAACAAACAAACTTTCGATCAAATTCGACTAAAAAGTAACTTTAAGTGCAGATTTTAAAATAATGTAGCAAACAGCTAAAAAACTGTTTAAGCTTGTTTAGGGTAAGCTAGAGAAGCTATTCCAAGTAAAAAAAACAGCAAAGATACTTATATCCAGAAAGTAGTCACTTTTCTGAGTTCTCTGTAGCTAGGACCACGAGGAGCTTGTCTGAGTAGTATAGCCAAGAAGGGAAAATGTCAGTGTGGATGGCAGATTCCCATAATGATCATCATGAACAGTGTCTTTTTTGTTTGTATAGTTCCCACAACCATACCCCTCATAGCATCTGTAAGGCACTTGTGCCTGAGACACTCAGAAGCTCTTTGTCTTCCCTGGCCATTTATCTTGAAAACTAATGGCTTAAACAGTTTGCTCAGGGTACTATGTCAGAATCCTTTAACCTCGAGATACTCCCACTAGGTAAGAAGAAAGCCAAGATGTCTTGGCTGGATTCTTTAGCTGTCCAGCCTCCACTAGATGTCCATCTAGAAGCACCAAATAGCTCTGTAGGTCATTCAGCATCTACTTCAGATACCTCTGCCACAACCCTGTCAGAGGCCAACATAGGTCCATCCTTCCACATGTCCTCTAAGTCTTTGCAGACATCTGTTTCAGGTGTCGAGGTGGAACTGCAGTTGACTGTCTTGTAAGGTTCTAGAGGGATTCACAGATGTTGGTCAGAAGAAGTTTCTGGGTTCTGTTATTGAATCTCATCAAGGGCCAGAACGGCAGGTTTTTGTTAGAGCTGATGTCCCTTCTGAGAAAAGACAAAAATTGAAGCATGTTTCTGTCCATCTTAAGGATCCTCAGAGGGAATGGCAGGAGTTTACTCAGGGCTTATTTTGTACATTGATGGCCCTGAAGCCTCCTAAAGAGGTTTTGGCACTTGCTCTTCCTTGGACCACTACCCCTTCTAAACTGCTTAGGTAACTGGATTCCTTTGATGAGGATTCAGTGTCTGATGAATGGTCTTTGTCCTGTTCCTCACAGATGCCTTCACCTTTTGCTTATGGTTCTAATGAAGAGGAGTTTGTTAGACCTGCATATCCTTTTGAGGAATTATCTTTTGGGGACACAATTGCTAGGACGATGGAATACTTTATGTGGGATTCTTCTCAAGTGTGTGATATTCAGTGAAGATATTGTGAGTTGCTTCAGGTGGATACTCCTAAAACTTTGGCAGTTCCTCCTGTGTTGGCTGCATTGTTAGATACTTTCATTGCTGCCTCCAAGTTTCCTGATTCTCAGCCTGCAGCTCCTAAGAAACATGATAGGTTCTATGAGGTTCTTGAGGACTTGCAGTTTTTATTTAAATGTCCTTCTGCTTATCATTCTGTGGTGTCAGTTTCTTCTGACAAACCTTCTTTCAAATATTTGGCTTCTAATACAGATAGTAGGGCAATGGAGAGGATTTCTCAGAAAAGTTACACTGCTTCTACTTTGGCCTTAGGGCTTTTAATTACCAGACCCACATGCATACTCTTGCCATGATTGCTCAGACTTGTCAAGTTATTTCTGACCTCCCTGATTCTGATGGCTAATCCTCTGTCTTATCTTTTTTAGGTTTTGTTTCTCAAGTGGGGCAACACTCTATTAAGTGTTGCTATGATGCCTCTTCTAGGGCTGTGAATTTTGGGTATGTTATAAGGCATTTTTCTTGGCTTCATCTTCAGTCTCTGCCTGAGGACATTAAGTCCATTTTCTTGGATGTTCCTTTGGATAATAAACATAATTTTGGGATTGCTGCTGCTGACATGTTTTCAAAAGAAAGGCAAAGCCTTGCTGGACATTAAACATATTTTTGTCTTTCCTATCCCTAAGTTCCAGAAGAGTTATTCTTCTAGATCCGGTTACCTTTGCATGCAACCCTGTCAGGCCTACACGGCCAGGAAGAGTGGGAAGCTCCCTCTGCTAAGTCTCCTCAGATTTCTGAGATAAGTCTGGTTTTCATTGACAATTTGCCCCTCCTCCTTCTTTTAGTCCAGGCTGCTTTGTCCTTTTTTCTTTCCCTTTGTCTTCCAATTTGTTGTCTCATCACTACAGACACTTAGGTTCTCTCTAGTATCCATCAGAGTTACTTCATGGTACAAAAGTCTCTCCCTCCTTTTTCAGGGATACCTCAACCTCCTGTAGAGCAAAGTCCTCATTTCCCAGAGGTTCTAAGGTCCCTGATGAACCAAGTAACCATTCAATGTGTCCTCCTCCCCAAATGGGAAGGGTTTCTATTCCAGGATGTTCCTGGTTACTCAAAAGGAGGACAACTGTTGACCCAGCTCAACACCTTTCTCAAGGCCCCTTCTTTTGATATACTTATTCTTCAAACCCTGTTTTCTATTGTATTACCCCGGGTTATTCTGGTGTCCTTGGATTTTAAAGATGATTATCTTTATATCCCTATTCACCCTTCTTGTAGAAAGTTTTTACATTTCTCTGTGTTTTCCTTTTATTTTCCATTCTCTGCTTTGCCCTTTGGCCTCTCTACTGTCCCAAGGCTATTCATAAAATGCCTAGCTCCCGTGATTGTCTTCTGCAGATATTTCCTTATTTATGCAACCTTTTGCTTCAGGCACCTTCTCCCAGTCATCTGTTACAGGATCTGAAGTTCACCATTTCTCTCTCTTCTTCAAAGTCTGGTATTTACTATCAACTTCCAAAAGTCCATCCTGACTCCCTCTTAGGATCATGTGTATCTGGGCTGCAAGATTCAGACAAAGTGCCAATGTTGGCCTCTCTTCCACCTCCAAAAGTTTTGTTTTTGACAGTCTTCTTTCAGTTTTTTCTTTTAATGACTGCCATGGAAGCCAGGGAGTTTTATGGTCTCTTCTATTCCAGTGCTTACTCTTGCCAGACTGCATATGCAGATCCTTCAATGGTAGCTGAAGTCAGTTTGGGTCCACCATTGTCACCCTCTGGATTTCAGTGTACCTCATCCCTGTCTAAAGCATTAGTTCGAGTGGTGGATCCAACAGTTTGCTCTCAACCCAGGCTGGCCATTTCAGCCTGCAGTCCTTACTCAAGAGCTGTTCACCAATGCCTCAGACATGGATTGGGGAGCTTATTTTGGTCACCTGAAAGTTCAGAGTTTCTGGGTTCCTCATCAGCAGCCAGACCATATCAACATAAAAGAGATGAGATCTCTGATTCTGGCCCTTCAAGCTTTTCACCCCATGTTCCCTCTAGGCCCCTTGAAGGTGTACACATACAACACAATAGTGATGTGGTATGTCAACAAGCAGGGAGGTACAAAATCTTACCTTCTCTGCAGGATGGCTCTTTATGCTTGGGAGGCGCTCAGTTTTCAGTTAACTCTTCAGGCAGTATACATTCCTTCAGAGCACAATCTAGTGGCAGATTCTGAACAGGTCCAAAACACAAGCTCATGAATGGATGCTTCACAGAGAAGGGTTTCTTGACAATGTTTATTGGTGGGGTATTCCTCAGGTAGATGTTTTTGCCTCCCCATTGAACAGTCAGCTTCCTCTCTTCTGTTACAGAGTGCCATGCCATCTGGTGTGGAAGACAGATGTCCTTTCTTTTCCTCGGAAGGGGGTGTTTCTTTATGCTTTCCCTCTTTTTCCTCTACTTCCAAGAGTCCTGCAGAAGATTCAGTTGGAGTCCCTGACAATCTTGCTAGTGACTCCCTTTTAGTCAAGACAGCACTGGTTCTCCCTCCTAATGTATCTGGCCAGGCCAATCACTAGCTTTGACCTTTCTGATACAGATGTCCCTTCTGCTGATTCATACCTTACAGATACCTGAAGCTGTTTACGTATTCCAATGCTTTCCCTTCTATCACATTTTAAGCTTCTTCTAATTCTGTAGTTTGCTCCCATGACAGCTGTCAGGTCTGTATGCAGTTTCATCCCATATGCTTTTGGTTTTACATTCAATCCATACCTCTCAAACTTTCAGAGCAAGAAATCTGGATAAAGTCATAAGGAATGTTGGGACAAAGGCCCAGAAACAGGGACAATTTTTAAATATTGCTCTTACAAACTTAGGAAGTTGATAGACTAACATGTTTTGCATTAGCATGGATTTTCTGAAGGGTATAAAGTCAAAAACTCAAATGTCTCTCATTATTTTCTAACTTTAATATTTATAGATCTGCCACTATTGTGGCAGAAAACCACAAATTTATGAAAACAGACCTAAAATATGAGGCAAAAATCTGGACATTCTGTAAAAATCTGTACAGTTAAGAGGTATGGTTCCAATCCCCTATCATTTCTTGAAGTTCCTGTTCAAGTTTTCTTGTAGTCCCACATCAGCTACATACAGCAGCTTTTCTGATCTGTCCCCTCTGACCTGTTTCCTGTTGTAGTAGATCACCAGTATGAACAGGAATGGACAAAGAGTGAAAAATTATAGGAATCCAATATTGCTGAGAACCTGACTGTGAGACCAAACACAGTTCATACTTTTGTAACAGGGTCCATGTACATAGATCAGATGACTCCAAATACTCACACCACGTAAGAAAAAAGTTAAACTGTAACAACTTGAATAGTTCTTCAACCAGTGCCACTCATGGCAATAAGAAAGGTGGGTGCTGGCAGTGAGGAGAATTCTCCCGTGCTTCATTCCTGAGTTGAAGTGTGTGGTGTAGGCCTACATGGTCTCTCTAGGCTATAAAATGACTCGGGTTATACTTGAAATATGTCTTCCCATGTTCTGTTGCTGAGTTAGAAATGATTGTGTTTATGCTTTGGTATGTTCATATCCCTTATTAAAATGTAATTAAGTGTTTTTGTGTAGAATAAATGCATCTGTCTGTATGTGACAGCCACTTTAAAAAATGAATGTGTGGCGTAGCCTACCCCCCCCCTTTCCATTTGCTAGTTGAAACAAAACATGCATTTATACCTCACACTTCCACTGTTCCAGTTCCTAATGTTTGCATGCTAAGCCATGCATGTCTACATGTGTGTTGTGATCTACACTGTGTTGATAGGTTTTGTCATGCCTTATGTGATATAAATGTAAAATATCTGCATTTATTTTATTCTTTATTCAATAATTCATTAAATTAATTGATTTATTGTTGCTTTTTATTGTCTAAAGTAATTAAATCAAACAGGATCGCTTCCAAATTGAATGCAGTTTTAAACAATTCATTTCTTCAGCCAGCATGAATGGGTTGCTTATGAATTTAATTTAAATAGATGATTGTCACTACGACCCCACGTGCATAAATGGGAAGAAGGGGGTCACAGATGGATGGATTTCTATTCCATTCACCTAACATGGTAGGCATGTTGAAGGATGCCATAATAGTTAAGGTTTTTACTTCACAGACATGAAATATAGGGTTTAATTCTCGCCTTTGAATGAAAATGGCTAGGCTTAAAATGGCCCTCAAGTGTATTTAACCTAGTACTTTTGTATGACTTGCATGGGAAAATGATGGAGTTCATTTAATGCTATTTACATTTCTTCAGGGTTTCCATGGAGTGTACTAGTTGGTTAAAAAAACACAAAAAAAGAAAAATCTAGGAAAGCTAGACTTTCCACGGTGTGATTCCTTAAACCTCTTGCATTAGAGTCGACATGGGATATATGCAAATTCCCCTTTAAGGACATCAGGTATTTCAGCTAAATGGCAATTCTGAATGTCCATGACTTTTTCTTTTCAGTCTATTTATGGACAAATTCAGGCCAATTAAGTCAACTCCCACTAGCTGTAGACATGCATGTTTCTGTCTTCTTATGGCATCATCAGTACAGCACAAGTGGAATGTTTGATTAATATTTGGAAACACACGGTTATCGTACCCAAATGGTATCCATAAACCTTACGGTGACTGCAAAATATCCCAACTAACAAAGTAAAACAATGAATAAAAAGGTCACACAGGAAAACCAACCGTTTACAAAACAAAGAGGTTTAAGGAATCACACAGTAGAAAGTCTAGCTTTGCTAGATTTTTCTTTTTTTGTGTTTTTTAACGGATTATTTTTTCTGTGTGACCTTTTTACTCATTGTTTTAGATGGTATATCTTCGCGGAGAGAATGGTGTGCATTCATATGCAGACAGGACAAAATCAATTCATTGGGTTACATTGTCATGCAATAAGAGGGCACACAAGAGAAAGCCCAAAGGTGTAGTAAGCCCCAACCCTACTAACTAATTGCATAATGTTTTTTTTTTTAAAAAATGTTTTTCCTTGTAACAAACCTAGTTTACTCTATCCCGTCATAGTGTCATGCATGGGTGCCCACCAGTACACTCTTTAGTTATATCAGTGAATGAGAAGACAGACATATCGTGCCACAAAAGAAGAAGAAGAATTTATTCTACACAAGAATTGTCTGCTGCACTTATATGTTCATATTTTTATGTCATTGAACAGAGCGGTGGCCAGCCAAACACCTTTATTGACTGAATAACTCCCAACCTCCTGGCTGTTGCATGGGCAGATCTTATTTTGTGAATCTTCGGTATAGACACTGCAGCTGTCTTGTCTAGCAAGATTTTGCTGTAAAATATGTGTTATTTCAAATTTCACTGTTGTGCCGATGTAAAAAAAAAAGAAAGCACATTTAGTACATTCATATAACAAGCCTCTTTAGTTTTCTTTTCTTTTTTTTTCTTTTGCCCTTAACTTTGAAGAAACTTCATAGCCAAGATGTTTAAATCTCATGATATTCCATATTTGGGGTGATAATATATTCAGTTCTAAAGTGAATGTTTTCAGTGCAAATAGAAAAGAAATCTATTAATAATGTATAAGAGAATTTCACAAAGCATGAAGTCTTAACACATTTGTGTTTTCCATTTACAAGAAATGTAGTAGATGCATTTTAGAACTGATGCATGCTTGGAGCAAGAAAACCTATGTTGCAAAACTCAGACAATAATCTAAACCTGTCCAACATTTATAGAAAAAAAATGATTACTGAAAGAAGCAGGTAAGATATATTTCAAAGTTATAATGTGAACAGAAAGAATCATGCAAGTAGTCAGTGTTAACACATTGTGCAGTTACCTGACTGCAGAATCATTCATTTAGAAACAGTCTGAAGTGTAAATGTAAAATAATTCTTCCTTGAAGCAAATGGCATTTTATTTTATGTTCTAATGTGTAGAAATAAAGTATTGTTGTTTGAAATGTATATATTATTTATTCTGAAACTTATAGAAATGTATAATGAAACTACACTCCTCTGAGTCAAATTATAACAAGGGAATGTTTGAAGGTGTTATGTGACACTGGTAGAAAGTTAACTGCATCCCCTTGGTAATAAAATGACAGTACAACTAGAGCTTGCACATCATATTTTGTTTACTTTTGAAATATCTGTGACTATAAAACACTTAAGGCTTAAATACTGAGCATTTTTTTTCAGGCTAACGATTAATTATATGTCTGTATGAAGAAACATCTAAACAGATCTGAAATGTACTGAAGGCAGGGATATGTGTGGTTTGCAGTGAATATTTAATGTCATTAAATACATCTAATCGCATCAAGAATGAGTTACTTATTCACACAGACTCAAAATATATATTGAAGTGTGTGTGTGTGTGTGTGTGTGTGTGTGTGTGTGTGTGTGTGTGTGTGTGTGTGTGTGTGTCACTTAATGCCAACTATTACAAACGGCATATCAGTTATCATTATTTCCATAGTACATACTATAAATACAGTCATAAACTGCTGAATGCTCATGCTAGTTTTCATATTATAAAAAGGTACTGACAGAGTAACTCAGATTAAGGAGATATAAAGGAGCTGTCCTTGTCAAGATTTATTGATTTTATTTCAGTTTCACACTTCCTCTGTAATAAAAACTGCATTTACGCATTGGTTCCTTTTTTAAAAACTGGCAGTTTATTATCAGCTTATGATGCATACTTTCTGTGACCATAACCATGTCAGAAGCAATACTTGTACAGTAATTTCTTACTTATTTTCAATATAGTTGTGAAAGGTTACTCTGCAGTTAAAACTGTTTTCAGCTTGCAGTGAGCTCAACATTCTGCAACACATACGTTATTAGAAACAAAAGCTGTTCATTTGATGAATAAATTAGTGTGATAGCCTATATATGTATGCTTAACATGTGACTTCAACTAGGTCAGTTAGCATCCATGGTTTATATCTTGACCACGAAAAGTGGGTATATGTACACAGTGACACCCTGCTCTTTGCTGAGTATAAAATTATCAGCTTGAAAATTACTAAATATAACTCCAAAAGCTGAAATTGTTGATTAATATATTCCACTGAAAACTGGCTGCTGGCCTTTTTTCCATTTGTGTATCAACAGGAATTTGAAGCTTTGGGATTCTTTAGCTTTCTCCACAGGTGTGCTACCATGGAGTTAGTACATTTAAGTAAGGGGGTAGAGGGCTACATGGTGGGTGCAGGTGCCCACAAGTTTTTTTAATGAAGCAGAGGCTTCATATAGTTTATTTTGTCAAGTTGCAGTGTCAACTGGATGTTACTGGAATTCATAGTAGATCCATGCCCATTATGTCCTGTTTGATTGCGTAATATGTTTCTGAACTGGGGAAGTTGGGGAAGGAAGCACACCACATTTTGTATACAGCCATGACACACAAAACTGCACTAAAAAAATTATACATGTCATGTAGAGATACAAATGCAGCAGTTCTATAGATATACATCATTATATACTGAGCAAGCATCAGATCCACACTGCATATGCATAGTCAAGTGAGAATCACATGATGAGCAACACATGCAATTCAGAGACAGAGATAGTGTGAACAATTGCTCTCATATATTGCACAGTGAGAGCATTACTGAGATGCACCAGCAGGACTGCAGCCATTGCAGCTCTGTGATAGAACAACATGTACTGCACAAGGCATTCCTACAAGACATGTACAGGTTCACACATGCAGCTAACTCTCTATATTTATGTGTGTGTGTGTGTGTGTGTGTGTGTGTGTGTGTGTGTGTGTGTGTGTGTGTGTGTGTGTACACACACACACATATATATATATATATATATATATATATATATATATAGTTATATATATATATATATATAGATATATATATGCATCTGTATTGACTGCATGTGGATGAACATCATTTTTATCAAAAGTGCTCAGGGTATGTGTCAGCTGTCAGATGTACTGTTTGCCCCATCCCCCCTTTAAATAACCACACCACACACATAAAGACATTTAACAACCTTTTATTAAACTGTATTATACAATGAACTATGTACACAAAACCCAACATTAATTATCTTCTTCATCAACGATGATCTCCGGGCAGCGTCACCACTCACCCTTGACGAACTTTACCTCAAGGCAGCGTACCAATTCACCCTGATACCTTCTCCACCGGGGAAGTGTACCTACTCACCCACATAAAGAGGCAACTTACCTATTCACCTCACCACCATACCAAACCATAAGCCACTAACCATCTTCTTTAGAGTGGGAAAAGAAGAGGACAATCCTGTCCCTCTTCTCCGCCTCAAATTGCCCACACCTTCCATCCATATATAAAAGAGGAGGGTGGGAGGGCCACCAACTCACACCAAATGTGCCTACTTCTTTAATCGCAAACACTTAGTACTGTCAGGGGTCCCACCTACTCCTACCTCACTTCCTTTTACATCTCCCTCTCTCCTTAACCCTTTCACCACCACAAACCCACTATCCTAACCAACTACAATCCTTACCTTCCTTTCTACCCCTTTACCCCCTTACTCGAGGGATCCGGACAACTTAGTTTGTCCCAAACTGCATTTGTTGAATATCCAGTATATTGAGTAATGCACATGTCATATGGAAGAATACAGATTCTAGCAAGTAAGTGTGGGATTCTGTTTTAATGCCCACAATGTTAAATATAGTAAATGTTACAGAATTAGGGGATAGGAGTGTTTGTGTGAGAAGCTGCAGGTTAGAGTTTCAGTAAGGGCTAGGTAAAGGGATAGGGCAGGAGTCCATGTGCAAGTGTTTGTGAGTAAGGGGATAGACAAAGTGCTGTGCATGTATTTTGTTGTATGTAGTGTGTCCAAGTTGTGTTGTGTAGTGCTAGTGTGAAGGAAAGGGTTTTTCTAAGGTAAGCTGTCAGCTTATGGTTAGGGGCAGGGCCATGAGTAGAGTTAGATTTAGCATGCATAAGCAATGTGGCCAGAGTGAAATAAGAGCACCATATACCACCTTACTGGTGCATATTAACCATAAAACCTGCCCCTTATCACAGCCCAACATTTTATCATAGGAAAACCCTTTCATGGCATTCCCACTATTCAGACACTGAATATAATGGTAGGGACTCATTGTAGTATCAGAAAAGGAAAGTATTTGGTTTACCTTTTCACATTTTTGGTAAGTCTCATTTTTGAAATGCTGATTTTAATTATTTTGTTATTCAGTACTTGTGTATTTTGATGAAATTTCATGAAAAAAAACACACACACACACACACATATGGGTCTATGTCATAAGATCAAAAGTTCAAAACCCTGAAAATCAAAATATCTAAAACTCAAAATATTGAAAAGATTTTTAATGCAGGAGGCAAGCCCCCTCCATCCTTCATGTGGGGGCTGTGCCTCCCATCCACCTTGCTAATTATATATACCAACTCCAAAATAACACAACAGTGGAGAAGGGGAAAATTGCCATTTTTGATATTTTGAGTTTTATATATTTTGATTTTCAGTTATTTGAACTTTTAATCTTATGATATATATATATATATATATATGTGTGTGTGTGTGTGTGTGTGTGTATATATATATATATATATATATATATATATATATATATATATATAGATATATAGATAGCTATAGTGTATGTCTACATACACGAGAGAGACACACACATATATATATATATATATATATATATATATATATATCTATATAAATACACACGTCTAATGCTACAACTGCTGCTGCTACTGAAGTGCAGTAACTGCACTTATGCACAGACATGCATACATAGGATGAACTTACTGCACTCTAGCACTATAGCATCATGTGTGAAGCAGGGCAGAGGACTTAAGTCAACTATGGTATAATTGGGAATATTTTCTCATTAGCAGACAGTGATGCAGACACACATCAGATACTTCCTGAAATGTACTTCCCACTCCTTTGAAGCAGCATAGCTTTAGTGATTAACACTGTTTCCTATGCTGCCCATGAATTTGTAATGTTCCACCCACTACATGTCCACAAAGTAATTAACAAGGCATATGCCACACTATCCTTATTCCCTGCATGTTTGGTAAATGTTGATTATCTGTTGCATGGGATGCTGTATATGTTAAGCTGCATAAAATGCTACACTGCTTTTTCTTCCAGTAATTTGCACCCTTTCACACATAGCCAGCTTTAGGTACCAGCAAACCCTGCTGTCACTGGGGGCCCCCTGTTCCTGGAGGGCTCCCAACCACAGCAAGTTATATTATCTAGATATTTTGTACCATGTCTGTCAAACCAACAAAAGCTAGTACAGCAATCTTGTATATTTAATAAACTAGTTGTGTAATAACTCTTATTATAGCGCCTTTAAAATTCAAAGATATTTCTGCTTATAGTAACAGGTGTTTTACAAGCAACAGCATTCACAATTCCATTAAATAATTCACCACTGACACAGAGCCCCTAGGTTAGGTAAAACCTGCTGGTGGACACACTTTCTGCTAAAACTAACAATGTAGCTAGCTTTTCATACCTGCAATTCCCATGGCTGCAACGGAGCCCCATTAATCATTCTTGCTATGTGGGGGCCCCATAAAAGCTGCTGCTGGTTGGGGAAAAAACAGGAGTAAATGTATCAATTTACTGATTACACTCTTTAGCCTGAACAGGGTTGTGATATTATCCTGTGAGGATCAAGCTGGTAATGAGCATAAACAAGGTAAGCACCTAAGTGACTGATCTCAGTGCATACCTTGGATTTTTAGAAGAACCAATACTTCCAATTTTCAGGGATGATTTCCTCTTTCAGCGAGTTTTATAAATACTGGCAGAACACCAGAGACTATAACTCTCAACTTCTTTGCTGAACAATTCAGTAAATACCAATAATAGCAGAATAAATGCTCAAAATCAGGAACATGTTTTAAATATTATTCTAATTCAATTAAAAAGTTAATAGAATAACACATTTTACATCAATTTGCATTTTTGTACAATAAGTATAAAACTCTGATGTCTAGATTTATTGACTACAATCCTGAATGCTTTACAAGCAACTTAAACTGTTTACAAAGGTCAGAGCAAAATTATGAGCAAAATCAGGGAAGATCTGTGAAATCAGGGACTGTGACAGGTTTGCATTCCTCCTCACTGAGGTAAATAAAAATGACTTACCTCTGCTGTTGTTTGAGAATTGCTAAGTGGCAGTCACTGATCTGAGGTGCCACTACCAGTATTGCACAATGTATTGGTATTTGCTGAAATAAGTACAAAACTAGTATGGATTATGCACGCGTGTGTGTGTGTATGTGTGTGTGTGTGTGTGTATAGGCGGGATTATGTGGTTATTTTTTTTAATTTTCATCATAGTCAAACCTTAGAGGTCATTATAGCATGTGTTTGGGTGGAAGACAGTGTGGTCACTTGTTTCTTTCTTTTCTCACAGATCTCAGAGGTGTACAAAGAAGGTTACTATAACTTGTGTAGAGGCTGTGTACTGTTTAGGAGCAGCAAAGTAGAATACATTACTGTAATCATTATTTTTCTGACTTTCCTTACAATCACACTTCAGGCATTTGCACAGGTGGTTTGCCTGTGACAGTTTGAGTTGAGGAGTGAGGAGGCTTGCTATGTATATGTATGTCAGGACTCACTTGAAATCCATGATTGTGACCATTTGAACCTCTGCTTTCATCCCAGTCTAACACCAGAGGGATGCATAGGCAGTCTTTTTTTTTGGGGGGGGCAGGCATTTCACAGATGAGGCCTGTGTATCCAGATGGCAACTGGCTGTTAGTTTATTGTGAGTTACTGTTTTGTCATCTTTGAACATTAAGCCCTGTGTATATCTTATGTCTTCCTTAAAAGAAAAAAAAGTAAGACTGAAATTCTTTTTTTACTCGTGTCTTTTTTGCTTAGGTTACCATTGGATTAAAAGGCTGGGAAAATGCTCTAAAATACATTTCCAAACATCTGTAGCCCTGGCTTATTTGATATATTTCCTAAATGTTTATTACTGTGCTGCCTTAGACAGGAAAGATGTGTTTAAAGGATGCAAGGAAAACTAAAGCTGAACAGCAACAGGATTTCCTTCCTTAATCATGATTTCTGTTCAGGCCTTCATTGGATGAAAAGTTTGAGTAAAAAGAAAAAAAAAACTTTAAAATGCACTTCAAGGCATATAGAAAATTATGGCTTCTTGAAAAAAGCTGAATAGTAAGATATCATGTGAGAAAAGGAAGAAAAAAGTACCGTGCATGGTATGGGGAGCCCAAGATGGGGTGTGTGTATGTGAGGGGTGGGGGTTGAAACAGTAGGCCTAGGGTGCATTTCACCTAAGTACAGACTTGTACACTGAATTGCTGCAATGTATCATTGCTATAACTAAATGCCAATAACCCATTGTGTAATGGGCCAACATAATGTGGTACAGAGACCTGTTGTAATATAACAGCATTGTAGCTACAAGTCAGTCTGTGTGTACTACTCCTAAAAGTTTGCATCATGAACTGAAAGGTTGCTTAGGAAGGGTGGCAGTGACAGGGTGATACGTAGACTGCAAGTGTGTAGGGACCCCACAACTTGGCATCTGCTGGGGGCCCACAAAATGCTAACACTGGCCCTGCTTTCACATATAGTCAGCCTTAGTGAAATTCTTCTAGATTCACAGTTTTTTTTACTCCTTAACTCCTTACATATAAGATAAGCCATTCTGTACATTTGTAGGGTATAAACTAACACTAAAAGAACATCAGCAAAGTACTTGGGTCCTAATTAGCCTTTATTAATCAACTCCTAAAGAATACTAAGCACTTTCATCTTAAACAGTGACAGCCTTTATCAGAGTAACAATCATCTGAAGTCTGAAACATTTAAAAATCAGTCAACAAATGCAAAGCAAAGGCAAATAATTAATCACATTATTAAAAGGTTCCATTTGAAAAAACAGTCCTAGAACTAAAACTAGCCAACCAGAAGTGTGCAGAAAATAATAAATAATTCACCAGAAACCTACTGACCTCTGTCACTTGTAGAAGAAAGCAGCTTCTTAAACTAAATTACATAGATAAATACAGGTGTGAAAATGTAAAAAAAAAAATATATATATATATATATATATATATATATATATATATATATATATATATATATATTGCTCTTAAATATTTGTTTAAAAAGTGTTGACAAACTTAAAATAATTTTACATTTTAAATAATAGAAATTCATTAATACCCAGACCAAGTGAGTCATAGAGCCTCAACTGCCAGATTAGTACTTTGCATTCCAGTAAAGTGTCAGCAACCCCACACAAAAGGATCACCATGACCCTATCAGTAATGAAGAAAGAAAACTTCTTAAAATTTGGGCACACAGTGGAGTGCTTATAAAGAACATTAGTGTTCTTCTTTTGATAAACCAACAAAGAATAGCCAGCACCATTTGTGAAGGGTCAATAGACCGGTTTCGGCCCAGTGGCCTTTTTCAGTGTATAATATTAACTGAAGTCAATCCATATATATATCTATCTATATATATATATATATATATATATATATATATATATATATATATATATACATATATTAATATACACACACCACATTGTAAATGACATATTTAACATCAACCAATCCACACTGAAATTTAATTAAAGGTGATCATTCAAGCCATGTGGAAATAATCCACCCAGTCTCACAATCTTTTTCTTTTTTATTTAATGCATTATGCCAACCAGCCTTACAATTTGTGTCACTCAAAACTTTATCAATGACAATAAATTGAAATGTGGCAGTAGTGTGTCTAATAGTGTGTCTATACAAGGTGTTAGTAGAGTACTTATTCCTAATATTGTTAAGATGTTCAGATATATGTAGCCTCATGGGTCTAGATGTCTGGCCTATGTAAAATGCTGAAGAAGTACAAACTGAAAGTAAATAACCCAGTCAGTCCTACAGTTGGCAAAAGTATGGATTTTAAAGATACGGGATGCATTTTTGCTACTAAATTCCTTAGTTTGATTAATATATTTGCAAAAGGAACAATGACCACAAGGAAAACAACCTATCACCTTAGTACCTTCCAATGTAACCTGTGACATATTAGCCTATGAAGTATGATGTTTATAATGACTAAAATGACCACCCAATGTTTTCCCCCATGAAATGAGAAATGACATCTATTACTTAATAAATCATTTAGTCTGTCATCAGCGAATAAAATGTCCCAGTATTGTTGCACCAAATCCATAAAATAATAAATATTTCTACCATAACTAGTTGCGAATCTAATGTTATCATCTGCATTTCTCTAATTATGTGTATTATATGTTAATAAATCACTTCTAGATAGCTTATGAACTTCTTTACTGGTTTTGGCCAAATGTTTGGAATAATACCCACGTGCATCAAACCGCATAATTAAATCCTTATCTTATTTTTCTCCAATTTTTTTTTTCTTTTTCAAATACATTTGAAAGAATTCCATAGTATTTATACATAGCGTCTTAAATAACTATGTACACTATTTACATTAGCCTGTCACTATAACAGATCTTAATGTATATAGTTACTTTATAAGTATGTGCAATCCATTATCAAGAGTGTCTGATCAATTATTGTATAGTGTCAATCCATGATAAGACTTTTCCCCAAGGGTTGTTGATAAATGGCTTTGGATAAATTCTTAGTTCTTTAATTTTAATTTCCAATAATGCTGTGGTCTTCAGTAGACTGTAGAAATATTCCAAAGTTGGTATTATGTTTGTATTACATCTTCTTGTTATACACTTCCTTGAAATTGCAAGTATAGTCCATACTAGATACATGTTTGACCTATTCAAATGAGAACCTTTGTTCACATTTAATAATACAAGAGCTTTAGTTAAATAAAATGATTCATGAAATAAAGCTTATAGAAAGTTATGAGTACCATTCTAAAATGGCTTAATTTTAACACAATCAAAGAAAATGTGGTTCCAATCTGCATTGTGTACTTGCTCACATCTCCACATATTCCTTTTATGGAAGAAATAATTTTACTGATTCTGTCTGGGGATAGGAATGCTCTGTGCAAGCATTTCCAATTAAAAACATTCCAGTATTGTGTAAGGGATGTATATTTTATTGATAATATGATATTTGTTGTAATATCTTTAGTTAACTGTATTGAGTATCCTTTTATCTATTTCCAATATCAGGTTTTGGGTGTTGTTTTATAGTTTATCAATACTTTGTAAAATTTTGAAATATTGTTTCCCATGTCAAAGTCATTATATATGATTTCATATATGTATTTCGTAAATGTAGGTATTTCATTAAATTAAGAATTGTTAATTATTTTACTTAAATCTTGCTAATATGACAGAATAGTAAAGTTAGCCAGTCCTGTTGTGGAATTTTGTATGTTGTTTTTATTACTTGGATATCTAAAACTTTTAGTTCTTTGATACATTAGAACCAACAAACAAATGCTTTCTGTTCCCAAGAATTAATAATTTCTGCATATATTTTATGTGGAAAGTTCTTTGTGACTATAAATGGTGTTAAAAGATCAAACCAAATTTTTAAACCTATATTTGCATTAATCATTTTCCTAAATGAGTCATTGTAATTAATCATATGAGTTTTAGTGGGTTTAGTTATGTTATATTGCATACTAATACATAATATGTGCCATGGCAAATTGTTTTTATTTGTTGTATGAATTTGTTTTGTAAATCAAATTCATTTATTGATATTACAGTTAGTAATTCTTTTCAATTTGCAGAGTAATTTGGACTTATCCAATGTGAGATTGTTTTAGATATTGATGCTTTTATATATGTTTCTATGTCAGGAAAGTTTAATCCTCCCTGTTTCCATGGTCTGATATGACGTATTAAAACTATTCTGTTTCTTTTGGGAAACCATAAAAGTTTTATGAGGCATGAGTTTATTTCTTTAAGTATAATCCTTCCTGGTAACAGTTGTATTGCCAAGGCTGTATATAGGATATTGGGTAGTAAAACCATTTTATTAACAGTAGTCTATCTTCAAATGTTAATATTATTTTATTCCATTTTTCCACAGGGATTTTAATTGTATTCATGATGATATTGTAGTTTTTTGAGACTAATTAATTATTATCCTTGCATAACTCATTTCCCAGATAGTTTAAGGTAGATTCTTGTTACCCTATGATGTGATCCCCCTTAGTCTGCAGTTCTTTTTTTAATTAAAAATAAAAAATTTGATTTTGATTTATTGAAATGGAGTCCTGAAGTCATGTGAAATTTGTCAATTAATATATCTAATTCTTCTAATGTCTCTTTTGTATTAGATAATGTTAGTAATAGGTCATCAGCAAATAGCATTACTTTAGATTTGTATTGTTCATAAACATCTATTCCTTTGATTTTTATATTGTTACGAATTGAATCTGCCAATATTTCAATAGCCAGAGCAAATAGAATCGCTGACATGGGACATCCTTGTTTAGTGCCTTTTTTTATATGTATAGATTCAGAGGTAAAAGGACCTAACTTGACATACGCTAAGTTATTTGTATATATAGTCTTTAGGAGATGAACAAAGGATGCAGGAAATTCGAATAGCATTAGGATTTTGAATAACTAGTCCCAATTTAGGGAATCAAAGGCTTTCTTTATATCTAAGCCAATTATGAGTGTTTCTTTATTTTCTTTATTAACATAATCTAATAGAGAAATTATCCTTTTAATATTGTCATGTGTGTCTATGATATATAAATCCAGTTTGATCATTATTTATTGTTCTGGATAGTGTTATTTTCATTCTGTTAGTTAATATTGTCATAAATATATTATAGTCATTATTTAATAATGATATTGGGTCTATATGAGGTACAGAGGTTTGGGAATTTGTTTTCCTTTAGGATTGGTGTGATTAAGGAATATCTTCAAGAGGATGGTATTAAAGCTTGTGACCAAATTTCTAATAGTTTTATGGAAGAGGGATAGTATATTTGAAGGGGAAAAAAAAAAAAAAAAATATATATATATATATATATATATATATATATATATATATATATATATATATATATATATATATATATATTTCCATAATTATGCCATCTATGCCTGGAGCTTTCTTATTATTGACCTCTTTTATTGTATCTGTAATTTCTTTGCAGGATATGGGTGCTTGCAGATATAGTTTTATTTTTTCTGGTATTTTTTTATATCAGAACATTCTTCATCTAGATTTAATTGATTAATATGTATATTTTCTTTTTGGAACTGTTCCATATAGTGATTTCTATAGGCATTAAGAACCTATATCTGAGACTTTTGTTCCCTTTCTTTTCACGGAAGATATTTTAATGTTATTAGCTTTTGATTGTATTTTGATATTTGTGGATAAATTATGTAGATATTTGGGAGAAGTGGTCAATATATTAATTTTTAGTTTTTCTAAAGCTAAACTAGTTTTATGTGTTAGAATTCTGTTGTATTTATTGTTTAATACTTCTACTTTCTTTTTAATCTCCAAATGATTTTGATTTTTTCAGATTTTACTGACAAAAGTTTGGATTGTAGATCTAATAATTCAGAATCCCATTCTCTGATTTTTTTATACCAGGTTAGGGTTTTCATATCATTATTTTATTTATCTCTGTGGTGTAATTAATATCTAATAAGAACTGTAATTCAGATAATAACCAGGGTTTGAACTCTTTAATTTTAGTTATATATGCTGGAATTCTGGAGTTAAAGATTAATGGTTTGTACCCATTTTGAAGTTTTAGTATCAATGAATTGTGGTCTGAAAAGGAGCAAGGAGTGACTGAAAAATGAATGATTTTAGAGTGTAAGTTATGGGCAGCAAATATTTTATTTATTTTAGTTTGGATACCAAATCTGTGATCTTGATGGGAAAACAACAAAGATTTGTCTTCTTTAAATTTGAAAGTATTTGCAAGATGAAATGATTCTACCTACTAGTTTAAAGCTTTTGATAGAGCAGATGTACACAATGGTCTTTTATTTGTAGTTTCAGAAATATCAAATATACAGTTAAAATCTCCTCCTAATATTAAGTTGCCTTTATAATTATTGGAAATTAAATCCAAGTGTTCTTTAACAGTTCCTGTTCCAATGCCTGGGAACCAGTATATATTGGCTAGGGTCTATATTCTGTTATTATATTTAACTATTACTAATGCCTTATTTCTTTATCTTCATACTTATAAATGATTTCTGTGTTAATCACATTTGTTTTCCATAAAATTGTTACCTCTTTTGTCTTTGTCTTATAAGTGGATTGTGCCAGTATCATATATTCCTTAGGATTCCATTTGTAATTGTCATTTGTTTTGAAATGAGTATCTTGAAGGAAGTCAATTTGTGCTTTGTACAGTTTAAATATTTCAGTAGATGTGATCTCTTGCTAGGATTGTTTAAGGCATTGGTATTTAAAGATAATCAAGTTAAATCCATCTTAGGTTATTTAGACTATGTATTTTTTGTTTTATTGTGACTATTAAACATTTTCCTGTGATAACTATAAAGCATATGTTTGAGATTTTAAAGGAAATAATCAATTTTATACTTTGAGTGTTTACCAATAAAGTAATGTTTTGGTCAGGCATACTAAAAATGTATTTGTGAAATAAATTTAAATTAATAAATGTTAACAAAACTAAGATCCACACTAGCTATGGAATGAAAATCATTCCTAATCTGATGAATAAACCTAAGTCCATCAGATTATCACTCATACCTTGACAATCCAGAACATCTGAGCTCCATAAATTGAATTATCATATGGAGAATTTCTGTAATAGGAATAAGTAATATTTATATTGTTTTGAACAGATATAGTACTATTATAGATTAGACAGAATTCTAATACAATATAAATGTCTACTTATTGTATAAGCAATTAAAATTTACATGAAAGATAGATGGCAAGCAATTCAATCATAGTAAAGTAGGATATATCATATATAAAACCTCAGTACAAGATTATACTACACAGTTATTTAACATACTCACCCTTATTGATGAAGTCTTTCAAAATGTATTACTTGATATAAATAGATGGTAATAATTTTTATACCTAATGTTTATAATACAATGCATTTTACTGGATATATCAGAAGTTATATGTCATTGTTTGCCAGCATTTAAGTAATCACTTTGTTTGTTGCTAACTTACTTAAAGCATCAAGTTTGTTTTATGCGAACATTGATGAAAGTTAGTTCATTTTAATTATCAATGCATCCCTCTTCCCCCCATTTCCTACACATAAGGATTTTCATATCTGTCATTTCTTATTATAAAATGAGTGAAATTTTAGGTGTAAAACAACAAATTCACTTATTGTGATTAATGATTACAAGTTCCCTTTCCATATTCATAAATTGCCATTTTATGTCATATACTGAACATTTTTAGATTTAAATGACAACATTCTATTTTGTATAATCAGCAAAGGTTAAACTGAGTGATTATTGTCAATTTAATATTTTTTGTTCAGAATTTGATTGTTACATTCTGTGACATTTCAGGTTCAGGCTTCTATTGTTTCTCTTGAACAACTTTGTCAGTTTGATGTCATGTATAAAACATTAGTTACCTTGGTAACCGCTTTAGTATTATATATGGTCAAGATGGGTTACAGAACTACAATTCAAGTTAAAGCAATTACATGACTTGTTATGCATATTTACTTGTATAAGAAAATCATCATGCTTTCCCTTGATGTTCAATATAGTGTATGTCATTTATGACAAGTTAAGACAGTAGTTATTATACACAAGCCCATGTTATTAAATCCTGTCTTTAATATCTAAATTCAGCAGACTGCTTCCTTCATCTTACATGACTAACGATTATTTTATCTCTAGATTTACTAAAATCATACATTGCAATACTATTGTGTGTTTTTTTTTTTTGGCTGTTTCTTAGTTATTTGACAGACCACAAACTGTAATGCTTATTCTTATTATTAGCTCTTACTAAGCATCTTGATACAGTCCATAGAATTTAAATTATGAGACCCTTCTAGTTTCTTATTTGTTATATTTCCATCCTTACAGACACACATATATCAGTACCTCAAGCACGGGCAACAATACCTATCCAATTTTGCCAGAATACCATTCACTAGTTCATGTTGTGTGTTTCCAGGCTGTTCTTAAAATATCCAAACCAGTATTTGTCCTGTTCCATTTTACCAGCCTGTTCCATGCAGTGGCCACTCTGCCAGTGAACCACTCAACACACCTTCCATTCCCACAGGTATTTCCATGAAGAAAATCTGATGACTTTCTAGCACTTCCCGGCAACCCCAAACACCCCTAGAATCAACTATCCCTATGTGCCCAACACGTCTGAGCAAGGTCACCCCCTCAGGCCACTGCAAAGGGTACTGCACAAGACCAAGTGCTCTTAGTCTTTCACAATAACGCAGACTTCCACTCTTATGTAAGTCCTTAATGTGTTTGGACCAAAATCCATTTTAAATCTAAAATTACACTTATTATTATTTTTTTTTTTTATTAAAAATCAACTTAATGAGCTAAACGAAGTGTTGGGAGACCATCGATATGTGTACATGTGGTTTAAAACAGCCCTTATATTATATATATATATATATATATATATATATATATATATATATATTATATATATATAGTTTTTTTTTAAACCAAAAACTTCATTGCTGAGGAGGCTCTACAAGAGCCATTAAGCATTATCGTCACTCTGTCTCCGTTACCATAGCAACCTGGGAGCATCTGTTTCTGTTAGTGTGTCTGTGCACTGCATATCAGAGGCCGTGGTGCACCTGAAGCAAAGCTTCACTTCACTGCAACTTCAAGCCTAAATTCCCTCTCAGTGAGGCAGCAGCCAAGAAAAAAACAGAGAGAAAACAGTTAAAAAAAAAAAAAAATCCGAGCAAACTGCCACAACAAGAGATAACACATTCTTCCAGCCTTCCCACCTCTCACTCAGCAGATGTATAAACAAACTATTCTCTGCCAAAATATCCCAAATCACAGTTCTATCCACCCCTTTCCCCTGGATCCAGTCTAAAACACCAAATGTCTCTTCCTAATACACAAGGATCAGTAAACCTCGATCACAAGCCGCAACCCACAGCTTCCTAGAGATGAAAACGGCAACATACAACAGCTGCCAGACATAGCTGCATCCACGCACACCATCAGGATTGATCAAACAGCACTATTAGCTATGATACCTGCCATAATTGATATTAACTATATTTAGACAAAATAATTATGACATTTGTACTAAGAGGTTGCTACTAGTAGTTAACCAGGATATACATGACATTTCTAAATCATACTTTAACTGAAGAAGGCATTAGTCTCCATGACAGCATTTTTTTTTCAAAACACTTTACTGTTACTGCTATTATATATGATGTTAATTTGTTACATTTGAATCTGAACTCTAATGAATGGTAACTTGTTTAATTAGTTAATTAATTACTTAAATTATTATAAGTAAAATCAATGAAAAATGAACAAGATAAGTATTCATTGAGTTCAAGTAGGGGAATAGAAACTTCTGTGTTTGTAGTATGTGTTGCTTTGTTTGGCTTATATATAATATAAATAGTAACCCATCTTAACCTACCTTTGTTTGTGAAGAATTATTGGAGTCTTTCAACATTCTGAATAAATCATTACTGTTTCTCAGTTGTTTAAGAAATCCTCCTTTTCTTTACAATAAAAACAGATGACAAGTGATGTACTATATCAGTTGATACTTTGACAAATGAGGTTGTAAGAGTTATTTTTTGGGACAGCTACCTTGGAGTCAGTTTTTTGTTTCTTTTTTCTAGCATCAGTCCAAGGATTTGTTTCTTTTATTCTTTTAAGAGTACTGGCCATCTATTCCATTTCTTCTGGGATAGACACTATGTTGTTGTTTTTGATGAATATAATAGCTTCTTCTAAGTCATTAAAGATTCTCATCTCATTGGCAAAAAGTATTTTTTATCTTGGCTAGAAGGCCACATGTGCTTTAATGTTGTTTTATTTCAACAGTTTTTTTATTGGCCAGAGTTTTTTTCCTTTGTTCTAGTATTCTAGAAGAATAATCATTGTCAAACCTTATCAGGCTTTGATTATATTTTAACTGTGATTTTCTCTAAGGAGATTTTAATATTAGTTCCTTGTCCAGAAATGAAAGAAATGTTATAACTATGGATCTAGGGGGAGTATTTGTTGAGTTAGAAGCAGGTTTCCTCAGTGCTCTATGCGCTCTTTTAATTCCAAATGCAAGTCCATCTTTCAAGTCTAAAAATTCAGGAATCCACTTTGTTAAGAATTAAATAATGTCTTCTTCTTCAGTGTTTTCAGGCAGACCAAAGATTCTTATGTTGTTTCTCCTTTCCCTGTTTTCTAAGTCATCTATTTTGTTAAGCAGCCATGTATTCTGCTTAAGCAGAAATTCTATTTGGAGTTCTTCCTCTTTGAGTCTCCCTTCAATGTCATTTAGAGAAGTCTCTATATTGTTATTTTTGTATGGTGTTGCTGTGATAGTTCCTTAAGAGTATCAGTGTGTTTTTGAAAATTTAATTTGAGGTTTTCTAAGTCATTTTTAAAGCCATCCATCTTCAAAGATAGTTCCTGTAAGGTAGATGTCATCAAAAGTAGCATCTTGATGAGAATTCCTTGAGTTGTTCATATTCAGTGATTCGGTATATTTCTCAGTTACTTGATAGGAAAAGTTTTGTATATCTCCACCAATATTGATATTTATGTAGTTTAGTTGTTTATCTGTAGATTTCTGATGTTTTAAACTTGAAAATAATAAAATTTTCTTATATTATTATACTAGTTTATGGAGCGCTAAAAATTCACTTCTCTCAGTTGGCCATCTAGGCTCTGCCCCTTAAATCCTTATCTTGATGTGCAAAATATTCATTTTTCGAGCAGTTAAGACGTATCCTCATAAACTGAGATTTAGGGATATTTCTGATGATATGTTTTGGATGACAACTGGAGGCATGCAGCAATGTGTTAGAGTGAAAAGGCTTTCTGTATACAGAACTAACTGAAGTACCATCATTTTGTCTGTACAAATTTACATCCAAAAATGAAATGGATTCCATATGAAAATGAATTGTAAAATGAATACTCCATTTATTTTCTTTTAAATATTGCACAAATTCCTGTAAATAAGTTGCATCAAATTTCCATACCATCCAGCAAACATCCAAAAAACATCACCAAATATCTATGTCATCAAGATATAGGTTGTGATAGCTGTCATAAATGATCAAACTGTTCAAGAGATTCCATAAACAAGTTAGCATAAATGGGTGGGAAAGACACCCATTGCTGTACCTTTAAGTTGTAGATAACAATTGCCATTGCAGTAAAAAACATTTTTAGTGAGGACGTGTTCCGCTAAACATAAGAGAAAAGTGTTGAACCCAGGGCTGTATAATGGAATCTTATCCAACCAAAATTCTATTGCTAACAATCCAGCCCAATGAGGGATACTAGTTTATGAAGGTGTTACATCAAGAGTACACATCAGCCATCCAGGCTCTAGTTGGGACTCAGGTATAATATTGAGAAACTCAGTTGTATCCTGTAATCAAGCTCGAACACCTTTCAATAAAGGTTTGAGAAATGTGGTCAGATATACCAAACGTGGTTCTGTAAGAGAACCCTACCCTGACACAATTGGCCTCCCTGGCGGTCTATTAACATCCTTATGTTTTTTGGAAGCAGATATAGATACTATGGCAAAGGATCTTTTACTTTCAAATGAAAAGAAGTTTTCTCACAAATAATACCTTCACTAACTGCAGTTTCTAAAAATTTATCAGCCTCAATTTTAAACCTGGAAGTAGGGTCAATAGACATTCCTACATAAAATCTGACATCCTGTAGGTGTCTATCAGCTTCCGCTACATACATGGACCAATCCATCACCACTATAGTACCTACCTTATCTGCTTGAATGATAACTACATTCTTATTACTCTTTTAAACTATCTAGTGCTTCAACTTCTGGCACTGTTAGGTTATTAGGAAGATAATTTTTATTAAGGTTGGAGCAAAAGTGTAATTCTTTAAGAATACATCAGGAAAATGTCTACATGTTTCTTCATAGGCGGGATGAACATAGATTTATGAAATTTAAATCCAGGTGTATCAGAAGTAGTACTGTCCATGTTACCATCCTTGAAATGCATTTTGAGGTTTAATAATCTACAGAATGAATATAAATCATCAACAAAAATATCCTCAGACACAAAAAACATGGATAAAATTCAATCCTTTATTGAGTACCTTATAATCTACACCCCACAGCACAACAGATGCATTAAAAAAGAGGAAGCATGGATTGTGAGATTGGGTGGATTATTTACACCTGGCTTGAATGATCACCTCTAATTAGATTTCATTGTGGATTGGTTGATGTTAAGTATGTGATTTACAATGTGGTGTGTGTGTGTGATATATATATATATATATATATATATATATATATATATATATATATATATATATATATATATATATATATATGGGTTGACTGCAGTTAATATTATACATTGAAAAAGGCCATTGGGCCGAAACCGGTCTGGTGACTGTGGTGTGACTTTATTAAAAGTCTTTTTTCCCTTCACAAATGGTGCTGGCTGTTCTTTGTTGGTTTACTACAGTTCTTTGAGCCTTTGCACCTGCTGTCTGTGTGGATACATTGTTGTTTACCTTCTTCTTTTGATCTCATAAATGTGTTCTCGTATTCTGTCTCAATCTTCTGATGGTTTTCTCCACATAGAATGCATCACACAAACCACACAAAGCGAAATATACAATGTGGGAGGTGTTGCAATTCACTTTCCCTGGCAGGAAATAGTTCTCTAGTAAGTGGAGACTACAACATAGGTACCTTTATGTATGTACTTGCTTTGTTTGCAGAAACCATATTTTTGCATGCAACTATGGCGCAAATCAGTTTTCCTAGAGCCTAATTCCAAAATACCCTTAATATTTTTCCCTATAGAATAAATAATCCTTGGTAGTGTCCCCAAACATTTCTTCATATCATCAGTGAAAATTATGTGCCAGAACTACTTAACAGTGTGACCATACTGGTGTGAAGTGTAACTAAAGGGGGCAATAAAAGAGGGGGTGTCATCTATACCATTTGTTGAAGCTTCAGTACAGGTAACATTTATATTCACTGATCTGTTTAAAATTGGTGCATATCAGTCTTGCAGGTGTCCCTCTGCCTCTGCTTTAATGGTCCCTAAGGAACTGAATAGGATACACCCTGTCCAAGAACAAACAAATCCGATTGTGTAATTCTGTGTTAAAGGTTGTATCATTGGATATAAGGTCTGAAATCCTAACCATCTGACCTTTAACAACTGACCTCTTTTGAAACAAGGGGTTACAACTTTCATAGTGGAGGTAGGTATTGGAGAAGGTCTCTTTTATAAATATGGTGGAAGTGCCACATCCCTTAATCGCATATTTACCCAAAGAAATATCAAGATAATTGATGTAATCTGTATTAAAAGAATAAGTAAACTTTAGAAATGCCATCAAATTCTGCCATATGTTAAAGAAATTTTCCCATTGCTCAGCATTACCCTTCCATAAGTGTCAGTGAGAGAAACTTGGGTGTGAAGACATTCATCTTTTCCCACATTGTCAAAACAATGTTTGCATATACTGGTGTGCATGCATACATGGATGTATATTCTGAAAGACAGGACAAGAACCACTGTAACCAAGTGTCGTGGGGAATGACAGTAAACAAGTCAACTACGTCGACAGTAATGAAGGTTATATTCTTCATATATTTCAGGGAATTCAGGGTTTCTAGCAAGTGCCATTAATCCTTCAAAATGTATGTTTCAACTTCAACAAAGATTTATACTTGAAATCAAGAAATTTAGCCAAGGGTTCTATTTTTGACCCCTTGGCTGAGAAAATCAGTTGGACGAATGGGTCATGGACATTTTTATGTATTTTGGGAATACCAAAAAGATGCTACCTTAGATTTTACTACATGCAGATACTCCCAGATATTGTGGTCGATTTCTACTTGTATAACCATGTCCAACAAAGAAAAATCAAATCTAGCACAAGCCGTATTTATTTAATTTAAAAAACCCTCTGATAAGTACTGTCATTGGAAAGAAGTTGAAACATTTTTGATGAGTAATCAGTATGATTCATAATTACCACCCCCCACCCTTATCTAGTTTCATTACATGGTTACGTATGTGTTTAGTTATATTATGCAGACATTCCCTTTCCTCAGGGGTTAAATTGTTGGGGCTAAACCTCTTCCTTTTGTTTTTATAATAAATATATCTAAATTGTCCCTAACAAATTTTCTCGTAGATTGAAACAAAAGTGTTAAGGGGTGGCATAAATGTACCTTTTCTACATAATTCCTCATGTTCTTTATTGGAAGATGTAGTTATGTCAGCAAAAAGAGGTTAAATTAGAGTTTCTGGTGAATAATTTCAGCTGTATGGTAGCTGAAACTATGTCTAAATTAAAACTAGGTATTAAAGTAAAACCTTTTCTATAAATAGATAAACATGACTCAGACTAAGTAACATTAGACAAACTGAAAACTTTAAAAGTGTCAAAAACATTACCATCCATTAACAAATCACATCCACATCTGCACAAAGTTAATGTCTGAATCTGCCCTGTTTCCTCCCCCTGCCTCAGGAGTTCAAAAATGTCTCTCCACACTGGGGTTTCAAAACGGTCCTTAAGCATTGACTGAAGTCCTGTAAACGACTGGCTAATCTCCTGGACCATTTTACTTGGTTTTGATCTTAAAAAACACCTTCCTCATCAACATTGTCATGGATTTCATTAATAGAGTCCAAATTGTCCTTGTGTGATACAAGTCTATTACCTCTTCCTTGCCACGGAACTGGAAAAGCCTTCCCAAGCTCACAATCAGTTATGTCTCTCTCTAACTCTACATGTTTTATTTTTAACAATGTTAATACCAGCCTTGGAAAAAAATCTCAAAATACTGATGCTTTGTATTAGCAAAAGACAAGTCCTTCCTGATATTCTCATCACAACTCTCAGCTCATTATCTTAAACAGAAATTTTGCACCCATTTTCTTTAATAAATGTTTTAAGTAATGAAATACCTGTCTCATTGTATAGCTTCATGATGTCCAGGTAAAAAGCTGAGTTGAGTTCCACACCACTGGGGCACTTCCAAACCCCACAGCTCCTTCAGTACAACATTACACCAGATACATTCAGAAAAATAGGGATTTTCCAACTGTAAATTTCTAATCTTGAACAGTTTCTTTTCAAAATCTGCCACCAAGACTTTTAAGGAGATCACCCTACTTGTTGTTACCAGAGAAGGAAAAGCAGTTTGAATGCAACCAAGCATCAAAATCAATGTGCAACACATTACTGGCCAGTGACTGGTTGTTCACAAAAGTTACATTTGAAAGTCCATTCACAGTGGCCTGCTTGTAAGTCCACAGCAATTATGAAAACATGTCCTGGCTGTAATTAACAGCCTGACCCTGTGAATGACTGGAACATGAGTTTTTTCAACTTAAGCCACAGAGTTTATGTATTTGGAGATTTGTTGAAGCAGCATTGTGAGATCTACAGGCAGATCCAGGAACAAGGTAGTGCCCAACCACAAAACCTGTAACCAAAACAAACAAAATCAAAACCAAAAACTAACACTAAAGGAACACCACCAATGTACTCAGGTCAGTCAGGATGTAGGCATGATCTTGCTGCTGCAAGTATTATGTTCATGATGACCAGTAGGCCAGTAGGTACTGTGCAGCAGGTAGGCCTTGGACTAGATTTGCTTGGAAAGGTTGAATGAGTTTTTTTTTTTTTTGTCATTATTTTGCAGTTTTGATGAAAGGGGTGTAGTTAGTAAGTACCTGTGGTCATTTGTGAGATAGCTGTGGATGGCATAGTCACCGGGTTATTCTTTTATTATAATTTTGGTCAGGGTAGTGTAGCTAAGGTGTTTGATAATTGTTTGGTGGTAAATTGTTGGTGGTGCATTTTCATTTTGTTTGGGCCTTGGTTTTCATATACCGCATGGTCTGCATTGGAATTGGTTGTAATGTGCATTCTCAAAGTCGAGGGTTTAGATAGAGTGAGCAATGGTGGTTGGGCTGCTACACTGTATGATTTATTGTTCTCATTGATGGTGGGGCATTGGAAAATCATTAGCATAGCACAGCTTCTTCATGGATGCTTTTTTGTGGATGGAGCGTTTTTCTTTTCGTTGATGGGTGCAGTTTCTAAGGGCATCAGTTTCCTGGGCTGTTTGTTAGTTGAGAAACAGTAATTCATTACTATGTATGCGGCATTGCAGTTTGAGCCACTTAACCAGGAATTGACAAGTGGCTCATGTACATGCTTCTCAACCATTCCTCTCAATTGTTCAGTTGCCTCATATTTTGTCTGTTCACACCCTTCATAGGATCATAGGAGCATAGGAGGTTATTAGGCTATTGGCCCTAAGGCCCTTATAAGCCAAGCCAACAGATTAGCCCATGTTTAGACAAGTCAGCACCTAAAGCCCCTGTCAAGCAGAGACAGACATGGAATCCCAGGGGTGTATTTTCTGTGTCCCATCCAGTTATCCAGGTTGCACTTAAAACTGCTTGACATGGACATGGAGAAGGAGTCCATTCCACAGATGGGGGAGTCTCTGGGGCACACATCTGTCCCGCCAACAAGTCCTATTTATGTCACAGACCAGGTTGAGGTCATACATGTGGGTTTCACGAGTGGAGCTTGACTTCCAGATATGCAGCAGTCCCGTCAAGGTGGGGTCTGAGATTGCTTTGCATGCCAGATAGAAGTCACCTCTGAGGAGTCTGTATGAAACTGAGTAGAGTGATACGGCTTTTAGCCTAGCTGTGTAGGGCAGATGTTTGAGGACTTGGATTCTCCTAGTGAGAAACCTCTGTGGTCTCTCCAGTGGGTCTGCTAATTATATATATCAACTCCGAGATTACACTGCAGTGAGGAAAGGGCAAATTTCCCAATCCTCCCTGTATCATGATCTCACTATGAACAGTTCGGTAAGCGGCATGTTAATTGTAAGAGAACTGAAAATGCCGTTTACTGAACATTCTTTTTGATAATTTAATAGGGACCCCCCTCCAGCTGCTGAGTATGCATTGCAAGGTAGATGCCGAAGGGAGCATTGTACTCAATAATTAGCCTTATAAGGGAAGAATACAGGGATGATATGTCCTACTTGTCCCTGGATGAGATACCCTTACTTATGAGGTGGGCCATGTAGAAAGCTTTCTGTACAACAAGAGCAACATGGTGGTCAAAAGTCAGGTTGCTATCAACCTAGGTGCCCAAATCCCTCACAGTAATTGCATGCTTAGGGCATTATTATTAATGTGATAATATTTGGGGATGTCACTCTCCCCAAAGGGGATGATGATGTATTTTTTGGCATTCAGCTTGAGGCCATGTTTCTAGCACCAGTCATTTGTTTGAGTGAGACAAAACCACAAAAGGAAGAAAAAGCCCTGAATAAACACAGCAACCAAATCCAAACTCCACAGGGCAAACACAGAATACGGAGTAATCACTAAATATTGAAAACCACAGAAAACTTCAGCAAATAAAATAAAATAAACACTTGATTAATGCTTAACAAGGTTCAATTCATTTTCATGTGATGAATTTTAATAGTAACATCTATATTATTAGGGAAATCATTAAGTAAAACTGTGAAAGGTTCACTTGTTACTCAGACGTGGAGGGATTATTTAAGGGACCTCTTAATTCTGTATATAAAAAAAAAGTAGTAATGTTAAAGAAATACTAGAGAATAATAAATGGAAGGAGAAATGTAATAGAAGGATAGGTACTTTTAAATGTGGAGCATGCCCCTGTGCCCCTATATAGTTAACAGCGAAACATGTCTGAGGGGAAGGGATAGAATAATTATAGGAGAAACTTATTCTAATTGCAATAGTAGTGGACTGATTTATTTAGCAGTATGTAAAAAATGTGACGCATTTTACATAGGAAAAACTGTACAAAAATTGAAAAGGAGAATTTATGAACACCTGAATGACATTAGGACTAGAAAAAAGAAAAATGCGTTACATAAACACACACAAGTTTGTCAAAATGCATCCTTTATATTTTTTGTGCTGGAAGAAGTTAAACAGGATCTTAAGGGGGGACCATGGGAGACAGGAACTGAATACAGTGAGTGAATTATTTTGGCAACTAGTCCTAGAGGCGAATAGAAGCCCAGGTCTAAATGAACAGGTATCCTTAGCACCAGTTTTAAAATTCAGAGCAGCAAGACTTTAAAGGTTATATATATTTTCTCTAGATATAATTTTAACCACCAGAAAGCAGCATTGTTCCATTACTTTTTTCATATGGAATTTTAGGGTTTGGTCTAGGTTTGGGGTACTTTTACTATATTTAACAGTCTTGTTTTTACTGTTTAATAGTCTTCCTTTTACTATTTAACAGTGTTTTTAATTAGTTAATAGTTTAACATTTTTTATTTGTTTATATGTATTAAAGTATTTTTCTTCTGACTGATGGTTTCATAAGGGGAAATGGAGCTATGTGCATTTGCCGTAATTAACTAATTAACTGTTAATTGGGGGGTTGGTTAAATGGAGGGACGTTATTTAAACTGAAGGAAGGGGGTGTTTTTATATTTGATGAAGTCCTATGTACTGCATGAAAATGCATTGAACCTTGCTAAGCGTTAATAAAGTATTTATTTTATTTTATTTGGCAAAGTTTGCTGATTTTCACTATTTAATGATTACTCCATATTCTCTGTGTGCCCTGTGGATTTTGGATTTGTTTGGGTGAGACCCTCTTGGAGGACATCCACATCACTTGGGGAATTGATGACTGCACCCAGCTTGCAGTCATCTGCAAACTTGATCAGCCATTGCCCACTAGATTTGGCCTGCACCTCAGAGACATATATCCCAAATAACAGAGGCCCCAGGACAGATCCTTGGGGTACGCCACTTGTTACGGGTCTACTGCTTGAGGTGGCTTCCCCTATTTTGATTAGGTGGCTTCTATCAGTGTGCCAGATTGTTACCCATCTGGTAACATATGGATTTATGTCTAGTTGAGAGAGTTTATCTATTATGCCTGAATGAGAAATAGTGTCAAAGGCTTTGGCCAAGTCAAGGTAGGCGGTGTGCACCATCTTCCCCACATCTATGGCTTTGGTGACTGTCTCAAAGAAGTCAACCAGATTTAACAGACATGACCTCCCCTTGGCAAAGCCAAACTGTGTGAGGTCAAGTGTTTGGAGGTTGCTAATGTCTCTGTTAATGAGATCCATGATAATCCATTCCATGGCTTTGCAGATCAGGCTAGTTAGGGTGATGGGTCTATAATTTCCCAGATCAGTGGACACTCCACTTTTGTGTAAATGGATGACAGTGGCTGTCCACCACTCGACTGGGACAAAGCCAGTACTCAGGCTTTGGTTCAATAGGGTGCCTAATGGTGCTACAAGTTCATGCCTGAGTTCATGTAGTAGGATGAAGCCTGGGATGTTATCGGGTCCCATGGAGGCTGTATTTTTTGCCTTTGAGAGGGCAGTGATGACCTCTTCCCTAGAGATAACAGGTGGGGGTCAAGTATTGGGGATATCCTGATTTACTGATGGGGACAGAGAAGTGAAGTTTTCGCTGAATCTTTCAACCAGTAGGTTGGCTATATCTACAGCATTTGCATATGTGGTGTCCTTCACCACCAGTTCTGAACAGATCTGGGTGCTTCCTTTGAGACTGCGGACATATGTGAAGAAGGCCTTGTGATTGTCTCTAGTAGATGTGATCAGTTTGGACTCAAAGTTAGCTTTAGAAGATTTCACTAGTGCTCTTATTTGCTTGTTCAGGCCAAGGAGAGATTGCTTCCAATTGGGCACCTGCTCCTTCTTGGTCCTGGACCAGCAATTTTTTTCCTTTTGTTATATAGTTGATTTATTGCAGATGTCCACCAGACAGGTTTACTCTTCCTTGTGGAGGATGATTTCATGCAACTATATAAATGCTTGTATAGTACTTTTGTGTAGATTTGGACATTGGTGTCAGTTCCTACAGAGGGGGAGGGGGAGGGGGCTGGGAAGCTGTTTATATCATCCATCAGGAGGTTGTAATCAGCTCTGGAGAAGTTGTTTTGTTTGAGCCTAGCTAGAGAGGGGTCAGGGGAGATGTTGACTTCGAAACTGACCACTTTATGGTTGGATCTTACCAGGGAAGATGATAATGTAGGGGTGCTGCAGTGGTTATTCATGTTGGTGAATAGCAAGTCCAAAATATTATCGCCTCTTGTGGTGGTATTGACTAGCTGTTCCAAGGCATTTACATTGACAAAATCGAGGAATCTCTGGGCATTTGTGTTCTGGCATGAGTAGTTTTTCCAGTCTATGGTTGGGCAGTTAAAGTCACCCAGGATCAGAGTAAAAGGTTGAATCTTGATAGATTCAAAGAGGTCTAGATAGGTGGAGTGGGCATCTTGAGTCAAATTTGGGGGTCTGTAGCTAGCTATGATTTGAACAGGGTTCTTGTCAATGGTTAACTGCACCTGGAGTGTCTCCTGTGCATTACTACCCTGGAGCTGTGTGTGTCTGTAATATACATTGAAACTCCACCTCCTTTGGCTTTGCTGCCCACAATTTGGGGTCTGATTTATGATAGGATGAGTAACCAGGTAAGGCTGGGGTGCTATCTGCATCTTTGAACCAGGTTTCTGTGACTGCATAAATGTCAGCATCTTCCAGGGTTATGAATTCTTGGACTGAAGTGCACTTTCATGTTTAGACTCCTAGCATTTAGCAGCATGACCTTTAATTTGCATTTTGTTGAAGTTTTTATGTTGGTAGTATAGACCTCATGATTTTTCCTAAAAAAGGCACTATGGGGGAGGCAAGGGCCTTTGCTAGAAGCCTGAAGCCCAAGTGAGACAGATGCATGCCATCTCTAGCAAAGCATTTTGGTCTGTCGATCATATCTTCCCAGGCTGTCAGGAACTGGATCCCCCCTGGAATGACAGCAGAAACTAAGCCAATTGTTAAAGCAATCATTTTCTGTTTGTATTGAGGCATCATTCTGGGTGACGGTAGAATTCTGCTTAAGGGTAGGGACATAGCTGCCTGTGGCACATATTCAGCAAGGTCAGTCATGTCTCTCTTCATATAGTCCAAGGAGGTACATCTCAAATTGTTCACGCCAAGATGGGCTGTGACTGAGTCATAGCAGTACCTGTTGTTGAGAGACTTGAGTGCATGTGTGATATGGTGAATTATGGAACCTGACAAACTAACAGTGACTTTTTCCTTGTCCAGCCTGGTAAGAGGCACTTCTGTTTGTCTCACAATGGAGTCTGACTAATATGTTGTGTTTATGATTAGGCCTTAGTGGTTGCGAGACACAGGTGTGTGGACTATGCATGGTATGTGGTGTGGAGGGTTGTGGATTTCGTGTATATCTTTGCCTCTGAGGTCTCCTTTGTTTGGGTTTGTTTTTAATGAGAACTTCCACATATGTGGGTTTATGTTGTGTAGTTGTAGGTGGTGTTTGAGGTGCAGTGATTGTGTTGACAACCTTCTCAGTGCCAGATGTACTGGCCTGTGAGAGAAAGAGCTTAGACTCTAGGTTCTTAATTTAATTGCATCTCTCACAAATTGTGTTCCTTGGAGGTAGTAGTAGTAGATGGTTGTCCATGTACATGAGGCAGGTGCTACAGTGTCTCAGGATGCCCATATCAACCAGGCTGGCAGGAGAAACGGTAGGAAATTTTCCATCCATATTTGTCAGAATCTGAGGAAAAGAGGCCAGGGAGAGCTAAGGGGTAGGCCTAAAGCCCAAGTGCTTAAACCAAAACTAAGAGGCTTAGAGTAACACAATTTAAACAGGCTAAAAACAAGCAGTAATAAATGCAGCAGAAAAGATGCAATTGAACACTTTAGAGAACAAGTAGCAGAAAAAGCAAGATGAAGTAATTTTTTTTTAGTAAAGTGGAAAGGGAGAAAGGAGGGACATTGGGTGCTGATGTGTCTAAACATGGGCTAAACTCTTGGCTAGGCTTGTAAGGGCCTCAAGGCCTAATAGCCTAGTAAACTCCTGTGATCCTATAAACAGAAGATAATTAAAGGGAAAGAAACTAAGGGGTTCAGTCTTCCCGAATGTTATCTCTGCATTAGGAAGAATGAGCTGATTAGATTGAAATGGGAGGAGTGTCCCAGACAATATTTATGGTAGGGGCGGGTAACCGCAAAGCCACCAAGTTTGTGAACAAGACAACAATAGGGAGGCAGGGTAGGAAACTATGCTACAGCTACTAGCTATACTATTTTAGGTAGAAAGCACTACAGAAATGTTTTTCATAGCAGAAAAGCAGCTGTGAGATACTAAATGAAAGTTTTAAACAGAAAAAGGAGCAATGAGACTATAGAGAATCCTTTTACCTGCAAACAAATCAGTTGTATGATACACCCTTGGCAGGAAAATCAGAACAAACAAACAAATGCTTAACAAGTGGAGAAAATTTCCAGTCAATACCTTTCACACAATGATACTAGCTAAAAAAAGCTTTACAAACCATGAGATAGTAACAAAAGTAATTTAATAGGGCCAGTAAGGCAGACAATTGCAGTACAACAGTGCAGATTAGTTTACAGCTATAAAATACAGTAAAAATAGGCATCAGACTAAGAAAGTGCAATAAATGAAGAATAAACAATTTCTAGTAAAAATAAGTAAGAAAACATGATACTTATTGTTATATATCATAGATAAGAGTTGTGGTCAGTGCCCCTCCTCTGTTCAGCTCAGTGTGAATAAGCAGAAACCATCTCATGGGTAGGACTAAAGTACCAGAAGGTTCAAACCTGAAACAACTTTAAAAAAGCTCAAAAGAACCAATGAGGTGCTTACTCCAAGCCCTAGACCAGCCAACCTTGACCAGCCAGTGGCCAATCAACATGATCCTCCCACTAAAGTAAAGAATGGCATCTGCTAATCGAAGAAGGCCTCGAAAATGTCCTCAAAACAAACAGCCACTGCAAACAAACAATCAGACCCAGAGACAGCAAACCTGAAAATGGACTATGCTAAAGCTAGTAGCTGTACTATTTTAGGCATAAAACACTGCAGAAATCTTTATCACAACAGAACAACAATGAGACACTAAATTAAAGTTTTAAATAGAAAAAGGAGAAGGAGACTCTAGAGAATGCTAACTGCAAACAAATCAGTTATATGATACACTCCTAGGCAGGAAAATCAGAACAAACAAACATATGCTTAACAAATGGAGAACATTTCCAGTTAATACTTTTCACACGGTGAAAGAAACTATCTAAAATGCTTTACAAAAAGTGAGACAGTAACAAAAGTGATTTAACAGACCCAGTAATGCAGACAATTTCGGTACAACAATGCAGATTAGTTTATAGAAATAAAATACAGTAAAATGTAGGCAGTAGACAATAAAAAAGTGCAGTAAATGGTAAGAATAAGCAATAACTAGTAAAAATAAGCAGGAAAACAGGATACTTATTGTTATATAACCCAGATCAGAGTTGTGGTCAGTGCCCCTCCTCTGTTCAGCTCATTGTGAATAAGGTAATGCAAATTATTCCATCAATTTTCCAAGTTTGTAAGAGCAGTATTTAAAAAAATGATGCAAGAAAATGCTTAAATTGTTCTTCAGGATTTACTCAGGCAATACTCCAGAAAGAAATCATTTGCAAAAGTATTTTCATACATGACAAGCAGAAGGTAGAGAAGCATTCCAGTGTGATTAATGCATCTTGACCATATATGCAAAGCTTTCCATCCACAGTTTTGCAGGCATCTCCAAACAACAAGACAATACACAAAAAGGGTTGCAGTTTGCTTGGGTGAATCCACATTTATTGACAAGGTGAAATGTTATGTTGGTTATTGAAGGCTGTTTTGTTCAAGTAATAAAAATGTTCATTCTGAGAATGTCGACTTTACGTGTGATGTCTGAAATTTGTTTACATACAGTTAAGTGATTTTGTTTAGTGATGCCAAAAGTTTTATATGTAACAAATTTAAAAATGATGTATATTTTTGGGCCTTTGTCTCCCCATTATTTATTGCCTTGTTCAGATTTTTTTACTGTAAAGGATTGAGAGGTATTCTCTCAATTGTCCTAGTTTTTGCATCATCCCCAGATTTTGTGTCTTAATTTTGGTCTGTACCTCATAAAATTGGTACTTATCTGGCAAATCACTAAATAATGACACACATTGAGTTTCAGATTACAGTTTCTTCAGGAAATGCACACTAGTGCAAACTTTTAACTGGGAGAATTGGGGCTTGACTCATTGCAGTCTTGGTTTGGGTATTGCGAGTGGGTGATGGGATTCCCATGTTGCTCGGTGGTTAGGAACATTGTTGTTGACCTTTTCATGTGGGGAGGTATTTGTGCTCTGTTGTGAAGTGCAGTGGGAAAGTCACAGGATCTGTTTGCGTACAGTGGAAGCATAGCCCACTAGATGGGGTGACTAGCCTTGTATTGTAAATGTGGTGTCGTTTTTTGTCTTCTCCTGGGTTCATTGGGCACTTGTGTGGGTGGATTGGGCTTGTGTACTGTTTATTCCTTGGGCAATGCATATGTTTTTTGTCTCAAATCAAACAACCAATTCCACAGCAGGTAGAAACCAGTGTCAATTTATTTAAGCAGAATTCTTCACAATGGTCAAGCGTTTTCTTCATTGTATTGGGACTACTTCAGAACAATTCACAAACTAAAACACAGTCCTTATAAAGAATGACCCCACCCTTTTCAACAATTAAATAATTAGCACAATCCATTTAAACAAATTAACTTATTAAAAACACAATATATAAAAGACACACTATTATATGCACATTACCATAAAAGATGCCATATAAAACAACAGCAAAAACATGTTATTTAAAACAACACCATTTACCTACCAGTACCACTTATTAACATAAAATATGCTTCAGTTTTAATAAATGCAAAATATTAATATTTTCATTGATTCCAGGGGCTGGGTGGCATTTAATCTTTGTTGCCACCTAAGTTCACATATATCTAAGTGAACATCTAACACTCTCCCTTGAGCATCCTTAACTAACTGCTGAATAATTAAAAATGTTAAATTGTGTTGATTGTACTCTTGTAGGTGTCTGCTTAATGCATTCATCATTTTTTGGTTCCTAATATCCAAAATATGTTCCATAACCCTGTCTTTCAAACGTCTACAGGTCTTCCCTACATAAAATGCGGAACACATTTGGCACTTGGCTAAATAAACCATATTTTTGCTGTTACAATTATAATGTCGTTATATGTATATCCTTACCATTCAACCTAAGGCAATCTTTAGTTTCCAGCAAATTATTACAGCAGACCCCCATACTACATTTAAAATTCCACTTAGTTCTGAAACAACCTGCCCCTCCATTTACTCCATTGGATTCCAATAGATTTTTAAATGACCTATCTCTCCTATATACAATCACAGGTACCAGTCCAACTTTATTAATAATGTTATGATCATATGTCAAAATCGCCCAATTTCGTCTAATAATCTCGGCTACTGCATCACCATAAAGATTAAAGGTGGTGATAAAGCAGAGGGTTCCACTAGGCTGATTAATTTCATCAGCCTGAGGGCCTTCAATCCTCACTCCATTGTCATCCAGACTTCTCAGAATGGGTTTATAAATTCCATCAGCCCTTTTTCCCCTTACTTCATTGGCAATTTTATATGCCATTTGCTGGGGACATCCACTTTTCAGGAATATTTGATTATTAAATTCCACCTCAGCAATAAATTTAATATCATCACTCACCATATGGGCAGCCCTCAACATCTGTCCCTTTACAATGGACTTCTTTTGGTGAAAAGGGTGCCAACTTGCATAGTCTAAATACGAGTTTGAAAATGTGGGTTTACGATAAATCTCAGATGTTATTTTACCATCTCATTCATCCACCCTTAAGGCAAAAATCCAGATAAGCAATGCTTTCCTTACTATAGGTATGGGTAAACTTTAAAAAGTCAACTGTCCCATTTATATATTCCAGAAAATTGGTTAAGGCTTCTAAAGTACCCTCCCAAACAAGGAAAATGTCATCCAAAAATCGAGTATAACAAGAAATTCACATAAAATTATTACTTTTGAAGACATATTGCTGTTCCCAGTATGACATCACATAATTAGAAAAAATGGGGGCACACGCCGCCCCCATAGCCACACCAGTGGCCTGTTTAAAATATTGGCCCTCGAAATACACACAATTATTTTTAAGACCTATTCCATAAGCACCACAGGTTTATTAATCTCATCCTGGTCATACATCCCTGCCTTCAACAATTTTGCCTCCAGCCAGTTAAGACCAGTTTCATGAGGTATAACCAAGAACAAATTACATACATCTGTGGTTACTAGGTATGTTTCACTACCAACTACCACAGAATTAATTTTCTCCAAGAAATGCCATGAGTCCCTACAAATATATTGGTAACAACGTAACCCCTTTTGTAGTTGGAAATCCAAAAACATACTCAAAAAGCAGGTCTTAGCCCGCTTGCCATCAACTATCGGTCTGAAACTAGGATTGTTCAGGTCCTTCATGCATTTTGGGGATGCCAAAAATGTTAGGGACCATGGGATAATCATTCCTAAGATACCTATATTCGTCCTCATTCACCCTGCCCTTCAAGGACCATGTCCTCCAGAATTGCATCAATGGTCCTATTCATTACATTTACTTCATTGAGAGAACTGTCTTCATATGTTCCATCCATCAGCAACGTATTCATAGCATTAGAATAATCATTGGAATCCATAATTGCTAGCCCATTACCTTTGTCGAGGTTCATAAGCCAAATATTTTTATCTCTATCAATTTCTAAATGTAAGTCATATTCATCCTTACTTAAATTAAACTGGGGCTCTGCTTTTTTCTGACTTAAAGTCCTCCTAATTTCTGTTTCACAAACTTTCTCAAAAACAGTATAATTATTACTGGGTGGATTAAAAAGGCTAGGTTTTTTCAAAACCACCTGACCACATGTTATTTCATTGTTAATCCATACTTTGCAGTTAAACTTCCGTACATATAGCTTTAAATAAATAAGTGTCTGCCCCAAATTTCCCCTTCTACTAGCAACAAATGGCATTCCTTTAGATAGCAAATTGTCATGTTCCAAAGTTAATGTCCTGCTAGAGTAATTATAAATCCTAAAATCACCAGAACTGTTATTAATAATTTCTGGTACAAGCATCTTTTCATCTAATAATGCCATTAAAGAAGAGAGACTGGATAAGCAATTCACAAAGAAATAATGGGAGGATATATTTATTGCTCCAAAATATGCAACAAAGTGTAGAAGATTTAGGATTTTTGTTTGGAAGTGTTTGCATAAGTGTTTTTACACCCCGAGCAGACTGCCAAAGATTTTTCCTGAGGTAGAATGCAAGTGGTGGAGGTATGATGGGGAAAAAAGATATGATTAGGAATACATTTTGAGGAAAGTAATTAGTTGGCAGACTTTAAAAATTCGCTGCAGTTAACTCTGTCAGAAATACTGGGTGAGCAAATAGATTTAACTAAGGAAATGAGTTTTTGAGCTGGGGTACAGGATCTGAAATGCTCACACAAAGTAATGTCCTGTTACGTTTAATTCTGGTGGCTACCCAATAAGCAATTATTAGAAAATGAAAGAGTCTAAACTGAGCTTGATAGAGGCAGTGAATACAGTAACAGAGATAAAAAAACTGGAAGTGGGATCTTTAGAAAAGGTTAGAAGTAAATTAGATATAAACACTGGAAATGTGGGAACAATACATGCAGAATAATGTTTTGGAGGAAGAATAAGGTTTAAAGGAAGGCAGGGCTTGAATGAGCTATGAAATGTTCAAATGACAATGATTGTATAGTAAATTATGTGTGATATGTAATGTTTGCAATTGAATAATATGCCAGTATAGTTTGTTTCATTTATATAAATGTATGACTGCCTATGTCATAAGTGATAATTTTGTGTAATCCCGTGAGATTTTGAGGCTTAGTCATTTATTATTGCATTTTTCAATAAGCAGTTTTACTGGTACATTTTTGCATAGTATGGTGCCTTAAACTGTAGTAGGTCAATAATGAGAGAATTGTCTCTGCTCCAGTGTGTGTGTGTGTGTGTGTGTGTCACTGTTTTTATATTCTGCTTATCTTTTACATGCTTGAAGTTGCATTCTGTTTCTGCTCCATCCCCTACTAACTCATCAAGGTAAAGCTTTTGAAAGAGCTCCAATATTGCCTTTATTTGATTGTATGCTTCTCTGGCTAGCAGTTTTTTCTCCAACCTTCCCACTCTTATTGCTGGTGTTTTTTTTTATAATTAGGCTGTGCTTCTGGCCTCCACTCTTTATGATAATCTGATTTCCAAAGTCCCTCCCTCACCTCCTTCATTGCTGTAGAGTGTTGTATAGACTGTTTATATACTCTTCACACCCATTGTTTTCCATAGGTCCACAATACTGAGTGCCCATCCAGAAAACCAGTATTGCTCTTGAGTAAACCTACTTTACTATATATTTTCTCCTGCTCAGTTTCTAGGAGCTCAGCAAAGCTAATACTCCTAGACTGCATTCAAGTAGTATTTTACTTGTATTCAGTGCCAATCACCCAATGTTAAGTTCCTTTGATTGCTAAATTGTGGTTAAGTTATTTACTTGATCACCACTGTTTCCTGGTTTTATGTGTGCATTTCATCTACTTTTTTTTTTTGGTTAAAAAAAAAAGAAAAAAAATCCTCTTGGTCACACTGTTACTAATGTAAGACTATCTTAAGATAGCATTCAGCATGGGATTGTCATATAATTGTTTAAGTGGTTTTGGCAGTATTGTTTAAGTGGTTTTGTTAGCATTGCACTTGTGGAAATTTCCACTGTGTTTTTTACATTAGGAGGACTGTGTTTATTCATCTTGTGACAATAAGATTGCAACTATCCAGGTTTTTTTCTGGATTATCTGAAAATCAAATCAGTTGTCCTGTAATCTGGAAAATTGTGTACAAACTCCAGTATTATGTTCCAAAAAAAGAAACAGACTATCTGAGTCTGTTAAATCTGCAGATTTACTATACATTTTTACAGAAAAGCATAGTAAATTGGCATAAAGAAGGCATCACGAATGGAAAAAAAGAGGGTGTTCCACCTCGTATGATGTGATGATGATGTCAAAGAATAGGACGGAAGTGGGCATGGCCAGACGGAGTGGATTGGGTTGTGGGCAGCGTGACGGGTGTGGCATTGGCCTTGGTCCAGTTTTAACCACAACAAAAGGTGTCAACCCTACGTGAGAAGAGGTATTTGCCTGGTCTTTTTGAGTTGGAAAATGCACAAAAGGACTTATAGTGTAGCCATTTTACTGGCAGAGGTTACATTACTTATTTTTCTGTTTTTAATGTGTTACTAGAAATTTTGTGCATTTGCTTGAATTAGCAGTGCTCTGTACAGTAGCAAACACCTAGAAAGAACAGTTCATAAAACTATGTCCTATAAAGCAGAAATATAATGCAAATACCTTGTGCACCAACAAGCTTAGAGCAGCTAGTTGGGAATCAAGTAGCAATATCTACATATTTAGCAGAATTCAGTATTGTGTGAACATTAAAATTTGCTCTGATAAGGTATCCTTAATAGCCTTCTGATCCAAATATACCCCCGCCGTGTAGCTCATAAATCAAAGGACTGAATAGTATGGATATGCAATTTCCTAACTTCTCTGTAACCAGCTTGGTGGATAACAGCATCTTGATCAAATATAGCAATTGTCTCATGTTTACTGACAACCACTTAATCTTTAAAGAATCAGATATTGCATGCAAGAGGTGTAATTATAAAATTATTCTGGAGGCTTACTTATTGCATACAAGTACGCGTCAGGTTGTTAAAATCACACACACACAACACCCGTCTCACATAGTGCACAGCATATACATGTATACTGAGGTACATGAAAGAATTTTTCTAAACAACAATGATCACCTAAACCACCCACTGCCAAAGCTATGCCTCAGCAAGAACAAATGCACTCAAAAACAACACCTAACACCACACATACTGTCACTCTCAGTGGAGCCTCAAACTCTATGCCCCTAGAGGCAAGCAGACACACTTCCCAGGGCTATCATCATAGGGTTCTCCACTGTAATTTATACAGATGCCCCTCTAACTGGGATGAAGAAGGAGAAGATAAGTGTTAGTGGTTTATCTGGAGCCAGAATCGGCCAAAGTCATACATCAGTATATATCAACAACAAGCATATCTCTATGTGGTCATACAGGATGATGCGCTGGGGTTCTTCCATGTGCAAATCACCATAGACAAAATCCCACACCATATCCTAGCCAGCTATAAGTCACCCTGCATGTCTCAAGAGGTTTGCAATACATACTTAGAGATACTTACCATATAACTTAACATACTACTCATGGGTGACTGTAAATATTCCTCTATAGACTGTGAAACCTACACTGCATCAAATCTACAGGCACATAAATTCCTAGACTTCATAAATACAAACACCCTTAGCCAAATAGTGAATACACCCACTAGAGGCTCAAACATACTGAACCTTGTGCTAACAAATATGGGAGAATACTGCACCCCCCAAGTGTCACCCTTCCTGGCAAAGTCTGACCATAAAGCTGTCTCCTTCAACAAGCAAATCAATTCCACAGTTCCATTAAAACCAGTAAGAGTTAGTAACTATTCTAAGGCAAATTACCTTTCATTAAGTTATGGATGTCAAAATTCTGTATCCCTCCAAACCCAGAGAATGCAGCAGCATATGCTGAATTTCTCTCAGAAACTCAGTACAACCATGTCAATGGCTTCAAAGAGGCTGCTGTACCTACCAGAAGTAAGCCCAGGACTAGCTGTAGAATCAAATCACCCTGGTGGCATCCCACATTATATTGCTTTATTGACTTTTGTTGACTGGGAAAGTCCAATTGGGTCAGGAACCCATTTTCAGCAGAGGTCCTTGGAAAAAAGCTGTTATCTGTACAATATAACAACTATTTAAAATACATACTGATTCTAAAAATAAGAATATTAAACAGTGGAGTTACATATTGTTGATAAACAAAGTAATTTACAGATTTTCCAGTTAGTTAACATATTATACAGTTAAGCGGATGAAGCAGTCATTTTTTTGTACAGGAGATAGAGTTTGAATTTAAATGTTTGGAGTGGAGACTGCAGAGTGTTATTTTTATATGTGAGTTAGAGACAAAGAAGGTTATAGGAGTTAGGATATAATTAAAGCTAGAAATTGATAATAAGTTGTATGAAATAATTATAATTAAAGTTGGGAAGTTTAAGCATTGTACTGGTTTGGAGAGGGTTATTATTTTGGTAGGATAGATGAAAGCTCTAAGGAGAGTGGATGGATTATTACCTCTTTGGGTAGGTGCAGGAGCAGACATGAGTATTGAATAGATAGTTTTTTAGGGTGAACTTGAATTTGTTGAAACTGTCTATGATAGTTATTCTCATAGGAAGGGCATTCCAATGTTTTGTGATAGCATGTGCGTATAGGCACTGCCCAGCTCATTTGTTTGGTATGAGGACAGTTATGAGTTGTTTAATTTTGGAGCAGACAGTTCTTGTGGGGTTATAGGATTTTAATATGGGTTTAAGAGCAGGGTAGCTGTCTGGGTTGTAGATAATTTTATGGGTTAAAGACAGTTGAAGGAGGTCTAGATGATGTGGGAATTCAAGCTAGTTGAGTTCCCGTAGAGCTTGGCAGTGATGTGAACAGCAGGAGTTGCCTGTGGCAAATTTGGTGATCTTGTGGTAGCAGAACTGAAGCTTATTTTTAGAGATAAGTGCAGATCAGTGAATATGGGGGCACAATATAAAAGGGAGAGGAGCAAGTAAATATTGGCAAGGACTTGTTTGGTGGAGCTATCCATGTACTTATGTCTGTATAGAGTTCCTAATTTGCAGTGCGTTTTTCTTTATGGCATTACAAATATGGTGTGAAAAGTTAATTTCTTGTCTATGGTAATGCCATTGAATACTGTTTCAATTTCTGGGTTATGCTGAAAGAATATTTTTAAGTCAACTGAGAGAGGTTTGCTGTGAAGAGAGGAAGTTTTGTTTTCCCAGGGATTAAGAGTAATTGTAATTCTCTCAGCCAGGCTTAAATTGAGCTAAAGGTATCTTGCGTTATTTCTTGGAGGTATTGTGTGCTTTTTGAGGAAATTATGGTAGTATCATCTACATACTGGATAATGAAGCTTAGAGGGAAAGTGGTATAAGTTGTTGGTAAAAATATTTAAGAGTAGAGCAGCGAGGATGGATCGTTGTGACACTCCAGTTTGGTTGGATTGGTACTGGGATAGACTATTTTGCCATTTTACGCATTGTTGGCTGTTAGATAGTTAGCTAGCAAATCATTGGTGTTAGGGTGAGGAAAGTTGTTGAAGAAGTTTTGTGTGTGATACAGTGTCAAAAGCCTTTGACAGATCTAGTAAAAGGGCTGAAGTAATGTTACCAGAGTAAATGGATTTGTTCGCAGTATGCATGACAGAGATTAGTGCAGTACTGGTACCATGTGATGGGCAAAAGCCATGTTGGGTGGGGGTGAGTAGGTTATTATGTGTAAGATGGATGGCCTCTCTCAAGCTCAGGGGCGGCCTCCCTCAAACTCATCTAGGTCTTGGACAGTCAGCCATTTTAAACGGACTGCCATTACTCTCCTACTGCAGTATCCCAACTACTGTGGATTTCATCTCTCTGAACCCTGCAATATCCTCTCTCCAACCATCGAGGACAGCCTCCATCAAGCTCATCTAGTTGTAGGTGCTATCCTACAATATATTGTACATCCTGTACTGCATTTTTTACTGAATCTTTTGTACTGGCTCACACACTCGCTCGGACCTTTGCGTTCATTTTATTTTTTTTTTTTTAGGCACATACATATAGTTCTCTTATTAGGCCACTGGAGGGAACTGTAACCACATGCTAATCCAACCCCTAGTATACCCATATCAGAAGGGATTTTATTTCACTAAATCCAAATTGGATCTAGCTTTTCAGCTGTTTCATTCCCAGTCTGACGCACTGCTTACTAGCTCTGTCAGCCCTGCCTGCACTGCAACACACTTCCTCACATTAGCCTAGAGTGCTATTGTAACTGTTTTTTCTCTGTTACCTGCCTAAATGGTTATATGCTTACCTTATAATCTATAGCCCAGAGCTGTTTCTGATTGATTTTTTTGTACAAATCCTGCCTCATTTACAGTCCGGGCTAGTAGCTGTATTGTGGTTTAGTAAATCACCTTCCCCTGCACACGTGCTGCTTCCTTCCTCCTCCTTACCTGTTGAAACCTATAATTAGAAGTCTGTTGTGGCGGCGCCATTTTTAAATTCCCTTCTCTGCAGATGAGATGCATCCCTGGTCCCCAGCATCGTGTGCTTCCAGTGAGTGCATCCTATGTATGTTGCTGTTTGAATGTCTTTTACTTAGCAATTTATGTTAAAATGTTTTACAGTTAAGATGGTTTAAGTATCTGCTACGTAGTAATTTCAACTATGATACTACGGTGTTAGTACATACCCTGTTGTGCAACAGTTGAACTACGTGCCTTGGTTTTTACCTTGCATTTTGCATATTTTTCTCCCTCTGCTATTAGTATAAATGTTTAATGAAGGCATTATCTGAATTGTTCACCACAATAGGTGAATTATACTGTCTGTGGCTTTAAGGTATCTGTTACTTATATTGAGTTGTTTATTTCTTTAGAACAAGTGTATGAAGGTACATATAAATTGTACTGCTATAGTGTAGAATTGGTCTGCGATAGTCCCCTTCCTTTCTACCTGCTCATTTTTAGCGTATGTCTCTTTGCTGTCTTCCTGAAACATTTATTTTAACCCTCTATAATCTTTAACTTCCTTGTTCTAATCCCAGCTTTTTTCTGCTTTCCTGTATCTTGTACTGTGTCTGCCTAGCTGTTTACACACTTTCTGCTTCAATTTCTCTGTTCCCATATCCTTAAATTCCTATCTTACCAGTGTTTATTTTTCATTCTCTTTTTATTTTGCAGCTCAGTCATCCATTTTAAATGGACTGCCATTACTCTCCTACTGCTGTATCCCAACTACTGTGGATTTCATCTCTCTGAACCCTGCAATATCCTCTCTCCAACCATCGAGGGCAGCCTCCCATCAAGCTCATCTAGGTGTAGGTGCTATCCTACAATATATTGTACATCCTGTACTGCATTTTTTACTGAATCATTTGTACTGGCTTGCACACTTGCTCTGACCTTTGTATTCGTTTTTTTTTTTTTTTAGGCACTTACATATACTTATTAGGCCACTGTAACCACATGCTAATCAAAACCCATAACAGAAGAGATTTTATTTCACTCAACTCAAATTAGATCTAGCTTTTCAGCTGCTTCATTCCCGGTCTGACACATTGCTTACTAGCTCTGCCAGCACTGAAACACACTTCCTCATATTAGCCTGGAGTGTTATTGTAACTGTTTTTCCTCTGTTTGCCTAAATGGTTACATGCTTACCTTAAATCTGTAGCCCAGAGCTGTTTCTGATTGATTTTTTTTTTTTGTAGAAATCCTGCCTCATTTACACTCTGGGCTAGCCCCGCTCCGCTCGGTCTCACTCCGCTCCCCTAACCCCATTCTCACCCACCCCCATTACAGTTTCCTTTATACCAACTACTCCCTCCCCTTCCTCTGTCATTGTCCACTCACAACCAACTTCCTGCCTATACCCACTCCTACCCAAACATCTATTATACTTATTACTACATTAATCTCTTTACCAACCACATCACTTCCTACCCTATAACATCACTATCTGCATACTAATATGCAACACCTTCTCATTTCCACTTCACCCTGCTCTAACCTCCTGTCACTCCCACCTGGCCTACCCACTCTTTCACTCACATACCTCCAATACCTATGACACTCATCCAACAACTTCCTCCTTTATTATCTCCCCAACTCTGTTCAACCTGTCCACCACATGTCTTCACAAACATTCTCAACTTCAGATCCTGCCACTTACTGGAAAATCTACACCAAAGCTACATAAACTTCATGTACCTGTTACTACACTTTCTCTTTTCACAAGAAACTTACTCAGCTCTGGGGACATTCACCCCAACCCAGGCATCCCTCACACTCTCCACAGCCACATACCCCTTATGCCTACATCCACCTCCCCCTCTCCACCTCTCCCTCTCCACACACTGCTCAGCATCCCCAGCCCCACACACAAAACTCATCCTCATCCAAGCATCTGCCTATATACTTACTAAATGTTCAGAGCCCATCAAAGACAATCACTGAACTGCACACCTGGATATCCCATACCACCCCCACATCTTTCCCTATCTGAAACTTGGCTCAAGCTACATATCACTAACAATGAAATACTCCCATGTGGCTATAATATCTTTCGATCTGACAGCCATCTTCTATACCAATAGCCTTAACATCTCTCCCTTCACCACACCCTTACCTGACTTTCACCCAGTTGAACCCCTCACCCTAAACTGCCACCTTAATCCTCACAAGAAAATTTGCTAATGCCTCCATCTACATCCCCCCTGGAAATAATTTGTCCATCCTAGAGAACACCCTTTCCTGGTTTCCCCACAGTATACCTTATGAAGCCCACATCTTAGGTTCAAACTTACAACTGACTCTCCTCAACTCAGTATCAGCCTACATGGTTTCCATCAACTGATATCTTCCCCTACACACCTCCATAAAAACTTAACACCCAGCTCCATTACTGACTGGATTCTCACTATCTCTCCCCATCACTATCACAGCCCCACTACCTTAAACAAGTCCTTCTCAATGACACAGTCAGCATGTTTAATACCATCTTCCTGAATACCTTAAACTCCCTGGCTCCCTCTAGGAAGATTAGCATTAAATCAAATTATGCTCCCTGGCTCTCTAAAGAAACTAAGAAAAACAAACAATCCCAACAGACAACCGGCTACACTCCAACTTATTCACAACTCCATAATCCAGTGAATAAGTGCTTTTGCCATTAATTTGGCTTCATCAGAATCATTGGATAACATACATACAATCAGTTATATAGTTGCATCAATCAAATTATTAACCAATCACCTCACAGTAAGACGCTGTCCAGTTCGATTCTCAGCTAGAGCGTCTTCTGCGTGGAGACATGCGTTAATGGGTGCACTTTCGTTGAAGGTTGTGCATCAGGGCTGGTAACTCGGCACATAAAAATCAACTGTCAATCATTAGCAGACTGGAGTACCACTGTGGCGACCCCTAACCAGGAAAAGCCAAAAGACACAACAACAACATAAAAATGCAAATTTGAATGTCATCAAATGTAAAATGACAAGTGCATAACAACTCCTATGAACCTACTAAAAAGATTCTCACTACACCTTTCTAAACATACTGGAAAATATTAAGATAGAACCAAACACCCTAATACTGGGTGATTTTAACTACCCTGCCATTAACTGGGAAAACTACTCATGTCCCAACACCTTTGCGCAACGGTTCTTGGAATTCATAAATTCCAATGCCCTGGATCAACTAATCCATAGTCCCACCAGGGGCTCCAATATCCTAGACCTGGTTATTACCAACATGGGAAATCAATGCTCCATACCTATGGTCACCCCCTCGTTAGTCAGGTCTGACCATAAGCTAATCACCCTTAACATCCACATCCCACCCCCACCCCCCAGTAAAGAAGCCACCATAAAAAACTTCTCCAAAGCCAACTTCATGCTACTCAAGTCAGAAGTGACAAACTTCATAACACCCATGCAGACGGGAACTGAAAGTTCAACTGCTGAATCCTACACTAAGGCACTGTACGAACACATCCACTCATGCATGAATCGAGCCATCCCAAATAGAACCAAAATGCTCTCATCCAAAAAAAGGAAGCCAATATGGTGGTCCCCTGCCATAAACAAACTTTACAACAAAAGGAAGAAACTGTTGCAGAAAAGAGGAAAATCCCAGGATGCAAAAAACTCCCTTACTAGCCTCAGTAAGAAACTGAGATGCCTCATAAAATCCTCCAAAGCTATTTACGAAAATAAAATTGCCAAAGATTCCAAAGACAACCACAAAGCATTCTATAACTATGTCAAGAATCTAAATGGCAATGCTCAGATCTGCTCTGAGCTAAAACAGAATGGCATTAAATATACTGATCCAAAGGATATTGCCAATATCCTGGCAGATCGATTCAGTGCCAACTTCACCCCCCCCCTCACCCCCTAAATGGCCCATCTCAATACCGGAAGATTTCCAAATTCCAGTAATAATGGCCACACAGGTACAAAACGCACTCTCTAAAGCCAAGAATACAGCATCCATGGGACCAGATGACATCCCGGGCTGTGTACTACATGAACTACAATATGAACTGGCACCTCACCTAAGTGTCATGTTTAATCATAGCCTCACCTCAGGTTTCGTGCCCACTGAGTGGCGCAGAGCTACAGTTATCCCAATCCACAAGGGGGGATCCACCTTGGATCCCGGAAACTACCGTCCCATCAGTCTGACAAGACTTATCTGCAAGGCCATGGAGCGTATTATCATGGAACTTATAAACAAAGACATTGGCAACCTTCAAACACTGGACCCCACCCAGTTTGGGTTTGTGAAGGGCCGATCTTTTCTCCTGAACCTGATTGACTTCTTTGAATCAGTCTCCAGAGCCATGGACAAGGGTAAGGTGGTCCACACAGCCTATCTAGACCTTACCAAGGCCTTTGACACCATCCCCCACTCTGGAATCATAGATAAACTTACTAAGTTGGGCATTAATCCCTGTGTCACCCAATGGGTTGCTAAATGGCTTACTGATAGAACCCACACTGTAAAAGTAGCCAACTCCAAATCCAGCTCCAGACAAGTGACAAGTGGAGTACCTCAGGGTTCAGTCCTGGGGCCGCTCTTGTTTGGCATCTACTTCTCTGAAGTACAGGTCAACACTAAGGGACTCTGGCTAACAAAGTTTGCAGATGACTGCAAACTGGGAGCCATTATTGAATCCCCAAATGATGTGAATACTCTACAAAAGGGCCTTACAGAAACAGATGCTTGGTGCCAGAGCCATGGGCTCAAGCTCAATGCCAAGAAATGTATTGTTATCCCCTTTGGGAAAAAAAACATGTATCCATGAATTACCATATAGGTGGCAGTACACTAAACACAGAAAGTGTGATAAGAGACTTAGGGACACAGGTGGACAGTGGTCTCACCTTTGATAACCACATCGCCACAACAGTCAGGAAATCCTTCTATGTGGCACACCTCATCATGAAGGGCTTTTCATCCAGAAAAAAGGAGGTCATTGTCCCACTGTACTCATCCCTCATTAGACCCATTATAGAATACAATGCCCCATTTGGTATGTACCTCTCAAGACATCTGCAACAACTGGAAAGGCCTCAGAAATACCTCACTAAAATAATCACAGGCCTAAAGCAGATGCCCTATGCTGACCGCCGTAAAAAACTCCAGCTATACTCTGTCGCATATCGTCTACTCAGAGGCGATCTCTGCTTAACATACAAGGCCATGTCAAACCCAGAGGTGTTGGACATGCTACACTTAAAGAAATCCCAATCCCTCAGAGCTACACGCTCCAGGGATCTAAACCTTGTCATCACAATAAACAAAACATGCTGGAGGGATAGGTTCCTGACCCAGAGACTCCCCAGACTCTGGAATAGATTGCCCATACATGTCAAGCAGAGTGCCTCTTTGGACCTCTTCAAGAGGAACCTTGATGATTGGATGGGAGAAAGGAAATTCACCCCAGGGATCACGTCAGTCGCCCTGCTAGACAGGGGTCCAGGAAAGTAAATAATGTGGGAAGAAATAGCCAGGGAATTGTTATGGCTAGGCTTGTATAGGCCCTAGGGCTGATAGCCTAGTACCAACCTATGAACCTATGAACCTATTCCTATATAACTATAGTAAAAAGATTCCTATATAACTATAATAAAAATAGTCTCCTTTTTCTCATAGGTGCAATAAAATGAAAGAATGTCAATAAAATTACTTGAGTTAAAAAACAGTTTTCAGCAAGATTTGTTATACATAAAAAGCCAGATGTTGACAACAAAAATCATCATAAACGTACTGATATAAAAAATCATCATAAAGCAACTGATGTAAAAAGCAAGTAAACCCAACCCCAGTGGGAAATAAGGACCATTTGAAAGTCCCTAAACAACACTGACTCTCTGTTTCAAGGCAGAAATAAATGAAATACCTTCATTTAATCCTGGTGGATGCATGGCATTAAGCCGAAGTTGCCACCTGAATTCTTTATTTTCAACCAAAAGTCTGTCATCACCACCCCTCACATTGAGTGCAACTCGATCTATAACAAAGAAAATAAATTTCTTAAAATTAGAACAAACAGTACTATGGCCAAATAATGTGTTATGTGCATCCTTTTTTTTAATGGCTCTCAAGTTTTCCCCAGTTTTATCTTTGAGCCTGTGAACTGTTTTGCCCACATAGAAAGCATAACAGCTGACATATGTAGCCACATATACCAGCATCGTGGTGTTACAACTGCAACTACCTGGGCATGAAAGGGCATAATCATATCCATGTATTGCCACGTAGGGCCTTTTGTTATTATAATGACAATATCTACATGCCCGACACTTAAACATCAACGAATTGTGCCCTCTAAAATTGCTACCTTCCAGTATATTTTTAATGTTTCTCCCCCTGCTGAATACTACCTTGGGTTGAGACCCCAACCGGTCCTTAATGTGGTCATCAAAACATAACTGCCATGTTCTTTTAATCACTTCAATTAATGATAAACTCAAAAAATTGTATTTCAAAACAAATATATCAGGGTTTTCTCTTTGACGAGCACACACTGTGTTAGTACCTAATGTCAAAATGGGAGAAAAAGACATGTCTTTTTTCCACAATCTCACATTTCATACCCAAAAGAGGTTTTAAAGGGTAACCTCTCTCCAGAAACATCCCTACAAGGGAATATACTTCTTTTAAAAGCACTTACATTCCACCCCTGCATTCTGGTATTGATATGTTCATGGAAATATGTGAGAAACAACTAAGGGATAAATTTAAAAATGAAGTAAAACCTACATTTTTTAATATGACGTCGGATGAATATGTAGCCTTACAGGAATTAAAGAATCTGTCCTCACTAGAAATATGACCTGCTGATAAAGGAGGTGGTATTGTTCTTCTAGATAGTGACATGTACTATAATAGTATGATGATGGCCTTATTGAGTGATGCTAATACCTATGCTGTTTATCAGCTAATGTAGTTAAGGGCATTATAGATAGAATAGAATTTTTGATTTTTGATTTGTTGATTAGCCACATGATTACCAAACCCATCTTTGAATATTTCAAGGGGGAACACCCTGTAATACCTATTGTATATGGACTGCCTAAGATCCATAAAAGTGAAACAAATCCCCCTAAACACCCGATAGTATCGAGCAGAGGTTGGGCCACTGAGCCCATCTTTGTCGAGAAACATTTACATCCAATTCTTGAACAATGTGAGACTGTGTTAATGGATACTAAGAGTTTTTTTGAAAGAACTGAGTGACTGCCTTAAATCTATTGATACTAAATGCGATTTTGTGACCTTAGATGTCGAATCATTATTTACAAGGATTCCTAATTCATGGGGCATTGAAAATATTACCGAATTATTGCTAAGTAAAGGCATGAGTTCTGACAAAGTTAGACTGCTGTGTGCCCTTCTTGAGATTATACTTGAAAATAATGTGTTTATTTTCAATCAGAAACACTACCTACAGAGGATTGGCATGGTAATGGTCACAGCCTGTGCCAATAGTTATGCCAAACTATCTTTGGTTCAATGGGAGAAAAGTTGCATTCTCTCTAATAATGTTTTCAGTACCTCAATAGTCTGGTACAAACGCTTTGTCGATTTTTTTGCTGTGGAATAATACCGAGGAACGTTTACATGAGTTTTTGAGGTATATAAACACGTTGAACACTTTCCTCAGGTTTACACATAACTACTCTTTGACTGAAATTGAGTTTTTAGATGTCAGAGTGGCTAGAGATATGTGTTCTGTTTCAACAACGCTATATAGGAAACCAATAAGAAAGAACAATCTCCTACACAACAAGAGCATGCATTCGAAACACACTAAGCAGAACATATTAAGAGGACAGATTTACCATATTATGTGCCTTTATAATGATGATGAACAACTGAGAGCTGCATTGGGCACGATTAAGCAAGAATTTTTAGATAGAGGAAATAAAGAGAATGCCATTGATTTTGAAATTAGAGAAGCATGGAAACAGAGGCAAGATAAATGTGCACCCTACTACACTAAGAGAGATATGGAGCCTCCATCAGACCATGATGAAATATTGACTCCATCTGAGCCACGTATGAATGCCCCTCACTTTCTCGAGTAATACTCAAGTGGTTTGTGACGTCATCAAGAACAATTGGGATATTTATCCACTATAAGTGAATTAGAGGGAGTGATAGGCAGTACACCTTACTTTTCTTTTTGAAACAATACATTTTTGAAAAGACATCTATGTTACAAGACTAATGATATCTCTAGTACTACTATATCTGATAGATTAGGGACATATAGTTGTAGGAGATGCACAGCTTGTACCCATACCCATAGAAGTGCAGATTTTGTACACCCCACGTTAGGTTTTCACATCAATTGTAACTTCTATGCTGATTGTACAATGAAGAATGTGGTTTATTTTTGCTATTGATTAGAATGTTACTCTTTTTATATAGGCAAAACGAATTGCTTATTTAAGGAAAGGGTCCTAGAACATCTTAGGGATATAAGAAATTGCAAAGAAAACAATGTTTTAGCTATGCATGTCAAGAAGGAAGGTGCTAGTCATATGTTTAAGTTTTTAGTCTTAGAGATTGTTAAGATGAATATGAGGGGAGGTGATGCTAGAAATAGAACTGAGAAGGCTGAGCAGAGGTGAATATTGTTGCTAAATGCTAATAGACCTCCTGGTTTAAACAACAGGATGTCACTCAAACCTGCCCTTAAATCAAGGAGTCTGAAACATTGAGATTTTCATTATTTTTTATTTATCCAGCCTTTTTATATATGTGTATAGATTTTACATGCATATATTTATATTTGAATCATGCCCGCCATCTATTGAGCCTTACATACTGATTGTGTAGGTTTTATTTTTACACATTTTTTAAGCATTTTAACAAATGTACACTTGCCCTTTTAAGGTTTTTTAAGTGTTAATTAGCAATTCAATGATTGAACGGTTTGTATTGCGTCATTTATAAAAAATTAGTATGTTTGATTTTATATGTAGTCTGATGAAACAACTGTTTTGGTTGTGAAAGCGCTTATTGTTCTTGATCTAGGATTAAAGTTTTGATGTGTTACTATTGCCGTGTATAATCAGTGTGTTTTTACGTCTGATTTTTTACATCAGTTGGTTTATGATTATTTTTGTTGTCAATATCTAGCTTTTTTGTGTATAACAAATATTGCTGAAAACTGTTTTTTTAACTCAAGTGATTTTTATTGACATTCTTTCATTTTATTGTACCTATGAGATAAAGGAGACCTTTTCTATTATAGTTATATAGGAATCTTTTTAGTATAGTTATATAGGAATCTTTTTAGTAGGTTTGTAGGAGTTGTTATGCACTTGTCATTTTACATTTGATGACATTCAGATTTGCATTTTTATGATTGGTTAATAATTTGATTGATGCAACTATATAATTGATTGTATGAATGTTATCCAATGACTTTGATGAAGCCAAATGAATGGCAAAAGCGCTTAGTCACTGGATTATGGAGTGGTGAATAAAGTTGGAGTGTATCCGGTCATCTGTTTGGATCATTTGTTTTTCTTCTCAGTTTATTTCACTTTTTGGGTTCATTTTGTTTGTTTGTGTATTCTCCAAAGAAACTAGGTCCCTTATGCACAAAAGAGATAGCACTTGGAAAGCCTGGAGCAAAACAAAAGAACTACTCTTGCTATACAAATACAGACACCTAAGGAATCTTACAAAGAAATACACCAAGAATGACAAAAAGTCCTACTATAACTCTGCTCAGCTCAATAGGAAATACAACCCTCAAAGGTTTTGGTCCACTCTCAAAAGAATTCTTTCTCCTGGCTGCTCCTCATACCCCTGCCCTTACCCTAATACATCCCCTCAGGAAATTGCTACCCTCCTCAATAAACACTTTATTGACGCCATTCAAACACTCATACCTTCCAACTGTAGTACAACATCTCTGCCAACCCCTCCCAACTCTCCAAACAAAAGTCAATTCTCCTACATCAAAACTGTTCTCCTAAAGCTCCAACCCTGCTTTGCCTTCACTGACAATCTACCTCCTACCTTCCTCAAACTTGCTGCTGAATCCATTGCCTATCCTGTATCTATTCTAATCAATAAATCTGTTCAAGAATCCACAGTTCCTACCCTTTGGAAATCTTACTATTCCTCTGCATAAAGAAGGAAAATCTACTGACCCATCTAACTACCATCCCATTGCCATCCTATCCCCCCCTCTCTAAGATTCTTGAAAAATGCATTCACTCACAGCTTCTTAACTAACTCCTCCAGCATAACTTCTCGCTCCCACTCAGCATGGTTTCTGTCCTAAACGCAGCACGACTACTGCCCTCTTATCCTTCACACATACCATTGCTGAAGCCCAAAATAGCAATAAACTCATATATTGTCTCTTCCTTGACCTTTCCAAAGCTTTTAGTACAGTCTCCCACCCCCTATTGCTATCTGAACTGGCTAATCTCAACCTATCTTCCACCTCCCTTGCCTGGTTCTCTAGTTACCTATCCAGTAAACAACAATCTGTTAAATGGTTCGCATCCTTCTCTTCTTTCATTCCTGTCCCAACTGGAGTACCACAAGGTTCCATCTTGGATCCCCTCCTGTTTAATGTCTTCAACAATGATTTATATACATCTTGTAGACAATCCTCCCTCACTCAATATGCTGACGACTCAAATCTTATCTCTATTTCTAACAATGTCTCTGAACTTCATACCCTAACCCAAAACATCTTTCTATCCACCGAACAGTGGTTGTCTGATAATCTACTCATCCTTAACCCTAAGAAGTCCAAACTCTTGCTCTTTCTCCCCCATTTTCTTACTCACTATAAATCCACCCGTACTATTACATCCTATAACAATACAATTATCCAACCTGAAACCCACACAAAACTCCTTTGAGTCATCATTGATGATGAACTCAAATCTAACCTTTACATACTCCAATGCATAAAAGTGATACACCAGAGACTAGGTTTACTGTATCGTAACAAAATATTTCTTACCCCTAATGCCCGACTCTCCCTTGCGCAGGCACTCCTTCTCCCCTCCCTACTATATGCTGCCCCAGTTCTTACAAACATTCAGGCCACAACCTTGAACGAACTGCAATAAACTTACCACAAGATAGCTAGATTTATCACTAACTTCTCATACAGTACACATCACTGCCTCACCCTAAACTCTCTTCAATGGCTTGAACTACCTCAACAACTTCTGCTATCACAATTTCAAATGCTACACGCTATTCTTTACAAACCTTTATCCTGCCCAGCTCTCTCTTCCTTTGTTTCTATTTATTCTCCAACTCGGACCCTCCGTACCTCTAATCAGCAACTACTAGTCACGTACCAACCCAAGAAAACAGTTGGAAAACTTCTATATAAATACTCTGTTGCCCAGACTTGTAACAAACTTCCCCTAAACAAACATTCCATCACCCACCAATCACACTTTAAAAATGAACTCAAACTTCTTCTACTTAATTCCAGAACTTGCCCTTGTCAAGATCCAACCTAAGCTCATCATATCCCTTAGACACATCTAAATAACCCATCCCATTTCATTTTGAACCTTGCTGTGCTAATATTTACTTAACTCAATCAGTCATGCAGCTGGACAGAATTCTTATGTAAATATGTATTATATGATTTCTGTGTAAAACTTTAGGTGTACCTCTTTTGTACATGCATTCTATTTTGTGTATTACCTGCTGTATAACAAGTTTTAGTTGTAATATCTTAACTACTGTAAACTGTTTGTGAATGGAGCTTTTATCCACAGGTCTTCACTGAAAATGGGCCACAAGCCCAGCTGGACCAACCCGGTTAAACAAACACAAGATGGACAGTGACTGAAGCTGACATCCAAAATGCAGACAGATATAAAAATAGTCTGGAAAATAGCTCTACAAACAAAATTTATTAAGCACTTTTGTCTTGCACCTTGCCAAGACTTCATCAGAATAAACATTACAAATTAGTATATCAAACCCACTTACTTTAAGTTACTACCCTTAAACACTCTTCAGCAGACATGATGAACTATAAACTGCAGTCCCACGTAATAAAAGCACTACTCTACCTATGTACTATCATCACCTTTCTCCTGCTCTCTTACCTCTCCTCTTACCACATTCAACTTCATATCAGTACCCCCCCCCCACAATGGCAAACCAAACCTCTATCCACTCCCCTGAAACTTTGTAACTTCCCTATCACACCGCTAGACCTCACCTCCTCTAGATCAGTCTCTTACTCCCACTACAAACTGTCAGTCAGAACTAACCCTCACTCCTCATTAAGACATACTAAATTACTACACAAACTAACTAAACTGTATCTTCACCTACTCCATAAACTCATTTGCTGTGGTGACATTCACCCTAATCCAGGGCCCACCACAACACCCTACACAGACTCTAATCAGCCAAACCCCCTATTCTATATAGACCTACCTCCTCTCTCCTCTTCATTAACATAAATACAATAAGTATACTTAACAAAATCCAGGACCTTCACGCCCTTCTAGCTGTATATAAACCAGAAATAGCAGTGCTAACTGAAACGAGGCTTAAACCAGAACACCATAATAATGAGATTATAGCTCCTGGCTATAACATAGTACGCAGAGACAGAGTAGAAAAAAAGGGAGGTGGCATAGCGATATTGTTCCAAAATCATCTCACCATTGAACAAATTGATTATAGCACCCAAGAAATCAAAGATGTTGAACTAATCCTTGCCAAATTAAAACTTAACTCAAACAAACATATCATTATTGCAGGTGGCTACATTCCCCAGGCAATAACACTACTATAATGGAAAACCTGCTAAACTGGATCTCAGACTCCATGTCACAAGAAACTGTACTATTAGGTGACTTTAATATTGACTGGCTGAACTGCTCTAGCCACACACCAACTACCCACATTAACCTCCATAGATTTACCCAAATTATATCCACTGCAACCAGAACAGACAAAACCTCAAAACGCGAATCCATCTTAGACTGGATTCTGTTATCTGACCCCACTCTAGCATGGCACTCTGGCTGTCTACCTGACAGTCCAAGTGATCATCAACCAACCTACCTAATTCGGAACAGACCCCATTACATAAGCAAACCCAGCCTCAGAGTAATACGTAACAAAAAGACCTTTAAAACAACTGACTTCATCAAGTCACTGCAAAGCTGTAATTGGATACCCCTAAAACTGCTATCTCTAGATGATGCCGTACAGTACTTTAACTCTACTTTTGTGCAAATCCTAAACTGTCATGCCCCCTCCAGAACTATAAGACTAAAAGCTACCTGTGCTCCATGGCTAACTAAAGATACGAAGACTACAAAGAAAGAGAGGTATCAGGCCTGGAGTCAATATCAAAAAAACAAAACAAGTAATCTGAGGCAAACCTACCAAGAACTTCAAAACAAAGCCAAAAAACAAATCAAACTAGACAAAAGTAACTACTACAAAAACATGCAGGAAAAATATGCCAACAACCCTAAGAAATTTTGGGCTACAATAAATGGCATAAGCCACCACCCCAACCCCAGTACAACCAAACAACCATGACAACATTCCCACACAATTTAACAAGTTCTTTACCGAAACAGTCCAAACCCTTACCAATGCCCTCAATACCACTAGTAGCCCTATACCAGGTGCTAGCAAAACCCACCTTACTACTCAAAGCAATACCACCAACTTTTCCCTACATCCTTTACCCACTAAAATTATTTCAAAGCTCCTTAAGAAACTCAAACCAACCACACTAGCTGCTGACACCCTACCAGCTGAATTCCTTCAGATAGCAGCAGACGCCAGAGCCTATCCCATGTCCATCCTCATAAACAGGTCACTTGCAGAATTCAAAGTTCCCACCCTGTGGAAAACATCAAACATTATTTCACTGCACAAAGGGGGCAACTCCTTAGAACTTACCAACTACCACCCAATCGCAATACTGTCACCTCTAGCCAAGATATTAGAGAGAGTTGTACATTTCCAACTACTTCAGTACCTCTTACAAAACAACTTAATCTCCAAAACTCAGCATGGCTTTAGACCACCCCACAGCACCACCACAGCATTACTATCATTTACAGATATAGTTAACCACATTAAAAACAAGGGACTATTTGTATCTTCCATTTTCTTAGACTTATCTAAAGCCTTTGACATGGTAGACCATAACATTCTTCTCCAAACTTTATCTACCCTAAGCCTCAGCCCCTCCACTATATCATGGTTTACTAGCTGCTTATCTGGTTGACAGCAGGCAGTCCTATGGCATGACCAGCTGTCCCCCCTGCTACCAGTATCCATAGGTGTCCTTCAAAGATCCATCCTTGGCCCACTATTGTTCTCACTATTCATCAACTAAATCAATTCCTCCTCACTCACAACATCAGTAGTACAATATGCAGATGACACCACCCTTATAAGTGCTGCCCCCACATTAAATGAACTGCAAATCCTCACCCAAAACACTTTTACTCTAGCCGAAACATGGTTCACAAACATCAAACTTATTCTTAACCCCAAAAACCTAAATTAATTCTTTTTGGCACAGGTCATGCTCCCCCCTCAACAACACTTTCACCATTCACTCCAAAGATAACATTCAAATCACTCCAACTGCACACACTAAACTCTTAGGTGTAGAAATAGACAATAACCTCAAATTTGATATCCATATAGCACAAACCATTAAGAAAGTTAATAAAAAACTAGGACTTCTCTATAGGGACAAACACTTTATCAAAAAGCAAAACAAACCTACAATTGCAAGAACACATCGCTTATCCATCCTTCTCTATGCCTCTCCCATCCTTAGTAATCTCCGCCAGAGTGATCTGAACAAAATGGAATCTTGTTATAACAAAATAGCCAAGTTTGCTACTGAAACCTCATACAAATCCCACCACTGTCTCACCCTTATCCAACTCAGTTGGCTCAAGCTACCTCAACTACTTCTGTTTAATCAACTCACAATAGCGCCTTCTACCTTCCAGAAAAAAAACTCTGCACTTCAAAATATAATTAAACCTCACATCCCTACCAGAGCCTTACGATCTAGTTTCAGAACCTAATACGCATTATCAGACACTAAAATGATGCTGGCAAATCTCTTTTTGCCTGCACTATTGCCAAAATCTGGAACTCACTACCTAACCAAATAAGCTCCACTACCTCCACTATTCAGTTTAACAAACTCCTGAGAACCCACTTCTCAAACAATTGGCTTTGTTCATGCTACTCCCCAGGTTAATTTGCACCAATACCATGTTCGAGGATTCTACTAAAGGTCCCCTAATTCCTTTCACTGTAAAGCTTAACAATCACTGGTTATTTCTGTAACAAAATATTGAGAGTATTCATAATTTAGAAAGACAAAAAAAAAATGTTTTTCTTGTTTATGTTTTATATTCTATATAAACCCTACTACTAGAATGTTGTATGCTGACTTTACTAAATGAATTGTTAATCTATACATAACTTATGTTTCTATGGAACCTATATTTCTGTATGATATTCTTGTGTAATTTCTTTATGACATGGTATTGGAGCTTTTCTCCTGGGGCCTCCGCTGAAAATGGATATGTGTCGGACTTTCCCGGTTAACAAATGTAAAATAAAATAAAATTCACTGTTTAAATAGAACATCTCATTAATTAATCAATTAAATAATTACTTCATCTGTCTTTAAAAAAACAGTACAATACATTTAAAAATTGTATATGAAATTTATTTTAAATAAACCACAGCTGTTTTTATAAATATTATCTATTCAATGCTTTAAGTTTTAAAAGAGGTAAAATTGAAAGGGTTTTATTTACACCTGATTCTGCCACTGAGTTTAATAATCTGTTGTAATGTTTATTCTGATGAAGTCTTAGCGAGGTACAAGATGAAAGTGCTCAATAAATTTTGTTTGTAGAGCTATTTTCCAGACTATTTTTATGTCCGTCTGCATTTTGGATGTCAGCTTCAGTCACTGTCCATCTTGTGCTTGTACAAAAGTTGCAGTTCTTGGTGGAATTTTCATTTTTTTTTTTGTAAATGTCAATAAATAATAAATAAAGATGGTGAGGTAATTGTTTTTGTATACATTTTTCTAGTTGTTTGGATAGAGGAGAAAGGATGGAGATTGGACTATAATTAGATGGTTTGTTGGAATTGCGTCCTCTGTGTAGTGGGGTAATGATAGATTTTTTTCCAGATGTTAGGAACGTGGGACTCTGTGATAGAGCGATTAATAAGAATTCTGACAGGATATGCAACACCATCTGCAGTGAGTTTTAAATATTCTGGGGGAAGGTTGTCAGAGGAGATGGAGCATGGTTTTAATTTCCTAAGGAGATTTAGGATTAATGAGGTTGGTATTGGTTGTAGGGAGAAGGTGGTAATGGTGCAGCTGCACTTTGGTGAAGTGTGTTTAAGTGAGAGAGAGAGAAAGTGTGTTATATGGGAGCTAATGTCTTGGACAGAGGTGATGGGGGGGCTGTAGTGGAAGTAGAGTCTGTTATTAGTTTGCTTATGCTATTGATAAAGTGTGAGTCGAACATAGTGGCTATTTGGGAAGGTGTTTTGTCTGGGCATGGTGAAGGATTTTGTTTGGAGCCTGGGGTAAGGAGGTTTGGAATACTTTTCAAGAATAGTTTTGGGTTATTTTTATGGTTAGCCAATTGGTTGGAGAAGTAGTTTTTTTTTTGTCTGAACTCACTAGCTTTTTATTTTGTTAGTAGCTGTATTTTATTAGATTTGCTTAATTTTTGCTGTTATGCCATTCTTTCCGGGCTTTGTCCCTGGTTTATAAAATATGTTTTGTGGTATTTGTTAATCAGGGAGCATGGTTAGGTTTTATCCTTTTGGTACAAAGATGGGCAAGGCTGTTCAGAGTGTTTAGAAATATTTTGTCAAGTGTTCTATGACATTTTCTAGTGGAAGAGTTTTAAGTGGGTGCCAGTTGGTATGTTTTAGAATATTTATAAATTGTTGTTGGTCAAAATTTTTTAGGTTTCTACTGGCTTTGTAAGTATAGGTTCTTGATATTTGTGGTATGGATCTATATGTGAATATAGGTAAGTGGTCACTGAGTATATTGGGTAGGGTGATAGGATTTGAGTATTTAAGTGGGTCAGAAGCTAGGATCCAGTCAAGAGTGGCTCCTAGTATATTGTTGTTATGCATTCTGGTAGGAGTGGTGACGAGTTGGGTGAAGTCACAGAGGTTTATGCTGTTTGCAAGGAGTCAATTATTAAATCTTGCCAACTGATATTTACATCTCCTACAATAATAGTGTCATTGCTGATATTTTCTGACATCCAGGCAAGGATGCCCTCTAAAGTGTTGATGTTTTGGCTGAGTGGGATATATAGTCCTGCTATGCATAACTGTTTTGAGTTATTGATTTGTAGGGTTCCAATCAGAATTTCAGCATTCTTAAAAGATGGGATTATTTTGTGAAAAGGTAATATTGAGAGGGAGTCAGGATAGATCCAGGCTACACTGCTGCCTTTTTTATTTAGTCTGTCATTTCTTAGTATGTTATAGCCAGGGGGGGTGTTATTTCTGTGTCTAGGATTTGGGATTTTAGCCAGGTTTCAGTGACTGCTAAAACATTAGGGTCATATTGTGTTATCCAAGTGTGAAATTCTTTAATTTTATTAGATACTACCTATGTTTACTGTTGCCAAGATAAGGATTTTAGGAGTGGGAGGTGGGTTGGTTGGAGTAAGGTTTAGTTGGGGGCCCTGGATTGGGGTGGATGTCCCCACACAAGGATATTATGTGTTGGATGGGGAGAGAGTGTTTCTGAAATGTGGCTTCTTTTTAAGTAAGTGGTAGGTAGCTTTACTGGTAATAGCGTAAGGAAGCATTTTAAGTTCTGAGAAATGAATGCAGTAACATTCAATTAGGCTGGCTGATATATTACTAAAGCTTTAAAAACACAGAAGCAAAATGCCAAAGGCACAAAAAAGTACTTGAAATAGTCCAAGGCACCCAGAAAACGAGCTCAGCTACCGATATAAGGATAATTCCAACTTTATTCAGCCAAAAAAATAAAAAACATAAACACTTTCTTTACACAGTACATTTTCGTTAAAACCTACATCAGATGTGGACTGCATGAGCGAAAACAAGTGAACTTTTGGAAATATAACAAATCCAATGAGACATATGTGAAGCAAGGGGTGAAACCCAGAAGGAACTACTGGAACAATCACAACCACAAATAACGCAAATTAAGGATTTTATGTGACAATTCCACCTTCTGGGTTTGTTTCTTAACCTAGTTTGCTGCCAGTGGAGTCCGTGAACTGCTTTTGTTTCAGTTCTGAGTTTACATTGTGTCTTTTGCGTTTTTTGAGTACATTATTAACATGGGGCATCTTATGCAGTGAATCATGGATTTGCTTGACTGCCAGATGCCAGACATTGGACTTGAAAGAGACAAAGGAAAACCCATGATATCATCTCCCCAAGTTTGTGATGTCTAGTAATGTTGCTGTATGAGTCAGCCTTGCAATTACCCATGTTAGGAGACAATACTATCCCCAGCATGGTGTTACCCATGACTTTTGTAATTTGCCCTTCCAGTCACCAGTTGTATATCCTCTGTGTGTAAGTGTCCATCCATTGTCTACAATACACTTGGTATGTACACTAGTCCTGGCTGTCTATGCATCTCATGTTTGTCTTTCCACATTTTCTACCTCTCCTTTTCATTCTATCACACTGGAAGGCATTCTTTGATATCTCTCCTATCTCTTTTAATAATTAAAAAGAGGCTGTATCCCCACAAAACCTTCACTCTCACAGTCTTCCCCTCCATATTGGTTATCCTTGTGTTTCCCTGTACTTGTCATTTTCTCCTTTCTTATTTTCCTATGTATCTCTTTTCTTCTTGTTTTATATGCTGAATAGGGTGGCTGCTTTGGTGTGCAAACCTATCTCTATGTTGCAGTTTGTCACTTAGCTTTGCTGTTGTGATGTACCGATTCCTCTGTGCCAACGCTGCATGTTACTGATTGTACTGCTTTGTGTATAGTCACATGACTTTTGTCATGGCATCACTGTGTCAGCCATGTTTGGTGTAATAATGTAGTCCTTTACTGTGTAGTTGTAACACTACTATATATATTAGTGGTGACCCTTGCCAGTTTTATGTGGCTTCTCAGTGGGAAGGCTGGCTCTGTCCTCTGCCTGCTACTTCTATAAATAGCTATTAGATGCATCATACAGCAAAGTTCCTCGGAATTACCTCTGAGCAGGTTCACTGCCATCCTCTACCAGTCCCAACCTATGTCTATCTTAAGCAAAGTTATAGACATCAAAATTTAAATTTATATGCATAGCCTATGAGATGACTAGCATATATAATGAAACAGAAGTAGCATTATCTATTTAATCAGTGTGACACCAAATATAGGAACATGATTAGGAAACATTAAATGTTAAATATTCCAGTAAAGGGCTTTCATTGGCTATGAAAGTATATGTGTACGTGTGTGTGATGTGTCTGTGTGCGCCTGAATGTGTATGTATGTGTGTGTGTGTGTGTGTGTGTATGTGTGTGTGTGTGTGTGTGTGTCTTTGTGTGATAGAGCACAGGCATGTATTCATTACCATTACTTATTATCATGTCATGGGCTGATTGTTGTTTTTAAATTCCAAGCCATCATAAAATGCAAATAGTCAAAGAGGAAGGGTCACAAAATAAAAGTTTCTTGTGTTTTTCTTATGACATATGTCTACTGTAGATGAGCAACTGATCACCTTTACATTCTGAGCTGTGCTATCAAATAGTAAGGCTACAACTAAGAATTAATTTGTGAAGATGTGTCCTTTATATGATTCTGTTTAATAGCACCTCCTTTAAAGGGTCGCATATCTTTACACCAAAGACTTTCTGCTATAAGTACATCAATATTATTGCAATCTTTGTATATTAACCATGTTCATTATAATATAAAGCATATTACATCCATTATTCACTGAATGACCTTGGTTCATGGCATATAGCAATGATTGTGTTACACAGAACACTGCAGAACAGGTTACAGTTTTTGATTAAGCACCATTTCATGCTTAATTAATGAGGACTTATTTAACAGTTGGTTAGGGTGAGTCATTTACCAGTTTACAGCCGTGCTCATTCTCATTGGTTAGTGATGCTGTCCTGCGTCAGGTGACTTTCTAATCCTGGAAAGCAATTATATTCTGAATCTCATATGATGCTTGCAGTAGAAGGGCTTCTTTTTCTTCCTCAGTTATTCTCGTAATAGACACTGGAGTTGTTTATTAGCATAAAAATGTAAAGAACAGCAACACTTAGCCAAGTCCAAAGTGAACGTGTGAAGAGTAAAATAAATGAGCTTGTTTAGATGAGGTGCAAAGAACCAGCTTTGCTTGCTGCATATAGGTAAATATTAGCTGAAGGAAAAACTATTTCTGTACATCATGCAGGCTTTTTGTCATATTCCACCGGGTTTTGAGAAATGGACTTTTCCACGTTCTACATGACACTAAGTAACTCTGACATCTGCATAGCTAGCTTTGATTGCATGTTATCTTAACCATGCTGGACACTTGAATCTTGGAAATGAATCTCTGTCCTATCTCTTCTAACACACATTTCCAGTAATGCATAGCTGCTAAGAATATTTAAATTAAATGCAGACTTTTATAATTATGTAAATGTGTTTGAGAATGTTACATGAATTCTACAGTTGTAGTGATTTCACAAGAAAGATTTCTTCTCCCATTGTGGACTTCTGCATCATTTGCATACCTTCCTGAGAGATCACGCTGCTATTCTACAATTGCAAATGATTAAAACACTGCTAAGAAGGATTTGGGCTCTGTCACTGGAAAATATGTTTACCTTCACAGCCTAAAAAAAAAATCAGAGCTTCTGTTGTTCTGTATTCCAGAGGCACAGACACAGGAAGACATGATAATTACATTTATAACAAGTACAGCTTATAAATTTCTTACTACAATATGTGATGTTCATGATTTTTCTTCTCTTATCTTTGAAAACCAGACTTTTGTATTATTCCCGAACTATCACTGCTTAGCATATTAAACCTGTGAGTTAATGTTTATAATTTCTCACTCAGTGTGACTGAAACCAGTATAGTTTGCTGAATAAAACTAAAAGTAGGTTTGGCGTGAAAATAATGCTGAAACAAAAGAAGTAAAGTCATGTTGCTTTCAGTAGGCACGTTTCTCCACTGTGTCCAATTTTATGAAAAAGTTATGTAACATTAATATTATTTAAACAGAATATTTGATATTAAAACATAATACTCATTATTTGATCTGGCTCTGAAATCATATGCAAGAGACCTGAAATTAAATGCCTAAAATATAAACTGAAATTAAAACTGAACTGTGAATTTTTAATTCACTGTCATGTCATTAAATTGTTATTGCAAGGTTATTTCACCCCCTGCAGTCTTGAACTAAGGAATGCAGCACCCCTCCTAGCTGTATATGCATCTCAGTTAGAGCGGCTTCTGTGTGGCGACATGCATGAATGGGCATTCCTTCGTTGAAGGTTGTGCATTAGGCCCAGCAAGCCAGCACGTAAAAATCTACTGCCAATCATTAGCGGACCGGAGTTCCGCTGTGGCGAACCCTAACCGGGAAAAGCCGGAAGACACAAACAAACAATTATTATTATTATTTACTGTGTTAATCAGGTGAGTCCCAGTAAGCTGGTGGTGTCCTTTCAGAGGAGATCCAAGGAAGTACTTATAGAAGGGGACATTTGTCCCAGACACCGGGGAACTTTCAATACTCTTCTCAGTAGGTGCCAGGAGATCTTTTACTCCACTTGGTCTACCACCAACTCAAGCATAAGGGACCTTGATGTAATGTCTTATTAGAAGGATATGTCAGTCAATCTATCTGTGTCCACATACAGATAGAGATTATATACACACAAGCACATACACACGTACTGCATCTATGATTGCTGTAACTTGGAATAAAAATAATACATTAAAGTACTGCGGCCTCAGACTTAGCACATATTCCCCTTAACCTCACACTAGTGCTTTTAGTATGCAAATCATTTTATTAAAAGTTTTTGAAATTGAATAGACTGCTTTACTGAATGTTAGTTGCATTTTGTAGGAATAACAACATACCTTCTACAACAGGGATGCTCCCTGCCTCTTATTAAAAGAAAACATGATCTGGATGTGATTTGTGTTGGTTAGGTTAAGGCCTGCTAGTTTAAGTAATATTGTATTATCCATTTCTTTCTGTTTGCACACTCAGGATAACATATTGTTTTGTAAAGTCACTGAGCAGGGATCAAACCGATTATTTTCTAGTGAATTAGCCAGTGAACTGAGCTAAGGCGTATAACTGTATCTGTAATAAAATTCTGTGCCCTCACCTTTGTGTAAAGGAATATAGGCCAGATTCATTAAAGCCTACACTAAGTGAACAGAATCTGTATTCAAGAACAGTCATCACATTTTTTGTGCTTTCTAGTCATTCAGAAAGATTACATTAGGTGTATATGTAGTCTACGCTTTGTGGTAACCTTTATGAATCCCTGTTAGTATTTAAAGCTGCAAAAATATCAGTAGGAAAACTAAAATTAGGAGGAAAAGGTGTGGGTTATGTCTGTATTGTCTGGTCACTCACTTATTGTTGATTTAGTGTAGGTGTTATTGAATCCTGGGGTGTGTCTTATTTCCATAACTTCGAGAAGAGATGTTTTAAGCACATTTAATGTGCAGGAAGCATAGATACATAGATTCATAGATAAATACTAAACAATCAGTCTGCGGACCATTTAATCCCAGCCAATGGCCCCTACTCAAAAATTTTCTCTTGCTTTTCAGAGGGAACACAGGTAAGACTCAGGCTGAAGTTTTAACTACTCATTTGATTGCTGAGATTTATTTTTTAAAGTGCCAATGGTACTATTTTGCTTGATATGCTACTGAATTTTGTTATAGGAAAGGGAGAAGAATTTGGAAAATACTCTTTCATACCAATATATCTTCATAATTTGGTGCTGGAACTGTAGGTCCTTTATGTGGGTAACTGAGGAATTTTTCATTTTTTTGAGGGTGTAGGACATTAAAGAGGGCTGCATCTTTTGTGGCATGAAAGGATAAACACATCGTAAGAGAGGAGCTTGTAAGAGACTGAATACAGGCGGTAGGCTTTGGTTTTGTCAGGATAGCTGTTGGTCTTGATTCCTGTGATCCTTTGTTGTTGAGTTTCTGCAGTCTTTTGCACTGCATGGTATCTTTGGACAAATATCTGCAGAAAATAGGATTATATTCAGGTCAAAATTTGATAAGAGGTGAGTACAAAAGATGTATGACTTCTTTGGATCTAGAGGAGATTCCCCAGAAAAGTAAGTTTGGCCAGATAAATACATTTCCTAATTACTACTGAAACCAGATGGTCAAGTAATACAGAATTATTCATAGGTGAGTACTAGGCTAGCTGCTCTTGCAAGCCATTTTAGGCCTAGTCAGTTCCCTTTTTGTGATCAAAATTACCTGTCCCATTTGGTTATTGGTTAGCCTTACCCACCCCATGGTCAATTAATATATATTACCAATAATGAGAATAGCTGGGATCTTATCGTAGATAATTTGAGAGGATCTGTGCATGGGGATGAAGCATTTAGAAGCTGCATATGTCTATTAGTAATACAGGGGACAGTCCTGGGATAAATTTTCTGTATCCCATCCAGAGATTTAAGTTGTGCTTGAATATGGACAGGGATGAATTTTGTTTTACGTAGACGGGGACTCTGATCTACAGCAATGGTACCTTCTGTGAGAAACTGCTCTGTTGATGATGCAGAAGAGGTTTAGATCCCCAGGCTTAGTATTTTCAATGCCATGTGACTTCCTAATGTGCAGTAAATCCATGAGTAATGGGTTAAAGGATGCCTTGTATGCTAACGTAGGACACATCTTAGCTTTCTGTAGGATGTCCATTGATGGGGCTTTAAGTCAGTCCATGTATCTCTGTGGGTGGTTCAGTTGTTGCACATGTCTGGACAGATACATGCCAAAGGGGGTGGCATTATATTCAATTATGGGTCTAATGAGGGCTGAATGAAGTGGGACAGTGACATCATTAGATCTAGACACAATACCTTTGTTTATAGGCTGTGCAATATAGAACAACTGTCTTACAGCAATACACACATGTTGGTCAAATGTTATATCACTGTCCACATAAGTTCTAAAATCCCAGACAACTGGGTCAGCTCTTAGTGACTTTTTGACAGTATGGTAGTTCCCAGGATTGGATGCACTAGTGGTGGTTGTGTAGGTTTCCCATTTTGTAAGTGGATAATTTAGGTCCCATAGGAAGATGGTATTGGGTTTACTACCGAGTGATTCTAGTTCCTGTTGATAGGCTTTGTGACTTTGTTTTGTCATAGAGTGAGTTCTATGGTTAGCTGATATGTGATATGGGACCTTTCTGATGCATTTTTGGGCATTTAGTTTCAGTCCATGGTTTTGACACTGGTTATTTATTTGAAACAAATATTCCTGCAGGATGGCTAAGTCATTTGGGAATTCATTGACTGCTCTTAGCTTGTAACCATCTGCAAACTTAGTCAGCCAGAGCCCTTTGGTGTTGGTGTTTACTTCAGAAAAGTAGATGCCAAACAGGAGAGGTCCCAACACAGTACCCTGGGGAACTCCACTGGTGATTGGTCTCTTTGTGGATGTAACCTCCCTTATTTTGATTATCTGCATCCTATCCTGCAGGTGACATCGAGGTTTATTCCCAGTTTGTTTAGCCTGAGTGAGGAATTGTGTCAAAAGCTTTAGGTACATGCCATGGACCATTTTGCCTTCATCCTTTGCTTTGGTGACCTTTTCAAAAAACTCCACGAGGGTGAGTAAGTATAACCTGCCCTTGACAAATCAAAATTGAGATGAGTCCAGGAGGTTCCCTATGTCCTGATTAATTAATTGCATGATAAGTCTTTCCATGGCTTTGCATATGAGGCTGGACAGCTTATGGGTCTGTTGAAGGTCCTCTGTTATGTTGGGGAAGGTTTGTAGTTTTTCTCTGTTCACTTGGTACAAAACCTGTATGGGGACTGATATTGAGCAATGTTAGTGGTGTGTCTAAATCATGTTTCATGCTATTTAAAATACATCCAGGAATATTGTCAGGACCCATCGATGCAGTACTGGATTTGGTAGAGATTTGAAGCTTGCCAGTGTATTACATAGGAGTATGTACCAAAAAATACTGTGCCAGAATAAGTCCAAATACTCAGAAATAGGGTAAAATCCTTGAATGAAATCACAGTTAAGGTCTTTCATCCTTAGAGGAATCAGGACTTCATTGGAACTGGCAAGAAACTTGCAACCCACCATTAAATAATAATCAAAATGTCATGTGATCAAAGTCATGTGACATACACTAGGAATATATATGTAAATAAAGGAACTGAATGCATTAAGGATTTTACCCTATTTCTGAGTGTTTGTACATACTGTAGCATAACATTTCTCTGTTACTGGTGTTTGTAGTTGTGCATTCTGCCTTGCTTTTTTTGTTTGGTACTTAGGAGTAGGTAGTTTGTCTTAAAGACATTTCTAAAGGTACTTTGGATGGAAGTGGTCTCTGGTTTCAGTTTTATTTCGGAGACTGCTTTATGGTTAGACCAAACAAGTGATGAAAATACACAGGATAGTATAAGATGCTCCCATATTTGTAAGGACAAGACTCAAAATGTTTTTCCCCAATTGGTACAATTGTTCCAGGGCATTTGTATTGACAAAGTCAAGGAATCTCTGTGCTTGTACACCAGTCGTGGTGTAGGTTTCCAAGTCTATAACTGGATACCTTAGATCACCTAGGAAAATGGTATTGGGTTTAATACTGAGTGATTCTAGTTTCTGTTGATAGGGCTTGTGGTTTCCTTTTGTCATAAAGTGAGTTCTCTGGTTAGCTGATATATGATATGGGACCATTCTGATGATTATTTGGTCATGATTCACAAACATGCCTAGATCACTGATGATGGTGTCCAGTTGGAGGAGTACATTATTTGTGTCTTAGGATGTAGAATTTTGTGTGCCAAGTTTAATTACACTGCATTTTTTCCATTTAATTTGAGATTCTTGTTCTTGCACCATTTATTGGTACAGGCTACCCCTTTTTGGAGAAATGTTGTATTTGCAATTGAACGGATAGCAATTCTGAGTTTTCAGTAATCCAAAATTTGAATGATCATAGGACATGTTTCTTGTATTAGAGATCTGAGATGTAAATGCTAAATAGGAGGATAGAAGGATACCCGTTACTGAGTCCTGAAAGACTCCGCTGCTAACAATTTTACTTTCAGAAGTGGCAATTGTGGCTTTAAATGTATGTTTTCTGTCTGACAAAAACAATATAATGCCCATCATATGGAAATATGTTAAATTCTACAAGTCTGTTAATAACATCTGCGGAAGAAATAGTTATGCTCTATGAAGTACATAACCAGCATCCACTGCTTCAATAACCATTTCAAAGAACTTAACAAGGTTAAGAAGGGAGGACCAGTCTTTCATGAAGTTGAATTAGTAAGGGTCCCGGGCTAAGATGCTGCCGATGCCTAAACTGAGGAGGCCAGAAATTATATGTTACATAGCTTTACATATTTGTCTAATGAGACTAATAAGCTTGCAGTTACCATGTTCAATGTCTGGGACAATTTTATGTAAGAGCAGTACAATAGTTGTTTTCCAAGCTACAGGAATGCAACTCATTGAGAGTCTTAGGTTGATGAGGTAAAGAAGTGGTTCAGATAGGACGTTTTTCATACTAATAACAAGACATCTTGGTATGTTATTTGGTCCCATGTATGAAACATTCTTAGCTTTTTACTGGCCTGGCAGAACTTGTTCTATAGGACCTACAGGGGTAATGGGGATTAAGGAAACTGTGGAATATGTATAACTGTATGTGGCTAGTATATTAGCTACTTCCTTAGAACCTTTGTGGGTACTATCACAGTGGACAGTCTCTGAACATAGCTGGGTTTAATTTTAAAGCAAGTTCTTAGTATCTATAAGTACATATTCAGAATTAGTCTTCTATATGTTAACATTTATATTTTTGCTAGCTTATTTAATTGTACTCTTTCTGTGGATAGAATATTATTTGTTATAGATGTTAAGTAATTTCTTTCTTTTGTTTGACTTGTTAGTGCAACTATATGAGTACAGGATGAAATTAGGCATTGGCGGCTGTTTCTGCAGTGGAGCCATTGGAGAGTGGAGTTCAGTGAAATTTGATTAGGTTGTTCATTAAATGTATTCGATTATTATTATTTATTAATGTATTTATTTTTTGCGAAGTGCTCAACATATATTTACAAGGGAAGTCATTCTGGTTTTGATAGAAATCCTGACTGATTTATGACCTGATTTGATGAGGAATGATGAAAATACTAATGAGGACAAAATCAATGCTATTGGGGACCTGGTAGGAAGGATAAATATTTGTTCCACTGAGGCAGGATGCTAGAATGTGTAAAGTCATAGAAGTATTGGGCATGTTTACCCTTTCAGTCAATCAGTTCACTGACTGATAGACTGATAGTTGAAATCATCCAGTATGAAAATTATTGGAGTGATATGTATTTTAGCTACCGCATTGAGATATCCATCACGGTCTGTGATTACACATATATGGATATGATCAAGCTGCAGGAAGGTCTAAAGTTTTGGATATTTTATTTCTCATAGTCCTGACACTGAATAGAGCTACCTCCATTTGTTAAACACTGAACATTTCTATGTTGGAATGTCCAGTAAATGGATTCTGCCTAAAATGACATTATGAGGGCAGCAGAGGCTCTGACAAGGATGCAAAATTCCTAGTAAGATATGTGCAGACCACCCTTGGCAAAGCAGGATGACTTACTGCTCTTCTAGCTCCATGCTGACACATACTAGATTCCTTTGAATGATACTAGCTGTACAGTCAATTGTTAAAGCCAACTCTCTTTTCTTTGAATCAGAGCATAATTTTGAGTGATAGTGGGACACCAATCAAAGTTTCTTACCACCTTGGAAACATGCATAGCTAGATCCATCATATCATTCTGCATGTCTCTTTGAATTTAAAACCTATGGTCATCCTCCCACACTTATACCACTATAAAATTATAGTTATATTTCTCAGGGTAGGTGGGATCTGAGAGCCCTTGTTTCCATCATGGATCCTGTTTCCAGAAAGAACACTAACCATCACCGAGTTCTTATCCATCCTCATGAGAGTAAAGTCAGTGTGACTGAAAATACAATCAACTCTTACTAACATATTACCAATGGTAAGTACACAGTTTGTTTTGCTTAAAGGCTTGGGGTCAGCACTTTTATGTCTCATGAGTACATGTGTAGTGTCTAAGGAAGTGTGTGGTAAAGGTGGAAGGTGTTAAGGTGTGACCTGATGGCTGACATTTTTTAACACTTTTTGGTAGTCTTATTTTGACAACCTTAGCAAAAGCTGGAGTAATGTAGGAGCACTGTGCTGGCTGTGTGTTTGTGCCATGTACGCTGAGTAGACTTGAGGTGAAAAGTCCTCCTTCTAGTTCAATAATTGTTCATATCTCTGATGGACTGTGTGACTACGGGACAGTAACAACTGGCTGTGGTAACTATAAGATAACTGTCTCAGTGCCTCAAAACACCTTAAAAAGTTGGATTACAGAAGGGGCAAGAGATGACCGAGATTGCATATCATCCAGTACATCTAAACATTGATAAGTGTAAACTTATGGTAAGTTCAATCCTACTATTAAGTTGCTTTATAGAGCTATTTGCTGAAATTGATTTAACCTGAGAGGGGTATAATTACTGCACTAATATAAAGGTTAGAATCTGGATGGCGGACTCAATAGGCAAGATACAATAACTAGCAATCATGTCACTCTGCTAGTATTAATGACAACACTCACGTTAACAAGTGTAAGGGCCACACTGGGAATGTAAACTCAGATAAGAGCACCAAAGGTAACAAGGGCAAATGTCACTGCAGTAAGTACAAGTGCAGTAAGTGTGTGATCGGTAAGCTAACATACCACACACAGCATGCGTTAAGACCAGACCCTACAAGTGCAGTGACACTGTACTACGCATTACTTATGTTCTGACTAGTAAGTATAAGTATGGTTAAGTAAGTATATCAGATAGATTCATAGCAATAAGTTTGAGTACAGTAAACATGAACAACTGCCAACAGGCTTTAAACCAAAAAATAATAAAAAGAAAATACAGAAACCAGCAAACCAGCTGTTTATTACTCCAAAAACACAGAACAACTAAGCCCTTTCACCAGAAATAATACAGGTTTCTTCAGAGTTGTTCATATTAGTACAAACATTTAATTAAATACTATTACATAGTAAGTCATCAGCGAATCAAATACTTGACCCTTGCATATAATTAAAATATACTTGTTTAAAGACACATGTTTCATTATTGTATGCATATATTCACCCCTTGAAAATTAAAAATTCAACACATACTGAAACATTAAAAATAAAAACACTTTCACTTGTTTAAAAAATAAACCTTTCTAATTAAGAAATCTGGTCTTGTCTTATTTTTAGAAAACGCTTGATGGAAATTAAATCATTTAAACTTGGACTCCTCGTGGCATTTAACCTCAACTGCCACATAGAATCCTTGGCTTCCAAAAATATATTACAATTCCCTCCTCATTCACTAACCATGACCCTAGCAATATTAAAGAATACAAACTTCTTGAAATTCTCACATTTAGCAGAGTGCATATAAAGAGCATTGTGAATATCTTTATTTTTATTGCCCTCGTATGCTCACCAATTCTATCCCTTAGACGGGAAGTTTTTCCAATACAAAACCCCGGACAGGAAAGGCATGTAGCCACATAAATTACCATAGTAGAACTACAGTTGCATCTACCCAGCATTGGATAGAGGCATCATATCCTGCTACTGTAACATAAGGTCCGTTATTAATATAGCTACAATTTTTGCAAAAATCACACTTTGTCATATTGGATTTGTAAATACCCTTATGACTCTGCCCTTTCAAAACATTCTTGATATTCCTCCCCCTACTATACACTATTTGAGGCTTCAATCCTAATATGAACAACATATCAAGTTCAAAACTTAACTCCCAGCATTTATTCACTATTTTCACAATTTTGGGAAAACAATCATTATATCTTATAACCATAGTGCTCCTTTTGTCACTAACCTTGATGTTAGTCTCCATCCCCCAATTCAATGTCAAAATTGGAGCAAAGGTGGATAATCTCTTGTTCATGACTTCTTTTTTATATTAATAAGCAACTTGACTGGATATCCCCTGTCTAAAAATAGCCCAATCAACTTATAAATCCCACTCTTGAACATTTCTTCAGCACTGGAGAGTCTTGAAACCCTAACCATCTGCCCTTTAACTACGCTTCAGTTTTGGAACTGAGGATGATTCCTGTTAAAATGAAGCAGGGTATTGGAATAGGAGGCTTTCCTGAAAATTTTACTTTCTAATAACCCATTAACTATGGACAGGTTAATATCCAAATAGTTAATTATGTCCTGTCCCCAAATACTAGTAAACTTAAAAAAATCCGTTGTCCAGTTGTGATATTCCACAAACTCTACCGGTTCACTTTCATCACCTTTCCAAAGTATTAGTATGTCATCTAAAAACCTATTGTAGGACAATATTTTGTCCTGACACCTTGAATTGATGACAGATTCCTTCTCCCAATCCAAAAGGACCAGGTTGGCAAAAATGGGAGCACATTTCGCTCCCATTGCCACACCTGCTACTTGATGGAAAATTTCCCCCTCAAACATAAGGAAGTTGTTCTTCGACACCACTTCCATAAACTCAACCAGTACTTCTACTCCTTCAATGTCCATATCACATATACTCATGATGCTATTCCTGAACATGTCAATACCCCTACCATGTGGAATGACCGAGAATAAATTGACAACATCTATTGTCAAAAAAGTCAACTTAAACTCAGCCACATTCCTAAATTTGGCTACTCTCTCTAAACAGTGCCATGAATGTCTAATAATGTGTTCCACCCCTTTTACTAGTTGTCCGATTTTGTCGTCCACCAAGGCTGCCAGGGGTTCCGTTTTAGAGCCCATGGCAGCCACTGTCGGTCTAAATGAGGGATTAATGGTACTTTTATTCGTTTTGGGAATTCCAAAAATATGTGGAATTACCGGGTTCTATACTGTTAACAACTGTCTTTCTTTCTCATCTATTCTACCCTCCAATAATTCCTGGGAAAGGACTATGTCAATCTATGCATATGCCCTATTAACTTTTTGTTTAGACACCCTCTCATAGGTTGAACCATCACTCAGAATGTCTTCCATGCTGGAAACATAGTCAGTTTCCCACAATATAACAACCCCCCCCACCACCCTTGTCAGGGGTCCTTATTCTATAGTTGTTATCAGCCGCTAATGCACAATTAGAAGGGGGAGATAAAAATGCTCTTACGACAGAGCAAACCCTCCGTCAGATTTACGTCTCTTCCTTGAAAAAACATTTTTGAGTTCAACTGCCTGGTAAATAGTTTTAAATTTAACAGTGTTTCTGCCACATCCAAACTACAACTAGGAACAAAAGACATACCCTTAATTAGAAGGTCAAAATATTGATTAGTCAATTCCATCTCAGTATAATTGTAAATAGTAAACCCATCGCTTGAAACCAGGTCACAAACCAGACCTTGTTCCACTTTGGAAAACAATTCATCAAAGTTGTTATTTCAAAAATCAGGGTACATAATCAATTCCATTTCCTGGTTTGCTTGTTTTTCAGGTTCCCCCCTGATGGTGACTGTTCCCCTGATTCCACCCTTGTGCATTGTTTTAGTGGTTGAGTCTCGCCTGATTTCTTAGGTGTTCCGACCTCCAGAGTGAGTCCCCGGGTAAAAAAAAACCCAACCCTTGACCATTAATTTCAGAATTAGTGTTCACATTTTGATACTCCACTCTGTTATCACCCTCCCTTAAATAATTTCTAACCACTTTAGTCCTCACATCCCCCCAAAACTGTTTTAAACATTAGGGTAAGCAACATTGCTTTTGTACTCAACAGTGTCATGAATTATCTTACGTTGTTTAATAGCAACATTCTTATTCATAAATTTCAACATCCTGCAACACTTTAGTATAACTAGTTTGATAAGGTACAAACAATGCATCATTAATAATGCTGTGATTTAATACATTAATCTGTTGCTGTAAGTCTTTAATCTTACTATCATTATTTTTAATGATAATGTCCAACATTTCAAGACCTGTACGTTCAAAAAGTGCTACCAACTCAGGATAAGCATTCAGACCATTTTCAATCCCCATAGGTAGCTTCCATAGTCTTAATCCCTTGGGTACTTGTTTTAAAGCAAGCAATTTCTGCAAAAACAAATTGTCCAACTGTAAGGACCTGTATTGGGTGCAAAGCTTTTCTAAGGACAATAACTGTTCTTTCCATGTCTGAATGTTCTTAATCTTCTCAGGCCTTCGCCCCAAATCAACTTCCGGTGCACCAAACCATGCAGCCAAACCACTTCCTGCCCCCTGGCCATTGTTAGCAACCATGACCTCATCAGATGGTGAATTACCCAAACCCATGGGGGAATGTAAGGTAAATAGTTCCGCTTGGGTACTAGTTAAAGTTGCTTCCCTCGAATTCCCTGAATTAACCTTTTCCTTAGCAAGTAAGGTTGTTAAATTCTGAATGGATTCCAACACTTGCGTTAACAGCCCTTCAATGACCGTACCACCACATGCCAAGTAAATAAATATAAAGGAGTAAATTCCAGTCTAGGTAAACCGGAATGGCTTGAAAATGAATAATAAACACGAACAACTGCCTACAGGCTTTAAACCAAAAAATAATAAAAAGAGAATACCGAAAACTGCAAACCAGCTGTTTATTACTCCAAAAACACAGAACAACTAAGTGCTTTCACCAAAAATGATACAGGCTTCTTCAGAGTTGTTCAAATTAGTACAAACACTTAATTAAATTCTATTACATAGTAAGTCATCAGCAAATCAATTACTGACCCTTGTATATAATTAAAATATACTTGTTTAAAGACACATTTCATTATTGTATGCATATGTTCACCCCTTGAAAATTAAAATTCAACACATACTGAAACATTAAAAATAAAAACACTTTCACTTGTTTAAAAACCAAACCTTTCTAATTAAGAAACCTGGTCATGTCTTATTTTTAGAAAAGGCTTGATGGAAATGAAATCGTTTAAACCTGGACTCCTCGTGGCATTTAACCTCAACTGCCACATAGACTTCTTGGCTTCCAAAAATACATTACAATCCCCTCCTCATTAACTAGCCATGGCCCTGTCAATAATAAAGAATACAAACTTCTTGAAATGGTTAAGTAAGTATATCAGATAGATTATTACCAATAATTTTGAGTACAGTGTCAGTGAATCACTTTAGGTGACTAGTACTGTAAACAGTCAGGAGTAACTGAACAGTAGCAGTGAGCAGTGCAGTGATATAAACTACAGTGAGAAACATTAAATCATGGCAGTGAGCACTGAGCGTTGCAGTGATATAAACAGTAATGAGAGACACTGAACTGTGGCAGTGAGCAATGAGCAGTGCAGTGATATAAACTGCAGTGAGAAACACTGAACTGTGGCAGTGAGCACTGAGAAGTGCAGTGATTTAAACTACAGTGAGAAACACTAAACCATGGCAGTGAGTACTGAGCATTGCAGTGATATAAACAGTAATGAGAGACACTGAACTGTGGCAGTGAGCAATGAGCAGTGTAGTGATATAAACTGCAGTGAGAAACACTGAATTGTGGCAGTGAGCACTGATTTAAACTGCAGTGAGAAACACTGAACCATGGCAGTGAGCACTGAGCATTGCAGTGATATAAACAGTAATGAGAGAGACTGAACCATGGCAGTGAGCAATGAGCAGTGCAGTGATATAAACCACAGTGAGAAACACTGAACTGTGGCAGTGAGCACTGAGCATTGCAGTGATATAAACAGTAATGAGAGACACTGAACTGTGGCAGTGGGCAATGAGCAGTGCAGTGATATAAACTGCAGTGAAAAACACTGAACTGTGGCAGTGAGCACTGAGAAGTGCAGTGATTTAAACTGCAGTGAGAAACACTGAACCATGGCAGTGAGCACTGAGCATTGCAGTGATATAAACAGTAATGAGAGACACTGAACCATGGCAGTGAGCACTGAGCATTGCAGCGATATAAACAGTAATGAGAGACACTGAACCATGGCAGTGAGCAATGAGCAGTGCAGTGATATAAACCACAGTGAGAAACACTGAACCACGACAGTGAGTACTGAGCATTGCAGTGATATAAACTGCAATGAGAAACACTGAACCATGGCAGTAGGCAGTGAGCAGTGCAGTGATATAAACAGTAATGACAAGCATTGAACCATGGCAGTAGGCAATAATGCAGAATCCAGTTTTCCTTCCCTTTAACGCCCAAGTCTTAATTATTCAGTATAAGGTTTTAAGATAGTTAGGAAGGAGAATAATACCTTAATATTTCAGTCCTATTAGCTCCATCTTTCCTATGTAGTGTCTATCTGAGAGCCTTAATTCATGGGTATATCAATATTAGTACTGAGGTAGGATTTGCAGGCAGTACACATTGTAGATAAGAGCCTCTGGAAACATTTTCTAACATGTCTTGCAGGTCGTTGAGGCATGGCTAACTGGAATAAGCAGTACATAATAGTAAAGCATATTACGAATAGCTTAAACTGATTATCCTGGATCAGGTGAATACTCCATCACTTTAGAAGAAATTGTTTGATACTATCTTTCAAGCTAAAAAAATATCCAAAAAAGAAGACGAAGGTACCAGACCACAGCCAAATCGATCATAGAATTTATTGCACAGAAGATACAAACCAGGTTAGTGCTTTCACAGCCTCAAAGCTGCTTCATCAGTCTGAATTCAGCCCTCACTAATTTGTCACACAAATCAAGAAAATCACAGATTTGATGAGGAACAGACAAAAAATTTGAGGTAAAAATCTGGCCATTCTGGGAAAACCTGAACAGCTGAGAGGTATGTGTGACAGTTTTGCATGACAGTTTTAAGTTATAAGTGGCATCCTTGTCAACAGTTTGAATTAACAATAGGTAGCTCTTTGCACATGCAATGGTCGTCTCTAAAAAGTAATAGTCTCTGTCTGGGTATCCTTTATTCTGAACTAGTCTTTTATGAAGCAGATCAGTGTCAGCGTAATACTTTCACATGTTATATGTGATAGTAAGTAACACTCAGCAATTTCAAAGTAAATAATTCTAGCATAGGTATCTGAGACCAGCAGTCCCTGCACAAAGTACATGTATGTTATTTATAACAGCTGGAATAAGTCTACATGTTGTCAGCATCATGAGAGCATTTGATACATTCATAGCATATTGCTTTCTTTATTTATTTCTTTTTTCTTTGTTTTAAACCATTAGCAATTCAGTCTATTTGAAAACATTTGTAGTGACCTCATTTGACCTCTTAAAAGTAGTTTTATTTGCCTTTTTTACTTATGCTGCACATGCAAAGCACAAATCAATCAAGTTGGCCTTCTCTAGTAGAGTTAGTAGCTAATGAGATAAAAGGTTTCCACTGAGAATGATTTGCTGGACTGTGACCACACAAACAAATGAAGTCAGCACACACTGGGCAAATATGTTCAGTCATGGCATGGAAATATAGGCCAGACTTTCACAGTATTCAGGAAGTTACAAGAATATATATGATATAGATAAATGTGAGGAATTGGCTATAATCCCTTACAACTTTTATTAGCCCACCTAAATAGTTTTGGCATCATCAGAATCACTGTCACTGAGCCCTGTTTCCTTTGTCTTTTAAATGTTAGTTAAACTAGATGTCTGCTTCCTCATTATTCATCTAAGGACTTTTACACCAGCCAGATGCTTTGGCAGATGCTGTATACCTTCTCAGCCTTTAGTCTCTGCATACTTTATACGACAAATTTAACTAATTAAATAACTTTTGATTATTATTCTGCTGTATTTTTTGATGGGTTTAGTGACTTAGTCTTAGAGCAGGCTTGAACTGACATAATCTAACTTTGCTAAGGCACAGAATAGCCTCAGTTTAGTACCTCCCAGTCAGTGGAGTCCATAATGACAATTAATTAAATCCAGTGTCTGGTGTAAGCTGGTCCTAAAACTCAATTTTGGATTTATATGCTGACTTGCAATTTTTTTGCAAATATAAATTAAAACAAAAGGCTGTGACCTTTCTCTGAGATATAGCAAAGGAACTTGGTGACACGGGCAAAATACCCACTGGGTCCCCCCTCCCCAAGAGTCTGTAAGTGATCATGATGTTCTTATGACAATTACAAATTGCCAAACATTTTTAGGCTGCTACTTATGCTTATTATTGCAGCAATTTAGCGTCTTGTTGCTACTTTAAAAAAGAACACTGAGTGTGCTGTATTAAGCAATCATGATCACTTACAGATAGCTATGGAAATGTGTAATTGTCAAACTTCTGTTTTTGAGTACTTTTAAAAAATCAAAACAGATTGACAATTAGTCATTAAGCAACTGCAAACATTTAAAAACAGCTTTTAGACTGTCAAACTTTTTTTTTTAACTTTTAGTTTTCTGTATAACATACATACATATAAATATTTCAAGCCCGGGCATTAATGCCCTTCTAGCTTTCCAATATAACAAAACAATTGTCTAGTCTATTAAAAATATTTAAACTAGTACTTACGTTAATGTAATTTGGTTGTCTGTTCTATACATCAGCTACTCTGTCAGAGAACCAGTTTGTGCACTTCTTAGTCATATAGAATCTTCTGCATATACACACACACATACACACACGCACGTATATACATTTTATATATATATATATATATATATATATATATATATGTACACAAACACACATACACACATACAAATATACAGTCTCGTGATTCTCTAGTACTTTTTGATAACTCCAAACAAGTCTTTAAATGTCCTATATACCTGCATAAGATCTCCTCTTAGATTTCTCTGAGATACACTGTACAAGTTCAGATGTTTTAGTCTTTTATAACAACTTAATTTTTCACATCCACGGATGCCCTTGGTACATTTCTGCTGTACTCTTTCCAGTTTACTCATGCTTGTTTTATTATAGGGTTTCCAAATTGTTATTCCATACATAAGTTTGGGTCTAATGTAACTAACAATGAAAGCCATCACATTTGATTTCCTGGATTTTGTATATGTTCTTATACAACCTATAGTTTTATAACTATCATTAATCAGTTGGTTGATATGGTTAGAAAAACTCATAGCTGGGATGTAGCCAACTACCCAGGTCCTTAAATGAGTCTACAGTTTCAATCACTGTGTGCTGTATTAAATGTTCACCTTTCAATTTATGTCTCCCAAATCTCACATCCTTAGCTTTTGATGTACTTATCAGTATATTATTCTCCTTTGCCCAAGTGGTCAATTTAGTCAAGTTATTTTGCAGACATGCCTTATCTATAAGAAATGTAGTTAGTTTACACAATTTCAGATCTTCTGCATTTAGACTGAAGAACACCTCAGATGAAAAAGTAAGTTTGAAAGATACAATCTAAACAAGTAATGGTCCAGGAGAGAGCCCTGTGAGACACCTTGACTGTAATTAAGGATTTCACCTGTCCAGCTGCTGTATGATACTTGCCATGTCCTATTTGTAAGCCATTCAGCTATCCATCTCATCAAGAGTACATCAGTACCTAGTTGTTCTAATTTATTGATCAGTGTTTTGTGTATGACCCTGTCAAATGCTGAAGTCAGGCTTGGTGTCCCACAGGGCTATGTTACAGTAGGTAATAGATCTGTTTTCAACATATGCATGCTGATATATGGTTTCAAGTCACAAACTATCCGATTATGATAACAACTTTTCCAATATTATTTTTTCCATTCTTTTTCCACAACATGAAAGTAGACTTAAGGGTCTGTATGACTCTAGGTTTGTCCTACTTTCCTTCCCCCTTAAAGACAGGTTTAATAAACGCATGTCTCCAATCTTGAGGTATCTCCCCATATTTATATGACCTAGTGAATAATAGATATAATACTGCCATAAATTCTTGCTGAAATGTTCTTGGGTCATTGCTACAAATTCTGTCTCCTCCCTGTATCTTGTTTACATCCAGTTTACGTGGTTCTTTTTCAATATAATCTAATCTGATCCAAGGTTACCTGGATGTCATAGGTGTTGCTTTATTCATGGGTGACTTTAATTACCCCTGTTAACTGGGAATACTATACAACACCAAATGTACATGCACAGGGATTCCTGGATTTTGTAAACACAAACTCCCAGGACCAGATAGTGAATACACCAACCAAGGGTGCAAGCATTTTGAATCTGATCGTCAATAATATGGAAAACCGCTGCACACCCTCTACTGTAATGCCTTTCTTGGTAAGGTCAGACCAGAAAAGGGTCTCTTTTGAAATGAAAAAATAAATAAATAAACCTGGACCCGCAGCTAAACCAGGAATATTCAGAAACTATTCTAAGGCTAACCTCCTGCTATTAAGTAAGAACCTGGCAAAATTTCAAGCCCCCATAAACCCTGATAACAATTCTGCCTATGCAGAACTGTTCACAGAAACCATGTACAAACATGTTAATAGCTGCATAGAGACAGCTGTACCCACCAGGAAGAAGTACAGAACTAACTCAAAAAACAAGCCACCCTGGTGGAATCACAAAAGTCAATAGGCTGTATAACAGGACGAAAAAAAAAGCATGGAAAAAATTAGGAGGTGCAGCACCCAGCAGGATAAAAGCACTCTCATCAAACTAAACAAACAACTCAGAGGACAAATAAAGTCTACCAAAGCCAAATTTGAAGTAGGTTTGGTCTCCCAGGCCAAGGACAACCACTAAGCATTCTTTAGCTATGTCCTCAACCTCAAAGGCAATACATAATTGTTTGCGAAGCTCATTATAAATGAAGCCACCTATACTGAGCCAGAAGATATAACAAACCTCCTGATTGATAAATTCAGCTCCAACTTTACCCCTCTCACCCCCTCAACCTTTCCTCAGGAAATATCATCAAATATAACTCCCTCTACTATCACTAGGGAACAGGTCCTTAATGCTCGCTCTAAGACCAAGAAAACTGAATCAATAGGCCCAGACAGTAACCCAGCATGCCTTCTAAATAGCATGAAACATGACCTATCAGGGCTTCAGGAATTACTATTTAACTGTAGGCACCAAACATGCTTCGTGCCTCATGAAATGAGAAAGGCAATGGTCATCCCTCTGCACAATGGTGGACCATCTACAGACACTGGAAACTACAGACCCATAAGTCTCACAAGTCTTATATGTAAAGTCATGGAAGGAATTATCATGGAGATAATCAGTAGTGATATAATAAACCTCCAGACACTAGACTCAATCCAGTTAGTTTTGTCAGGGGCAGTTCATGCCTACTCAACCTGGTGGACTTCTTTGAGAAGGTTACCAAAACAATAGATGACGGTAAAATCATTCACACTGCCTTCCTTGACCTGGCCAAGGCATTTGACACAATACCCCACTCGGGCATTGTCGACAAACTCAAGAGTTTAGGTACAAATCCGTATGTCACCTGGTGGATAGCCGACTGGCTCACAGGCAGGACTCAGGAATTTAGAATTGGGAAGTCCACCTCTACAAAGAGGCCAGTCACAAGTGGAGTCCCTCCTGAATCAGTCATTGGACCTCTCCTTTTTGGGATTTACTTCTCAGAAGTCAAGGCCAATGTCAGTGGTCTCTGGGTGACTAAATTTGCAGATGATTGCAAATTACGGGCTGTCATTGAATTTCACACTGATACAAATGTTACCAAGGAGTGGCTGACACATTCAAACAACTGGTATCAGAGCCAGTGACTAAAACTAAATGCCAAGAAATGCATAATAGTATCCTTTGGGAGGTCATCCTTCCCTGGTAAATATCATATTGACAAGATACCCCTTAGAGATGACCCAATAGTCAGGGATTTAGGGACACCCATAGATAGTAATCTAGCCTTTGATCATCATGTGTCTAGAGTGGTGAGGAAATCATTCTATGTTGTGCAACCTATAAACAAAGGTATTGCATCTAAGTCCAAGGACGTCATTGCCCCATTGTATTTGACATTCATCAAAGCTATCACTGAGTACATATACCTAACCAGGCATATCCAGCAATTGGAATGTCCACAGAGGTTCCTCACTAAAAGAATACAGGGCATAAGTAAAATGTCCTCTGCAGACCGCCTCAAGGCCCTATCCCTGTATTCTGTCTCCTACAGGATTTTGAGGGGAGATCTATGCCTGGAATAGAGGGCATTATCTGACCCTACTCTGATGGACCTCCTGTATATCCACAAAACAAATAGCACCAGAATTACTTGTTCTAAAGACTTAAACCTTGCCTGTGATATCAATTGGACCTGCTGAAGAGATAGGTATTTATCCCAGAGACTACCCTGTCTATGGAACAGGCTCCCCATCCATGTGAAGCAGAGTTCCTCCCTAACCCAATTCAAGTGTAACTTGTACAATTGGTTGGGAAACTGGAAATTCATTCCTGGTTTGGCACCTATGTCTCTAATGAACACATGTAACCTATAAATGGTTCATCTCCTAGGATCATGCTTGCACTTACCAAGGCTATCAGAACTTGTCAGAGATTTAGGATGCATGGCTAGATTTAAAAAGGTCCTTGTGGTCATTAGCCTAGTAAACACTTATGAACCTATGTCACTAGGACAACGTATCACCCCTTTTGTGGAGCCAAACTATTTTGCATAAGATTTTGTAAATATATCTGCAATGTGTTATGGCTGAGAATAAATTTTAGAATCTGCACACAGTTTATCAATGTGTATGTCTTCACTCCTTCCACATCTTCTGTATCTATAAAAAGGTTTCCTGTTATGCTGAGTATCTTTGTATAAATTTTCTTCAAATTTTTCTTGATCTTTTATCACACTATGCTTAATCTGTTTGTCCAACCTGTTTGTTTCAGTTTTCAGAGTTGTAGACTTTTCTTCCATTCCTTATATTTTTTTCTCTTTTACCTTAATCAGACATCTTGTTCTTATGGAACTATATCCCCCTGGTGTTGCATGCCTTGATCCTGTTTTTTGATTTTTTTGCACTCAAACAATTTATGTTTCAAAACTTTCCACATTCCATCTGCAGTTTTTCCACTGAACACTTCACTGTAGTTAGTTTTATCTAGTGATTATCTTGCTTCCAGATAATCTGTAATTAACCTTCTGAGCTTTGTTTTAGATTTCAGTTTGGCAGATTTAACTAGTAACAGATTAACTTTTATAACCCCATGATCACTGCACATCAACAGTGGTAAAACCTGACTTGAAGTAACTGTAATTTCTTTATGAACCAAACAATGTCTAGTATGTTCCGTCCCTTGGTAAGTTTTTTTTTTTTTTTTTTACAATCTGAAGCAATTGTTGTTCCAGAATATGCACTGTGAATAATTTCCCTAATAATGCTGTCAAATCAATATTATTCTAGTCTGTTTCTGGTAAATTCAAGTCCCCAGCTAATATTATTCTTTCTTCTTGTGTTTCATGCAAGAAATGCATGAATTCCTCTAGGTCATCTGCACTTCACTTTGGAGATCTATGCACTCCAACAGTTGTTATATGTTCCAGGGTTGTCTTTATTGTCACAGTTACACAGTCTATAGTATTGGTGTTATCATTAAACATGTAATAATCACAGGTCTCATAACTATCTTTAATCCTTATCATAACACCTCCACCTGATTTTTTTGTTAGAATGTCTGTTACAGTAAAAACATTAATTGCATACTCATTTAAGGAATCCATATTTAGCTTTAAATGAATAAAATATTGTAAAAGAAAACAATAATCAAAAATAGTAATGACATAATTCAAAAAGAACTTAAATCAACTTCTGTCACAAAAATCACATAAGCAATGTAGAATTAAATAGTACAGTAAAGTTATCCTGACTTTACAAAAGCTGTAATTTCCTTTAACACACTATCACTTGCAGTCACACTTCTTTTTAACAGTAAAGATCAATACATCACAAACAAAGGTAGGATTATTGTTTAGATATGCTCTGGATTTTCCTGTCTGCAGTCTGTGTGAATTTGTAGCTATCTAGGACCCTTGGGATGGCTAAAGTTTGCCTGTCTAAAACCTATCCCTTTCTAACAACCAACAGTAAAATTAAAGGTAAAACAACAAAATATGAATCAGAGTAAATCTTGTTAACAAGCTATGCGTTCCTACCTACAAACATTGAAAAAGTGATAACAAATGAAATATAAATTCAAATAAAACTTCTCTTACCAGTCAGCTTTACAGTAAATCACAAAGTAAGGTAGGATGGTTTAGATATGCTCTGCAATAGTGACATCCACACTATCTGCCCTGTTATTTTGTTCTGTGCAAAGCACTGATGCCCTTAACCAGGTGAGTATGTACACCCCTGTACCACTGGCCACTTCACTAACTAGAGGAAGAGTACTAGGCAGTCATAATTATAACTTGTGCAGTAGTTTGAGTGCAGCTGTAAGAACTAATGCTGATTCCAGTGCAGTGAATTTCAAGGGCCATCAGTCAAATCGAGAGAGGTGCCCTACACTGACATCTCTCTGCATCTTCTAGCAAAACTCATGTAACAACAAGCAGCTCCTTTGAGTGATCCATGTGCCAGGCCCCCATAAGGCTGAATCCAAGATAAGACATTATTTTTAAGTTCTACTATTTTATGAAACTTGAGAAAAAAAACATATTTTAGACCATATTTCAATATTTTTGTTGTGGTAATCCCCCTGCATCACCCATAGTGGTTTATATTATTTTTATTATGTCCTTTACCTGAACATGGTTTTATTTGGGCTGGTTTAATGGAACTTTTCAATACAAAGTTCTTTCTCCCACTGTACACTCTAAGAATATGACTTTCCCCTTCCTCTTGTATTCTGTTAATCTTTTAATCCACTTAGAAGTACACTGAACTATAAGTTTTTTAACAGTGCTGAAGAGTGTATTTCTACATATTCTACACCTGTAATATGCAGATCATGTAGATACTTTACAGAATGAAATGAAGTAATGTAAAAGATGGATGTCTTTTAAAACAGAATAATATGCAGCTTTATTATGCACACCCACCTAATAAAGATATATATAGCCAATGAAATGTGTTAGATGAAATAACTACACTAATGCAAGACATGAAACAATAAACGAAAAACTATAGAATTTATAAGGCTGACTGATCTAAATGTTTACTTGTACAGTCATCTTCCTAAATGGCTGCTGTGACACATATCCCTAGCACCCAGATGCTGTCTGTTTTCATTTCAGAGGAGGTACCTTACAATCAGCGCAGTACTTTAAATATGTAGTTTTCCATCTCAGTATACAATTCACCTTCTCTTCACATCTCAACTACATAACAGTAGACTCAACACCATTGTATATACCAGCCATAGTCTCTATTACCTTTTTTCACCTGAGGCAAAGTGCACCATTCTAAAAGGTATATTTCTGCATACAAAAGATCACAATTTACTAATTGTGACTCTTCCACCAAGTGTTACAGACACAGGCTCCAAACTGCAAAACAAAGATAGCAGATTTATTAATAAATAATTCCATTTCAAGAACAACTGCAGTTTCCTAAGAAAGATGAACGTTTTAGAAATTGTACTGTGAATGAATATTACCCTCTTCTTTTCTAACATACCCATTCCTCGGTGTTAACCAGGCCCCCATACTAGGTCTCTTCCTTGATCATCATATTCTAATGACTTTTACTCTTATCATCCCAGACTAGTTATAAGAATGCTTTAGAAAGCACTGTACTTGGGTCCTAAATTTTGGAACACAGTGACACAGAGCATCAAGACCCTACCCAATCCAGTTCAGGTGCATAACAGACATGTTTATGTACTCTGTTTGTTTGCTTGTTGTTTGTTTATCCATTTGTTAACCAGGAGATTAGACTGGCTCCAAGAACCTTTTCAACTGTGACCTACACAACACATGCAATAGTGTTACATACATGTTTATCACAGTAACAGCAAAAAAAATTAAGAAAAATTAAGCAACTCAAAATTAAATCAGATAATAGAAGCACAAAATGTACACGTGAATTAGTAGAATTACAACTTGTTAATTTAAATTTCAAGGTTCAAAGTTTTGGATGATTACGTAGGTCTTATCCACTGTCTCTGAATCATTCATGTCAAGCTGTCAAAATATAAAAAATCGATATAGCCTTTCAAACATGAATTCCAGCTCTCTAATTAGAGGATATCTTATCTCTTCTTCATTGACTATAGAGCTGTGTACTATTTTGTTTTGAATTCTCAGTATTTTGTGATGGTACTGTTTAATTCTACACCTTCTTCTGTGTTCATAGGTTCATAGGCTATTTGCCCTAGGGTCTTTATACGTCTAGCCATGTTATACCCTTGTTCCCTTACTGACCAAGTTGTATGGTCTATATTTGCAGAGGGAGTCTATGAGCAGCAATGACTGCCCTTATCCAAGGGGGACATATCTGACACCACTGGGGTAAATTTACAGTCTCCCATCCAGTTGTCTAAGTTACACTTAAATAGGGTCATTGAGGAACTCTGTTTTACATGAATTGGGAGTTGTTCCATAGGAGTGGCAATCTTTGGGAGACATATCTGTCTTTTAGAAACATAGGAAACATAGGTTAGTACTAAGCTAACTGCCCTTGTGAGCCATTTTAAGCCTAGCCAATTATCCCTTGTGAGACTCAAACCCTGCACCTTGTGTTTGTAAGGCAAACACCTTAACCATTAGGCCACCCTCCTGGCCTTTTAATGTCACAGGCTAGGTTAAGATCTCTAGAGTGAGTGAATGTCATCCCATTTGACTTGCAGATGTGCAGCATTTCCATTAGGGGAGGGTCCAAGACTGCCATGTATGCCATGCACAAGTCACGTCTCAGCAGCCTGTAGGATACAGAATACAGTGTCTGGGCCTTCAGTCTGTCCATGTGGGCCATGTGTCGAAGGCCCTGAATTTTCTTGGTGAGAAACCTGAGGTCTTTTCAGCTGATGCAGATTTATGGTGAGGTACATACAGAAGGAAGTGTTGTATGTACCTCACCAGACACCTGCAGCAGCTGTAGAGATCTCAGAGAGTGTTACTTTGTATATGTTAATACTTTTGTTTAATTATAAAGCTATAGCCAAAAATGGTCCAGGACACCTTAAATAAATAAAAGTAAAATATTCACTGCAATTAATACTTTTAAATCCCTTTCTTTATTAATTACTATGTTAAAAGAAGATGTTCTGCTTTAGTTATCTCCTTTGTACTAGTTAAGGACCAGATGTGACACTCCTGGCATTATTTCTCGACTACTAAACACCTGCCTGCCTTTCATTTGTGTCTGCTTATGTGTACTTCAGATAAGCCTATGATATTTATATATTTATTATATTTGATATTTATTTATTTTCATTTCACTAGCCACAGTGGTGCAGCGGTAGCGTTGTTGCCTCACAGCAAGAGGTTCTCCCATTCGATTCTCGGCTGTAGAGCCTTTTGTGTGGAGTCTGCATGTCCTCCCCATGGTCGAGTGAGTTCGAAAGATATGCATGAATGGGCATGCCTTCATTGAAGGTTGGGCATCGGGCTGGCACCTCGGCACCGTAAAAATCAACTGCCAATCATTAGCAGACTGGCATTCTGCTGTGGCGACCCCTAACCGGGAAAAGCCGAAAGAAGAACAACATTTATTTTAATTTCACTAACTACATATGTGACTTTTTTCCTTTTCAAAGATTAATACTTATTTATCTTAATCTTGTCAAACTTATTTATTTATTTTTTTAAATGAAATAAATGTGTGCATTTGTTGTATTGAATGCAAACTGCTGGGACTGGTAACTGACTGGTTTCTTACTAAGAACAGGGCATGGCTACAAATGAAGAGTTAATAGAAAGACAAAAGTAAAGATATAATGTTTATGAAAACTACTATGCATCAGCATGGTTAGCTTTTCTTGTGCCTTGTCACACCATGGCAATGACTTCAGTTTGGAAAGGAAAAAAGAAGAACATCATTGAACTTATAAGTATGTTGCATAGTGCATTTGGATCAGGTCTACTTCAGTAGAAGTATTGTAGGTGGAAAAACAAAAGAGAGTTTATAATATGTGACATTTCAATGCAAGATTGGAGACTATACTACATATACAGATTATATAAGGAAGAGAAAATGCAGATATCCCTTAATACGTTTTTATTAAAATTGTTAGAGAAATTTATGTTCAAGATTCTTAATGGAGGACAACAAAACCTGCCTCTCTGGAACCCTTAAGAAAACTTATATACACAGACAAGGACAGATCCTGTATATATATCCAAACATGGATTCACCAACTAAACTCCAAAGGGAACAAAAATAACAAAACCTAATATAACTGTAAAAACAGTCCCAACTGAAGATGGTAACCATGAAACAAATGCCAAAAAAACAACAAAATCAGCACTTTAAGAGAAATGAAAAATATGTAAGTCATGATATAACTAGTTTTAGTTATATCACGACTTACATATTTCATTTCTCTTAAAGAACAAAACTTAATATATTGCACATACTCTATTTTTATTCAATGTTAAGCACTTTCATAATAGTAGTAACAATGGATTTTGTCAGAACCAATGACTACATATCCCAGCAAGCATAAGTAGACACAGAAACTCTCACACTATACAGAAATAATGATCTCTCCCATCATTTAGAAAGAACCATCTTTTAACTTAATTAAATAATAATGATATTTAATGTATACAATATATCAGTGGTTATAAAAATAAATGTAAAAAATCATAATTATGGAGAAACTAGGAGAAATAAAGACAGGATTATTTTCTGACTGGAATGGATAAATTAATACAAATTTTGTGTGGAATTTAAGTTGGAAAGTGATCACCTACCTTTTTCTATAGAGACTGGTGGGAGAAAATTTGACAGTGAAGAAGTCTTAAAGATACCTGGTATAAAAAAGAAAAGTATTAGAATAATAAAAAAGGAGAAGAAATTTCCCAAATTTGGTTTGATTCTGAATGTAAAGGGAGAGTGAAGAAGTTGTGTTTATGGAAGATAATATGAAATTGAGACTGGTCTAAAGATACTAAGGTGTTGTATACAGGTAAAAAGGCAAACATGTAATTATAGGGAGATGATAAGGAAGAAGAGAGAACTGAATGAGATGACATGGGAATGAATGTAAGAACAATAAGAAAAATGATCAAAGTACTTATCGGGTATTAATATCATTAAACTTAGGTAGTAAACATCTATAGGAGATTGTTACATAAGTGAATAAAAATGGAGCTGTTACTTAAATTTAAATTAGGCATGAGGAAAGAAGGAGCCAGAATAAATGTTCTTATGGAAGTAATAAAGGATTTAAATAACACATTTAAAGGGAGGAGGTCATGGAAATTATATTTAATATGAAAAGTATTAAACAAATAAACACTGCAGGAAGAGGACTGGAACTTTAAGCTACATAGCATAGTTTTTATATAACTAGGCCTCATAAATGACAACTAGGCTAAGCTGGGTAATTAGTAAGATAATTGTCACACATGATACTTTGGAACGCTAATTTATTTGTCAAGAGCATATACATAGTGGTCTTCAGTCCAGTTTCCTGAAGTAATAAAACCTTTTGGTGAGCTACATTTTGTTTCATTTCTATTGAAATATACACAGAAGAGTTATATCGTGCACAAGGTGGATATCGGACCCAGTTTGGAAGAAGGTCTAGATTACTGAAGAGAACTCCAGGGTGGAACAACAAACAGCTCACAACAGATTCTAAGAATGGGCGAAGAACAATGTTTATAGGTAGGTATGCCTTTGTGACAGTGGTGGCTACTGTATGTTAACATTCCATGTAATATCACATTATTGATGGAATATCCCTTAACAAGGATGTCAAATCATTACCCGAGCTTTATCTAGATGAAGTGTGAGGCTGTCTGCACCATTTCTCTGATATTCTCCTTCCAAGTCATGCTTTCACATAGGTAATCACTGCAGAAACAGTTTATGTTTAAGTTACAGTAGCTATCAGCTGTGCTACTCTCTGTGAGCTTCCTTCTTTTCTCCACAATTACTGCATTAGTATAGATGAGTAAGAGGCTTTTATTTGAGGGGGGGGCACTCCCTGAATAAATACTTTAGATGATTTGATGAGCTGCAGCTATGACTGACTTATTTAAGCTGGATGCAGACAGTTTAAACTTAAGCACCTGGAAACACCCCTCCCAAATTATAACAAGTTGAGTGATGTCCAGAAGTGGATTTGAACTACAGCACAGCAAGTCATACTGTTCTTCGGTATCACTTATTTAACTTATGTTCACATTGTAGAATATGAACCAATAATTTTACATCTTCTCTTTCCACATGAAAATGTCAGTCCTGCCACTTTTTCTTCCCTTTGGAAAAAAGATTTCTAATCCCCTTATTTTAGAACCTGTCGTTGCTGCAAGGACATGATAATATGATACACCTTCCAAAAGTAGAAGTTTATTTAATTAAAATCTGAAAAAATAAGTTGAAGGTTCCAGGAAGACAAATATTAAATGAAGCAGTCAAGGGAAATACTATATACAATATGAAAATGTGTGTTCTTGGTTTGTTGTACTTTACCTTCTTAATTACACATAGGCACAGCAAATTAAATTCCAGCAGAGGTATTGTTTGCTGCAGGTAAAACGTGTTTTCAGATGTTGTCTCATACTAAAATGCTAAATTGGAATGATAACTTTTAGTCATAGCTTGAAAGGTACAATATCTGCTATCATTTGTTAAGCCAAAATGAGGTACTGGTATATTCATATGTGCAACAAAAGTTTTAGAATGCATATGACTTGGCAATGTCCCTGAAATAGTCATGTTAAAAGCAAGCTTTATCAGAGAGAAACTAGAATGCACACACAAGTTAAGTACATGTGGGTGAGAATACTATGACACATTATAATAATAATTTTGGAATTTTTAGTATTTTTACACTTTTTGGAAGATTAAAAGTGTCAACTCATAAAAAGTACTAAATTAACTATTTAAGGAGCTTATTGGTTAATCTTCACAAGACCCAAATGTTCAAGTGATCATATAGAGAATGTAGAGTGAGTAGAGCTGTTAATATACATAACACTTGGCCATGGTAGAGTTAATGAACCAAAACTATGAGATGTTATTTCACCACAGAATGTAAAAGTTTAGAATTGCAGCACACCATCAATGGTTCTTTAAACACTTAGTCACTTTTGATTTCTATCTATAATAATGACTTCTGCTGTTTTCCCTCTAACTTTGATCATTAGATATTTTATAGCTATTTATGCACCCCTGTGCTTGAGTATTTTTATTAAATTCAGTAATATTTTCATCAAATTCAATAATTCTTTCATCAAACCAAAAGATTTTGAGAAATGATTGTAAATTTGGTCATTATTCCTTCTACATTGTTGTCTATTTTATTTCACTTAAAAAAAAATTCTGTATTATAAGTTTTGTCCACTCGGGCCTTGTTTAAATAATAGAAACATTTTCTGTTATTATGCATTCATTAATTTAATACTCTCTTTATCAGATTACTGCTTAATGTAATTCTCAGTCACACAGAAGAGAGAGCTTATCCCGGTATTCAGCTGACACAAAGTAGAGAAACTAATCCTGAATGTGGTTGCCATCCCATCACAGGATGCACAGATATCCACAGATTACATAGACTCCCTCCCTTATGTTTTGTACATCAGCTTCCTTCCTGTAGCCCTGCAATTTTTTTTTAGATCTATGTTTTTTTTTTTCTGGTTTATGTTATTTCACAACCTTACCCTCCTATTGCTGTTTATTTTCAGATCCCTATGTTGAATTTCAGATCACATCAATTTTCCTGTGCTTTAACTTTCCTTATCCATCTGATTATTATTTTAAAATATTTTCACATTCCTTTAATCGATGTCGCTGCATTTCTTCTTTCCATTTCCATTTTATCGTTTTCCGTATTACTCCTTAATGATTGCTTATGCATCAAAATGTTGTTATATGATAGCATTGCTGTCCTTGTGTTATAAAATATACAAACTTTAGTTTTGTATGAATGCATTTGGTTTTAATGTCTCTTTCCAACATCCAAGAAGTTTTTTTTTTCTGAATTGAAACAAGCAGATCCGATATGTTTCCTTACTGTTTCCTACTTTAGAATGAGCTGCAGTTTATGTAATACATTAATTACAAATATAGTTTTCATTCAGTTCTTGACCTCTCCTTAATCATAACTTATTAAAATGAGTTATTAATAAACACTTTGCTTCTGCATCTTATTATTAGTGTTCCCACCATTTCAAGAGCCCATACTGGGATGTTTTTATGGAAACATAAGATTTTGCAGTACAGATCCTACTCTCAATGAGAGCAAAGGGCAGGACTTTTTTTTCATAAAATAAATGCTCACTGTTGCAGAATTTGATTTATTTATGTTGCTTTTTCATATAATATAAGGTATTCAGATACAAAGGAATTGTTTTAGGTAACTATTAGACGAAACATAGGAAATGATTTTTCCCTAGAATCAAAAGACATCTGCCATTTTCCCTTTTTTTTTAAGGAAGTAACTGCCCAAATAGGGAATGTCCTACATAAAGAGGAATAAGTGTAACCCTACATCTTATATTCCTAGAACTAAGTTAAAGTCCTTATTTACCCCGAGGGCCTGAGTTCCACTAGTATCATTTGAATCATAACTTTCCTTGAGAGGGTTACAGAGAAAGAGAGCGAGTCAGTTGACCAAGATTACAGTTAACATTCAGTCCTCTTAGCAGTTTTACTTTGCAGAAAGTTCATGTCCATGTTACCAAAGTGCTTAATGAACCAATATGAGTTATACATTTTGCAGAGCACTAACACTTAGAAATAGTTTCATTCATCCACTACTAATAAATCAAAATACTACAAGAAAGGGGAGAATTTCTGATGCTTTCAAATTAGTGTGCCTCTACAGGCAAGGACATTAAGAAAGTAAGAAAACATGTTGTTGGTTGCGTTGTTTGTATTTTTAGAATCCTAAGGAAAAAGTAAAGAAATGAACTACTTTGAGGTGTGCTGAATAACCTTAAGTGACAGCCAGTTTGTGGATGGAAGAACCTAGAAAGAGTAAATTATTCTGCTGGCCTAAACTTCTGCTGTATGTCTTTATAGCTCCCTTGCCATTAAAAGATTTCCAGTGCAGTAATCTGTATACAGACAATGCAGAGGTGTAGGTAGGTCCTTTACCTTATTTTTGTCTTTATCCCTAATCATACTAATAAAAGATATATTCTAAATATAAAGGGCAATATGCAAAATATGTCCTGATTTTGTGTTGTTTCCCCTTATTATTCCTTCTCTTTTGTTTTACCACTGTCCCTGTTCAGATTCTTGTGATAAGAGACTGAAAACTATATGTGGGTGTTTTGCTTGCTTACCCCAGTACCTAGTTGTCCATACCAGTCGCTCCATTTGCTTCTTGAGAAGAATCTGTTCTGTCTTATTCTTCTTCATCATCATATTCTCAGGTGGTAAGCCATTCCCAGGCTCCCATCTCAGCAAAAGAAAAAGTACAATGAATAATGTTAAAATGTAGCATTACACTTAAATAAGAACATAATAAAATATAAAACAAAATAAATAAAAGAACAGTGCAAGTAACAAATATAAAGATCCACTTACCGGCATACTCTACCTGCCGACTGTATGTAGTGCCCCAATCAAAAGCCTAAGCAATGTTTTGGAGTGGTAACTGAGGCTTATCCCTTACTTAAAATGTAACAGTGAGCATATGTTGGTTTGTTCTGAGCAGAAATGGAGTAAGAAGCAGCCAGGATATCCACTTTGAAGCAGAAAACTCAGTGCAAGCATAATTGACCTTTATTTACAATTTTAAAGCAGAAACTGAAGTTATTTGCATGGAGTTTTGCACATCCTGTGTACTGGCACACATGGTGGCTGCCCCTTTTGCTCCATCCATCCTACAGCTCTGAGGCAACACATTTTATGCATCTGATAGGTGAATAGCTGTGCTCTTTGTTGACCCTGTGTAGTCCTGTCAATGAAAATAAGCATGACTGTCGGAGGTAGTTTGTTAAAAGACTATATATACAACATTGAGAATGTACCCCAGTACAGTGCTTAATGGCCAGGATAGGCAAAGTATGTTATTGTGCAATTTTAATATAGTTAATTCTATGGCATTTTGTTTATAGTCATAAAAAATAATGGATATGATAAAAAGGCAGCATTTTCCTTATCATTCTCTATTGTAACCTACAAGTGCTACTGTCATGTTTATCTACCACAAGTTTCATTATCTGTGCCTTACTTCATAAAGAATGAAAATAAAGATCTGTAAGTTTGGATAACAGAGTTTTTTTGGCAGTCCAACAACCAGTAGTCTCTTGTTAAAAATAGAAATGAAAGTCAAATGCAACTCTAATAAACAGGTGTATCAACCGAGACACGGCAGCCAACATCAAATCCCTTTACAAACTTTCACCTTACCATGAACTTTCTCCACCTTGATGCTAATTATATTAAGTAAGCATATAGAAGGGGTATAGCCATCCACAATGGGGGTGCCTGGTAAGAGCCCCCAGAATTATTTCAGTAAGTTGTACTGCATGCCTTCTTTTTCATCTGGTGTGTGTGTTTGACCAGGATGATTTCAGTTCATTAACAGTGTTTCCCAATCATTTATTTCAAAAAAATGTAACCGAATAAAAATAAGTAATAAAAGAAAAAACGGTGAATAAAATCAAACTGACTTTATTAATAAAATAATCCACTAAGCGCTTTCGTCTCCCAAGACTGAGACTTCATCAGACTGAATTAATTACTAGTAAATTGTGTTTAAATAACAAACTGTCTTTCGACTTTTCCCGGTTAGGGGTCACCACAGTGGAACTCCGGTCTGCTAATGATTGGCAGTAGATTTTTACGTGCTGGCTTGCAGGGTCTAACGCACAGCCTTCAACGAAGGAATGCCCATTCATGCATGTCGACAAACAGAAGATGCTCTAACTGAGAATTGAACGTGCAACGTCTAACTGTAAGGCGACAACGCTACCGCAGCACCACCACCGCAGTACTAAATTGTGTTTAAATAATTAACAAAAATATCGCAATACTCTTAAGTCAGTGCTTTAACCCTTTCTTTCTCAAAAAAGTTTTTTCTTTTATTATTTTTTATTTTACATCCATTGACCGGGATTGTCCAACTGAGCTGAAGAGCCCTTTTTCAGCGGAGGCCCGGGGAGAAAAGCTCCAACATATTATACGATTTTCATTTTAAATTAGCATTAAACATCAATGTTACAGGATTATTACAAGGCATTAAGTAGCAATACAATGTTGTACAGTGTCAATGATCAGGAGTATAGCATAAATATTTCAAGATGTATAAAAAGAAATATGTCATTAAGATGAGTATAGCTTTTGGGATAAGTGGTTACAAAAACCCATTTTTATCATGATGCAGTTGCATGAAGTCAAGACAATTACAATAGAATGTTTCTCTGAGGTAATTTGTTTAATAGATTTTAGAAGACAGTAGAAAGAGTAGTCAAGGAAGATTAGAGAGAGCTAGTGAGAAGAGCGAGTTAAGGACAGAAAGCAGATTAAGGTATGAGAAGTAGGGGATGTTAAAGGAGGGAGAGTGCAGTGGCAGGACCAGTGACTTTTAAAGTGCTTTTTGGTGGCTGTCTTAAATTGTTTAGGATGTGTAAGGGTCCTGATTTCTAGTGGGAGCCTATTCCGGGCAATAGTGCGGTGATAGCTGTACATGTTGCATCCAGATTTAGACTTGGGTTTGTAGATTTGTAGTAGGTCTGGGTTAGAGCTTCGGAGAGGTCTGAGAGGGAGAATAATGGGAGATGAGAGGGGATAGTGCTGGGCAGTAGGAAGGCTGGTATAGGATAGAATAGATGATCTGGCGCTGAGAGAGAAGAAGCTGGTGGGGTAAATCAAGCCAGTTTAGGTGTTTTAGAGAGAGACAGTGATGGGATCTGTAGGTTTGTTGGGCAGCAAATCTAGCTACCTTGTTGTAAGTATATTTGAGTTTGGTCAGGAGTGCTGAGTTAAGATTTGTGAGAATTTGAGAATTGTACATTAGACTGGGTATAAGGTAGGTAAGAGAGAGAGTTATGGTAAAGGAGCCCTAGTTTTGAATGTGTTTTTTTGATACAGTTATTAACATGCAAGTCAAATTTAAGCTGATTGTCAATGGTTACGCCTAAGAGCATAGTACTGGATTCTACCTGAATAGGAATGTTATTAAGGGACTGTATGGAGAAGGAGGGTTTAATATTGTTGAGCTTTTTAGGTAGGAAGAGTAACAGCTTTGTTTTTTTAGGGTTAAGGATGAGCTGGTTGTTGGACAGCCATGTTTCAACTGAGTTAAAAGATGCCTGAGTAGCTGAGAAGAGCTTAGAGCGAGAGTTGGCTGCAGTGATGACTGTAGAATCATCTGCGTATTGCACTAAAGATGACTGAGAACAGGAGGTATAGAGCTGATTAGTAAAGATATTAAAAAGTAAAGGCCCTAGGATAGACCCTTGAGGTACACCCATTTTGACAGGGAGAGGAGGGGAGAGTGCAGAGAGTCATCTCACTGATTGAGATCTATCAGTGAGGTAGCTGGAGAACCATGCAACTGTATCACAGAAGAAGTTGAGGTTATGCAGTTTGTGCAGCAGAAGAGAGTGTGAGACAGTGTTGAAAGCTTTTGAGAGGTCCAAGAATAGGCAATAAATAAGTTTATGGCCATCCATGGCTATAGAGACAGTGTTGAGGAAGGATAATAGAGCTGTAGTGGTGCTATGTTTGGATCTGAAGCCATGTTGAGTGGATGTAAGCAGATTTTCCTGTATTAGATACTGCATAACTTGTTTATGAATACATTTGTCTAGTACTTTAGATAGAGGAGAGAGGATAGCGATAGGTCTAAAGTTGGAGATATCAGAAGAGTTACCTCCTTTGTGTATAGGTAGAGTGTAGCATTGTTTCCAGATGGAAGGGACTTTAGATTCATACTATCTGAGGAAGACAACAGTCGAAAACGCTTAATGGATATCTTAAAGGCACAGTCTTGAGCTTTTTATTTTTCATTTTATTTTCAAGTCGAAGTTTTATTCGTATTAAAGGACTACATTTTAATTGGAACACTTGTGGATTTCGTTGATTGGCCATCCTTGGGTGGATTTTCTGTCTTTTTTTCTGCCAATTAGATTCAGAGATAGAGCGATTAATTAGGGTAGATACAGGGAGGGCAAGAGAGTCAGCTGCTAGTAGAAGAAAAGTGGAAGGAATATTTTCAGCTGATGCTGAGCATGGTTTTAATTTTGACAGTAGAGTTTTGATGTAGCAAGTGGGTACATGTTTGAGGGAGAAGGTATTTGAGGAGACAGTATTAGGAGTAGGTTCAAAAAAGTTGGAGATGTTAGTAGTAGAGAAGTTTGGGTTAGGGTTCAGTAGCTTAGATATTGAATCGATAAAATAGGTATTGAAGACAGTGGCAGTTTCTTCAGATGTCTTGCCTGGGCATGGATTGGGGGAGCTAAGATTACCGGGATGTAATATTTGGTTAAGAGAGTTCCAGAATTTTTTAGGATTAGATTTTAGGGCTGTGGAAGGTTTGTTATAGAAGCTCTTTTTATCTTTATGTGTTTTTTTTGTCATATTTCTGAGTTCTTTATATTTTTGTAAGTCTGCAGAGAGCTTAGTTTGTGACCATTTTTTCCATGGTTTGTCTCTAGTTATCATAAGGGTACGAGTGGTTTTTGAAGGCCATGGAGATATGGTGGACTTAATTTGGACTTTGCAAGGGGGAGCAAGTGAGTCTAAGATGCTAAGGAAGGTGGAGTTGAAAGTTAGGACTGCTTCTTCTAGTGGGAGTTGGATAAGGAATTTCCAGTTTACTTTAGATAGGAGGGCATTAAAGGTTTCTGGATGGAAGTTAGAGAGTTTATGACAGATGATACATTTAGGAGGTTTTGAGAAGTGGGGAGTGAACATAAGCACTTTTATAGGGGAGTGATCGCTCAGGGTGTTTGATAGGGTTTCAGGGTTATGATATTTGAAAGGATTAGATACAAGTACCCAGTCAATAAGAGTACTAGATGTGTGAGAGTTGTTTGTATGGGTAGGTTGGGAGATTAGCTGTGTAAAGCCATATAAATTAATATGAGTATTAGAGTTTGGATTAATGAGAGTTAACCAGTTAATGTTGACATCCCCAAGGAGGATAGTTTCATTGGGGATGTGTTGAGAAAAGTATGAAAGAATATTTTTGAACAGAGGAATGTTGTCTCCTGGAGGAATATAGATGACTGGTACTGTGATAGTGGTGTGGTCATTGATTTTAAGGTTAGCTGTAAGTAGTTCAGCAGGAGAAAAGGATGGGATAGGCTTCATAATACTTGTAATGGTGAGGTGATTTTGGCGATCTATGCAGAGTATATTATAACCAGGGGGTGAATGTCTTTATCAGAGGTTTGGGGTTTTAGCCAAGTCTCTGTTAGGGTGATGACATCAGGGGTGTGGAAGGCTATCCAGGCATGGATTTCACTAACTTGGTTTAGAATACTACAGGCATTCATAGAGTAAAAGGAAATATGCTTGTTGGGAGAGGATGGGTTTATTAAGTTGGGAGAGGTAGAGTTATGCATGGTGGGGTGATGGATAGGCCCAGGATTTGGATGTATGTCTCCTGATAGAAGCAGGGCTACATGTTTGTTTGTCTTTTTGGCTTTTCCTGGTTAGGGATCACCACAGTGGAACTCCCGTCCGCTAATGATTGGCAGTAGATTTTTATGGTGCCGAGTTGCCAGCCCGGTGCCCAACCTTCAGTGAAGGCACACTCATTTACGCATGTCTTTCGAATGCCACTCAACTGTGGGGAGGACATGCAGACTCCACACAGAAGGCACTCCAGCTGAGAATCAATCAGGAGAACCTCTTGCTGTGAGGCAACAATGCTACCAAATGCTTTCAAAACAGGGGTTATATGACAACATCATGGCATCAGCAAAGGGCCCAACCACACTCCCAGCGCCTCCACCCACCACCGCTGCCACTCCCACCTCCACAAGTGCCGCACCCAACAGGGGACAGAAATGCCTGCTCTATCTCCCCATCATGCCCTCACCCAGCACAGGCTCCAGGAAATGACTAGGGCATCCTCTTCTCAACAACACACCCTCAAGATTTCCATCCCACCTAGTAACACCCCATCATCACCGACGACCCCAGCCAGTCCTACAGCCCACTCCCTGACCAGAGATCCCCCCCAATGCCCAGGATGGCAGCTGTCGAAATGCAACAGAGCACCAGAATAGGCTGGCCCTCCGCACAAGCCCGAGGCAAAAGTCTCAGAGCAGGGCTGCATGAAGTTGGTAAAGTTTGAAATTAAATGGGTTGTAAGTCAAGTACTTAGTCTTGGTTTTAGATGCTAGAGAGTGAGGGGGAGGAAGTTTGATTTTAGGCAGAGGGATGTTCATGGAAAAAATAGAGGAGGAGATTGTAACAGAGTACTGCAGAGATGAGAAACAGTTAGTATGGGGATTAGTGGGATCTCTATGGACAGGTGGTAATGGAGTAGTACAAGATGTAAGAATGAGAAGGAGAAGTAATGGAGGCAAGAGGAAAATAGAGAGGGTTGCAAAAGCCATGGCCTAAGGTGGGGAAGTAGGATTGGGATGGAGTGAGGAGTGGATAAGGAACTAAGAAAAGTAAGTTGTTGGACCTGTTGGAGAGTTGAAGTAAAATTTAAGTGAAACAACTTGTAGGGGGAGTAGGAGATATGTAGAAAGAAGGAGGATTTGCAGCAGACTAAACTATGAAGTGATAAGTAGGGGAGGGTAAGGTGTTTAGAATGTTATAGCAGACAGGAAGGGGTGGAGTTAGAAGAGGAAGTAATTAGGTGGTTAGGTATAAAGGAAATGATATGGGGGTGGGTGGTGAGCGAAGTGAGCCCGAGCATAGCAGGACTGACCAGGAAGAGAGGTGGGGGGTTATAAGACTGAAGAGACAAATTAAAAAAAAGTCAGTGGTGAGAGCCCATCTGTCTCTCTCCATTAACTCCTGTATAAGCCCTTGCTTTCCAGAAGACTCAAAAAACAAGTATGCCTGAAATTAAAGAACCTGGATAAGATCATTTCCGATATATAGTATCATCTCTTTTTTTTTTCACTCTGAGGAGCAGTTTAAAACTGCAGTGTGTTATCTGTACAACATTTTTTCAGATGATCAGAAAGAACACAGAAGGCAACACAACTCAAATTCACACAAAAACTGAGGACTTGAACTTTAGCACAATAAAGCCACTGTCCATCTTTTATTGAACTAATATAGTTCAGTTTAAGCGCATGATGGAATGTGATGTTAGAAATGCAAGCTATATATATATATGGATTCACTGCATAATCTCAAACTTTTGAAATACCGAATTTCAAAAGCTCGAGACTATAAACCCGAAACACCTGAATGCCGAAACTACACAAGCGCGAAATTTAAAATCCCGAACATCTAACACACATACAGCACACACATACACACAGCTTCCCCCACAATCAAACATATCACACTACACTACAGATAAGCAAGGGGGCAAGCCCCCCTGCACCCCCATGTGGGGGGCTGCACTCCCCACACCCCCCTACTTAAATAGTCTAACTCCGAGATCGCACAAACAGACACACAAGGCAAACTCACACCCAGATGTTACAGTCCCTCACACACACACATCACAGTCACAACATACACTTACACACACTAAATCCCCTCACAAACACACTTAAACACACTAAATCCCCTCACAAACACACTTGCACACACATACATACCTGAACTGCAACACCAGAAGCGCTAATTCAATATCTTCGGACATCGGGATTTTGAATTTCGCGCTTCTGGTCTTTCGGTATTCCTGGGTTGCGGCTACATGGTCTCGAGTTTTTGAAATTCAGTATTTCAGAAGTTCGAGATTATGTAGTAGTGAACCCGTATATATATATATATATATATATATATATATATATATATATATATATATATATCTATACATACACGTGTGTGTGTGTGTGTGTGTGTGTGTGCGCGTGCGTGCATGTGTGCATGCGTGCGTGTGTGTGTCCCTGCATTTCATCACACATCCATTTGATTAAATTGAATGTATGGATAAGTGAATCATCAAAATGTTGTCAACAAATTTCTTCAAGTGAGGTGTGTGGAGAGGGTGAGATTGTATGTGTGTTAGAGACTTCAGGTTAAGGTCAGGGATTGGTGTTTTATGTTTGTGTGGTATTGCACGTGGATGTTAGGCTTAGGGTCAGGGTTGGGTTAGGGTAGAGATATAGTGTTTATAGTGTTTGTCATGCATGCTTGTGTGTCTGAGTATCCCTTGTGTAGTGGCAGTGTAAGGGGAAGTTTTTTTTTTAAAGGTGAGGTATAGGGTTAGGGTTGGAGGAAGGGGCAGCATTAGGGGTAGGGTTAACACCCATTAATAAGGTGGTGCAGAGGCAGAGCAGTTATAACTATATTTTTTTAGCTATGGTAATTACAACCTTCTATTTTGGAATGTAAAACAGAAAACAGGAGAGCTTTAATAACACACATAAGTATTAAACATGCTTCTCCTTTCAGACATTTTCACTCTGATAATGGAAGTTAGTAGTGTCTTGCTGTACAACTACTAAATACCAGGGTAAAGCTGTTTTGCTGTTTGTAGCCAATAAATTCTAAAATTCTATTTGAAATTTACTTAAAATAATTTCTCATATGATAAAGGGCCGGATTCACGAAGGCTTGCACGGAGTCTAAGAGTAGTGTAAGACTCCATGCAGCCTTCGCGATCCAGGAACAGCCCAAAGTCCGTGTAAGAGCCAAGCTAAAACGGCTCTTACATGGAGTGGGCGTGGATAAGCTAATCACCTCACTTGCAGCCGAATAGCATGCAAATGAGGATGATTTGCGATCCAGGAAGCCCAGAACAGCCCGTGTAAGAGCCGTTTTAGCTGCAGAAATGTACTCAGTTGACAACTGAGTACGTTTCTGCAAAAACTGCAATGGAGCCATGTCAGCTCCAAATAAAGGGTGCATATGTGTCAGGCAGCATGCCAATGGCCAAATATGTGGCCATTGGCAAGGTAACCTGATGCAAATATATTAAAAATATAATTTTTTTCGCATTGCCGTTGTTTAAACCAGCGCAGCCCAGCAAACGGGCTGCGCTGTATAGAACATAAAAACGAAGGTTTTAAACCCACAAATGTGGGTTTTATGCAATACATTGAATGTCAATGCAGGGACCAGCAGACCAAAACCAACATGGCCACCGTGTAGTGGTTGCTAAGGGGGGAAGCTGAGTCTAAGACATGTAACTAAGCATTAGTAGGCAATCTGATGCAAATGAGTGTAAGGATACTGAATTCCACTGTCACATAGCAAATGAGCACAGTCTGAGTAGTGTAAGAGTTACAGAAGGGGGAGTAACAGAGTAGGAGATAGGTGACATCACAGGGGGGAATGGTAGAAAGAAATGCAGTTCATTGGAGGTTAGAGTTACATGACAGATGTCAGACAGATATCATGGAAAGAGGTGTGCCACTAACTAAGCATGAGAAAGTCAAGAAAT
>NC_056734.1:581880687-582010687 GCF_019279795.1 Protopterus annectens
GAAGTCGGTACAGCTGGGGAGGTAGGTTGGGTAGGTAAACAGACAAGACAAACAAGACGCATACAGGGATGGTGTATGACACGTGTGGGGGGGGTTACACAATTGACAGGGATGGAGGTATGGATATCCAGAGCCCATGAACCCACAGATGGCAACAGTGGAACTGATATCCCCACCCATAGGCAGTTGCCACTGTTCCTTCACTGCCCAGGACGGGGCTGTGCTGGGGGCTGTGTAGGCGGGGCAACTGGCATGCCCGTTAGTTGCGCCACCCGTGCCTCGAGCTGGCGTAGGGGCTCGAGAACAGAGTCCCGAATCTCCCTACGCACCACAGTCCACACGCTACGGAGGGTGAGTGGTGGTCCTCCTCTGGCCACACTTGCAGAGGGGGGGCGGGCCCCATCCCCTGCAGCGCTTCCAACGCAGGTGGCACAGGGCCACCGGAGGAGGGTCCGGACTCGGCACTAGTGCCAGGTGCACTCGCCAGCTGAGGTGGGAGAGGTGGGTCCGCTGGAACCCGCCTTCCCTGTCGTACTATGTTTTGCATTATGTCATGACAGTTTGGGTTAGTGACATATAATACCATTCACAATTAGTTGTAACAGCATGCATTAGTATTCCCATTAACCAAACACCCAGATATTCACACCATTGAACAGCGTGCATAACACATGCATAATTTGAACAGAAATACACAGTCCAACAACATGCAGGGTTAATTGATGGCAACAGGCCATCAGGTGTGGATGTATGAACAGGGCAGATGCATCAACAGACATGCAAATATATATGACCCAACAGGACAAACGTCCAGGGGTGTTAATTGTGATTGCACATACCATTTTCACGTGGAATGGGTTATATGTGGTTATAGGGTGGGGTGAAGAAAGTAATATTAACACCTTCGAATAACAATAGATATGCTGTACATTTCTAATAGCTACAGTTATATACACACTACTGTTCTAACTACAGTTTCCTATATGATAACAATTTCAACTTGGTGATAGGACTGTTAATGCAACATCAATATACATTTTATGGTTCTTCATACACATTCATATCTAGCTTTGTTCAGCTACATCAGGGCTACATTTGCTTTATATAGTTGTAGACAAGTGTGGATGTTTGGTATATCAGACAAACATCCTATCTGCATATTGCAGACTGAGAGCAACATATCCTGATTTTGGGATACACATTCCAGATGCAGCAACACTTTGAACAGATTTTGCTGTTTGGTTTTGAATCTCACATGCATTTCATTCTGTCTTGACTGCAGTATACTTTATTCAGGGGTTATTACTACTGTATTGCTGGATTCATGGCACTTTCTCACACTCTCTCACTTGCTTTCATTTTACTATTCAGGATGGTACTTCTAGGCTTTATTGACATGTTTTAACAGTAGTTATTACAATCCTTTCCAGCAGTCTCACTTCTGTCATGTTTCAGTATTTCCACAGGGATATATTTCACACATGTGATTTCATCATCTTCTGCAGCTATACTTTTCAGCCTGCTGCAGGTTGTGTACTATTTTCTTACAGGCAGGGAATTTTTATTTCAGAATATATGTCGGACAGTTTCATGTTTAGGTTAAACTTACAGGCTGAAAACTCTTGTAATCAAGCAATACTTGCATACACTTTCACACTGTTACTTGCAGATTTTATTCCTTACTGACTACACTGCACTCTTTTGCTGACTGTCATACTTTTATATTTCTTTACAGTTACTGGTAGTGGATTACTGAGCTGCCTGGTGGCGCAACCGCACCAGCCTATCGCCATAGGCTCTGCGGTTCGCAGAACGGACACCTGCAACTGTAATATAAATGAAGTAATATTGGAATACACATCTCCATAATATCAGCTAGTTTAATTTCTTACATACATAATTAAATGTTACTTACTCAGTAGTGGCGTTGGGTGTTTGCCGGGCCTCCTGGATCCAAAGGTTCAGTTGGTCCTGCTTGCATCTCTTCAGGTCCGCATGGTGGTGACGGACCTGCTCACCGGTCCTTGGAATCCCTGTGGCACTGGTGAGATCATGAGCCAACCGGTCCCACGCCTCAGCCCTGTATGCTCCCCAGAGGACCTGGCCCTGCATAAGTTGGGCCTCATGATTATGGACTAGGAGCCAGACCATGTACCTGGACTCCTCAACACCCCACCTCTGTGCTCAAAAGCGACTACCCTCTCCTACTCCTGTCATTGTGCCTGCAGGTCAGTTCTACAATCGTTTGTGCTGTGTATTCCCGCCTATGGGGCATATATAGTTCGTTTTTCCTGCACATATCTGTGATTGGCCATTTTGGAATTGTATCAACTTCAGTAAACCTGCATTGTCATGCTCTAGTTTGTATTCATTCCTATATATTAGCTATTATTGCATTTACAGGTACTGCTGTCATGGCTTAGTGGTTCTGTACCTTGACTATGGTGTATAGTATCCTGGGTTCGAACCTGGCCACTGCTTTTTATTTTTCATGACTGTCTAGACATGCTGAGGGGTGTGTCTGTGTAAAGGCAGTTTTGATACGGCTTGCTCAATGTTGCCCGTCGGTTAGCTCATTTGCGCGGTACGCTGCTTTAAGCCTCATTTGGCCATAGGCACGCATATTACGCTTAGCTCAGTTAGGGGCACATAGATTTAGCATGTTAAACCACTGCTCAGCTACGGGCACTCATTTTGCACCAGTTAAACCACTGCTCATCTACGGGCACATGTACTTACTCTGTTAAACTGTAGCTCAGCTATGGGCATATCTGGCATTTTTTCTTCTTTTGTTACCTCACATGTCTTCAATATAAATGGGCTATTTCATTACATTTTACATAACTTGTGGTTTTATGTGTACATATTTGTCAGGGACTTGTTTCCTGCTTATTTTGAAAAAAAAAAATTGGTGTTGTGGGGGCTCGAACCATGAATGCCTGCTCTGCAGCCAACATCTCTACCGCTACGCTATTGCTTCCTGGCTTATTTTGCATATTTAGATCTTATATGCTTTCCCACTGACTGCTAACTGTAGCTGCGCTATGGGCACGCCCGCGCAAACGAGCGCACTCACGGTTAAACATCTTTACAATTTAAAAAAAATGTATAACATGTTCATTTATATATATTTTATGTTCATAGTCTGTGGGGGCATGTGTTGTGTTGTGTTTATTCACATTTCCGTGGACTCTGTTGTGGGTGTTTACTTTGGGCACTTTTACACTTCTGGGGGCGTGTCCGCTTGCAGGGCTCAGCCTACGGACACGCCCCCTACTGTCTTACATGGACCGTGTTAGACTTAGGTGTGATTCAGCATGCTCTCATGAATATGCAAAGCATGCTGACATCACTCTGTTTAACTGCAGCCTCCGTGTAAGAGTTATAACTCTTACACGGAGGCTTCGTGAATCCTGGGGAAAATGTGTTCACTCATTTTTTTCTGTAATCCGAGTTATTGTGGGGGCTTGGACCTGCAGTAACTAAAATGAGAAGACGTACTGCTTCAAAACTGTTTGCTATTAAGGATATGATCTTTTTTCTGATTTTTACGTGAGAGATGTAAAGTTAAGCAACTCTATAAAATTCCTAGATTTTTATGGTAAATATATTATAAATGTTTTCATTCCAGATAATTTCAAATCAGTCAGTTAGAATGTTTTCATTTAAACCACCAATATTATTGTCAGCATGTATTTATGTATTTATGATTTATGAACACATGGCGACACTACACTGTATTGCTCCCAGAAAACCCACAACATCAGTCATAAAGGATACAAAGAGAAATGGACTAAATACCTTTCTGGCATTGTGTTGTAGCATGTGGTTGGTACAAGGGTTGCAAGAATCCTAGATGAATCTCCATCTCATCAGCTTTTTTATATGCAAGTTGTAATACTTCTGAGAAAGGTCAAGTCACACTTCCCTGCAGGTTAATGAGTAATGATTTCTTTGGGCATCACTAACAATTAGCTAAACTAATTTTCTACCCAAGATAATAAAAAAAAACACTGGTTTATGTCTGGCCCATTTCTGGCTGGAATTGAATGTGTACAAATTTGCCTTTCTTAAAAGGTTCTGCTGTTTATTTACTTTGGAAAAAACAACTAGATTTAATTTATCTCATTTAACTGTAGCACATTGTGAGATATCTTCTTAGATGTCAAGGTGAAAAATAAAGTATGTTATTTCAACCTGATTTAAATCAAAATGTGGTAGCTATGCATCCTGGATCTGGCTAAATAATCATGCCTTCTTGATCTTGGAGCTTGTACTAAACTGCACCATGGAATTGTCTGGTGACTTAATTAAATATTAGAGCAATAACCCACGCCTGGGTGTGAGTAATGCTGGATTTACCCACGGTTGGCATGGTTTGGTCACGAGGGTGAAGCCCAAGTGGCCAAACAAAGCCAATTGTGGGTAAATCCAGCATTACCCACACCCAGAAGTGGGTTATTGCTATTATGCAATGACATTATTTAAGAAAAAAAATAATTACTTTTCTTAAATAATGGCATTGTATAATGCCTCCTTGCTGCCCTTCTGCAGCTGTCTGGCATTCTGCGGCAGTTCTGATGTACTGCGCATGCGTATGCCTACGCAGCACATCAGAGCTGTGGGCAAAAACAACGGAGAAAGCAAGATCTCCATTGCTTTTTACTGTTTCGCTATGTTAAGTGGGTTTAACATAGCGAGGCAGCTTTAAAATAAGCAACGGAGATCTCTGTTGCTTATTTTAAAGCTGTCTCATTATGTTAAACCCATTTAACATAGCGAGGCAGGTTTAAAAAAAAAAGCAAAGGAGAAAGCAAGATCTCCATTGCTTTTTACACACTGTCTCGCTATGTTAAAGGAGTTTAACATAGCGAGATAGCTTTAAAAAAAGCAACGGAGATCTCTGTTGCTTTTTTTAAACCTGTCTCGCTATGTTAAACTCCTTTAACATAGCGAGACAGTGTTTTATAAAAGACTTATACTAATGGAAAAAGTCCGGGCGACCGGACCTTTTTCCATTAGTATAAGTCGATTTACAGCGTGCACGTTTTGGAATATTAATGGAGGGTCATGGTATAATCTGTTTTAGGACATAATCAATTCCTTTAATTTCAATAACTAAATTTTTTAGTGTTGCAGCTTCAACATATAGTCTCTTGCTTTGTAAAACATAGTAGGGTGTGTAGAACATGCATCTTCAGCAATCCTCTTAAAGAAAGAATAACTTTGTTAACATGTATCATGCACACACACACACACACACACACACACACGCAAATAAAAAACAAGCATACCTATAAACCTAAGCAAAACTAATATAATGTTGGGATAAAGGCCCAGAATCAAGGAGAGATTTTAATTATCTCACTTATAGACTTAGAATGTGGCTAGAGTAACATATTTGACATCAGTAATCATTTGATTGTGTATATGTGTCTGAAACTCAGATATCTACCACAATCAACAGAAAGTGCTGGAGGGACAGGTTCATAACCCCGAGACTGCCCATGCTATGGAATTGACTTCCTGTACATGTCAAACAGAGCACCTCACTGGCCCTCTTCAAGAGAAATCTTGATGAGTGGATGGGAAATAGAAAATTCACCCCAGGGATCACTCCAATGGCTCTGCTCGACAGAGGCACTGAAAACTAAGGTCAGGTGGCACGATGCCAGGGTAATCCTATGGGCTAGTCTTGTAAAGGCTCTGGGGCCATTAGCCTAGTACACACCTATGACCCTATGTAATGACATCTGCTTGAATTATTTACCAGGAAACCACATAGAAAGGGTAGCGCGTGTGACAAATTGGCATTAAATTTGTACCAATGGTGCCAGGTTATAGGTGGCTGATAGAGTCTCATGATCCACACTTATGCCACCAGATAATATACAGGAAGTGGCTGGCCTTAACAGCACATGGTAAAAGAATATTACTGCCTCTAGTAATAGCCATCAGAATAAGCTTTACAATACCCAGCTGCAGAGCAGTGTTATAATCATTAGATTTCCAGGACTTCTGTTACCAGGGTCTCATCCCATTGACTTCTAGTTTGTATTGCCAACAGCAACTGAGACTTAATCAGGATAATTTTGCATATTCACCAATACAGAGTTTCCCAGGACAACGTCTAGTAATAATAACCCATTTTCCTGCATTTGCAGTAATGATGCTAATAGCTGTAGATAACCACAGCACACTAAATATCCCTACTCTTAAACTCACCTAGAATGATTCCACAGTATAAACAAAAAATGAATTATTTCAATAATCTGCTTAGTTTTAGGTGTCATTCCAAGGGGATCTGGTTCCTGTCTACCTGTGAAGCCATGGTCGACAAACCTTACTGCTTCGCCTGAGACAGTTTGCTCCTGGCATCCCTATGCTTTCGGCTGCTGGCAAGGGGTCTTTTCTCCTCCATAGTGCCTTTTTTTAGGCAAGGTCTCAAAAACATTACCAGTGTGAAATTAACCAGTCAGAACTAAATAAGGGTCATGATACTAAATGCTAGAAGCTTAAACCAAAAATTGCACTCTCTGGAAGCACTTCTATCACTAGAAGATGTAGATGTCTGTGCAGTCAGAAAAATGTGGTTTAAGGCCTCAGAGAGTACCCCGGCCTTGCAAGGCTACAATACTCTCTACACCTTTAGACTGCCAAATGAACATGTGAAAACCAAAGGAGGCAGTGTTTCAATCTATATTAGAGATAAATTCACCTCACGTCTAGTTAGACTGGACAACTCCATGGAGTTAATCCAGGTCCAGGTTATGGTGGGTAAAACCCCTATTCAAGCCCTAGCCACTTATAGATACCCCTCCATGGGTCACGAAACCCACAAAGCCTACTTAACCAAACTGAAGACAATTCAAATTTTAACAAACACACTAGTTATTGGGAATTTCAGTTATCCCACTATCAAATGGGAACATACCTCTCAACTGTATACATTTTTGCAGAATGTCCTGATTTTTGTCTCATATTTTTGGTCTGTTACTTATAAAATTGTGGTCTTCTGGCAAATAATTGACAAATTATTGAGGGCTGAAGTCAGAAAATAGTGACTGACATTTGAGTTTCAAACTTCATACCCTTCAGAAAATCCATGCTAATGCAAAACCTGTTATTCTCTCAAATTTCTAAGTTTGTAAGAGCAATATTTAAAAGGTTTTCCTATTTTCTGGGCCTTTGTCCCCCCATTATTGATGGCTTTGTCCAGATTTCTTGCTCTAAAATTTTGGGAGGCATGACTGGAAAGTCTGCTCTAGCCCAAACTCGTTAGCACAAAAGTTCCTTGACTTTGTGAAATCAAATGCCCTGGATCAAGTTGTCCATACCTCGACAAGGGGAACAAGCATTCTAGATCTGGTCCTCACCATCATGTCAAACAGGTGCACTGCTGCAACTTTTGGACCTTCATTAGTTAAAACTGATCATAAACCTCTGAGCTGACACTAACATCAAAACTCACAAAGGGTGAAATCAGACTAAAAAACTTCACCAACACAAACTATACCTAACTAGGTGAAGGTATAAATGCAATCCAAGCCCCAGCTCAAGCTGAAAGTGGTAACTGTGCTGAAACATACACTAAAGCCCTGTATAATCACTTGCATAAGTGTACAAACTCAGCTGTACCAGACAGAATCAAAGCCAGAGTCCCAAGTAAAATCAAGCTGCCATGGTGGACTTCCAGCATTAACAAACTCTACAATAAATGCTGTGGCTGTCCAAGAAAAGAAAGACAAAAACCCATCACCCTCCTCAGCCTTAACAGGCAAATAAGACAACTTGTCAAATCATCCAAAAGCTCCTTTGAGATAAACCTAGCAAGTACTGCCAAGGATAATCATAAGGCCTTTTACTGCCATGTACGTAACCTAAAGGGTAGGACCCAAGCATATGCAGAACTGATGGCCAATGGTATCACACACAGTGATCCCACAGAGATAGCGAACCTGTTAGCGTATAGGTCTGGCAAAAATTTCACTCCCTTATCCCCTCCTAACTTACAACAAACTCATCCCCAAGCTTCCCCCCACCTTGCATATCTAATGAGCAGATCCTCAAAGCCCTGTCCAAGGCAAAGAATACACACTAAAAACACTATATCTCTACCCTAACCTAACCCTGACCCTAAGCCTAACATGCACGCGCAATACCACACAAACATAAAACACCGATCCCTGAACCTAACCCTAAGTCTCAAGCACACGCACAAACAATCTCACCCTCTCCACAACATGTCTACTGTTGCAAGGAAGGCTTTCCATGTAGCTCACTTGATTAGTAAAGCCATCACCTCGAGAGCAAAAGAAGTTATAACCCCCTGTACTCGGCACTTATCTAGCCCATAATTGAGTATAAGACCACAGTCGGTATGAACCGTACTAAGAACCTACGGCAATTAGAGCTTTCTAACAAAGAAGATCAAGGGTATCCAACATGTACCTTACATGGACTGACTGAGATCCCTGTCACTATATTCCATATCATACTGAGTTCTTAGGGAAGACTTGCGCCTAGCCTACGCAGCATCCCAAGACCCAAACCTAATGAACTTAGTGTGTATCTGTAAATCAAAGGGTCTAGGCTACCCATTCTAGGGACTTAAATATGGCCTATGACTTAAATAGGACATGCTGGAGGGACAGATTTATCTCCCAGTGACTGCCACATCCTTGAAATAGGCTACCAATTCATGCAAATCAGAGAAGCTCTATGACACTGTTCAAGAGGAACCTGGATGAGTGGATGGGACACTGTAAATTCTTACCAGGGATTGTGCCTCAACCCTACTGGACATGGGCAGTCATCACTAAATCCAATATTGGGTACTGACTAGTACTTCTATGGCATTACATTGAGTTGAAATGGCTAGGCTTAAAATGACCTCCAGGTCAATAGCCTAATAATGTCCTAAGATCTTATGCCAAATATAATCTACATAGCTGGTCACTGTGGCTAAAGCAGTAACTCTTCAAATGTCATGAACCAACTGTTCATGTTATATGAGTATACAACAGATACCATTAAGCAAGAAATTAGCTGTTATGAGCATATAAAACTGAATAGTGAAGCTCTTTGTTTGTATTCTTAAGCAATCTTAATCCTTTGTAAACGTTACGTATAGAAGCAGTTATGCAATTGTAAAATAAAATACAAAATAAATGAGTACAGACAGATCACTGTCATATTGAAGAATTCCCTCTATCAGCTTATCTGGCCCTATCACTAGTAATGCATTTAGATTTTAATGATTTTTTTTTACATCTGGCTTACACGTCCAAACATCAGGGTCAGTTAACAAGTCAAAATGAATTCTAAGTCTAAGCTTCTGTGACTGAGCTGCAATCCACTGTCCATCCTTCAAAGGTAAGGTGAAACGTAATGTAATAGTCTTTTTCTACTTTTGAAATCCCAATATCTCAATTTTCTGTTTGCATTAAATTTGAGAGTTTTCCATCATCTTTTAACTCTGGGGGAAAGGCAGAGTGCACAAAGCTTATGTTCAGATAAGGCAGTGTATTCTTTGTGCTGCAGGCACTGCAAGTGGGTGCACATTTGACAAGTTAGTATAAGTTTCATTTTCTAACAGTTCTGCATTTTTAATGAAATCAGATGCATACTCAGTACTGTCTGCATGTTTAGTCTCTACATGCTGTACATTTTACATATTACAAAGTTTAATGCAACTGCATTTTTTATGAAAATACAATGACATTTAAGTCTGATTAACTAAAAATGATTTTATTTCAGCTATTTGATAAGAGTGAAAAGTATCTTTCTAACATTACATTTTCCTCATGCTTGGGTCTCATCTTTTTCCAGGAAGTTATATAACTGATTACCAAGTCATCCTAAAGATGTTTGTAATATTGTGTATGCTGTGATTATGCTCAAAAATAAGAGAAAAATAGTAATTTTGTGATGCGTAGAACATGGTAATTAAATTGATAGCCATGTTATGTACTTTGGTGGGTTGATATTATCAAGTTTTGCATTGCCGCTCACACCAAAGAACTGCCGCAAAAAAATGACAACTTTGGAAGCTGTAACACACTTTGCACTACACACACACACACACACACACACACACACACACACACACACACACACACACACACACACACAGTGTAGTAGAGTAAATTATCTATAGCTTTCAAATCTGCTAGTTGATGAGAGGATCAATTCACTTATGGGCTACTGTCTTGATGTCACCACTGGTACATTACAGCTTTCTACACATTTTTAAGTGTTGACAGCTGAAGTTCCATATATTACAAATAATAATTGTTTTTTTTTTCTGATTAAAGTCAGTATGCTGTGAGTTGTCAAAATGGATATCAAGAGTCAGCTCCTGAGCTTTTCTGGCTGGATACATTTCTTGATACATTTTCTTGAACTCCTAAATAAATTGGATATGAACTTCTCTGACAGCAAAGAATGCAACTAGTTAAGACTTTGTTACACATTAGTCATATGCAAGGATGCACACAAAAGTCATCACAAAGCAGTATCAAAAAGCTAAACAGCTTTAAAAATGTGCTATACTTTGCATTGCAGTGCAAAACACAAACATGTGGCAGAGTGGGGCTTGATTTTGCAATGTTAACAATTCACAGGAATGTCCAAGTAGGTTAATTAAAAAGTCATTTATTATGTAGAATTTGAGGACAAATCTGGAAAATAATCAACATACTTTGGAGATTTGACTAAACATAAGTAATTTCAAGAGATATGTTTTCTGCAATTCCTCTTTACACGTTCTGAGATGATGAATGAACAAGTCATCATGGGCAGCTCTGAAAGTATGCATTATTCTAAAATAAAGGTAACCCTTGATACCCCAAATCTGGGGATAGTATAATTTTGTGCTCCACTCTTAATCACAATGTTCATATTTCCCTGTGAGGATTCTAACAATTCTAGTACTGCTGATAGATCCATCAGTATGTTGATCAGTTGTAAAAATGTAGGCATTATATGGAGAAATGGTGTTATGCCTGCAGCACAGTGGATGATATACAGGTGGAGATGTGCTATCTGGTCACCAGATGTTGCTTGTGTTGAGCTGATCAGATAATTCTGGAGCACTTTAAGGATGCTGTGGGAGCCCAGTATGTGTCAGACTATGAATGGAATGTATAATAGGGTTCCTTAGCACTGAAAGTTTATGAATCCTAGTGTATCATCCTGATCTAGTGATGTATGTTCAGAGCAATAGCTGAAATAGATTACAGCTTGCACCGTCAGTGGACTACGTCACCACCTTCCCTAAAGAGTTATTTTAAGCCTAGCTAATAACCTGAGGTCAGAATCAAACCCTGTATTTTGTGTTTATGAGGCAAAGACCTTAAACATTATGCTAAACTAGCCCCTCCAGACTACTGCCCATAGTCCAGATTGCCCCTAAGTAATGTCTAGTTAAGTGACTTGCTCAAGGTCGCACAGCAGGTTAAGGTAATCAAACCCTGCACCATTAGAAGTAACTTGTTAAGAGCTCTATATCTTAATCTTCTGCACCATTCGTCAGACACTGTAGTCTCTTGGAATCTGGACCTTATTTTTCAGTAGAAGATACTGACAGAGGGTAAAATGCTGAAGTATATAGTATGCTTAAATATTTGAAGACGGTTTAGACATTTTGCTCCCATTGTTGCTATAATGAGAGTAATTTCTTAAGCATTTTAATTACCATGTTACTGTTAGTGGAGCATAATAGCATACTTGCTAGCTAAATCACCACATGATTAAATTAATGGAAAATGGTCAGGAAGCTTCAAAATAACTGAAAGAAAACTAATGAATTGTACTAAATTAAAATAGTTAAAAATAAATGGTCTATTCTGAATTACCATTGCAGATAGTATGTTTATGAAATGATGTTGTGAAATTTTTCTCACACTAAAACTCGCAAGCAAGTCCTTAAAACTGTTTTGAAAATATTCACCTTATGAAAATTAACAGCCCAAATGATCCCTGCAGTTATTTGGAATGCTAGAATTAATAGATTCATAGATGCTTACTAGGCAATTGGTCTGTGAGGCTGTTAAGAAACCTAGCCCTGCACTCCCATAGTAATTATTAGCCCTTATATTTTGCAATAGGAATCTACAAATGCAAGCTGGACAAGTATATGTTTGGGCAATTACATGTTTTCCCATCAAATAACCAGGGTTGAATTTGCAGTTACCGATACATTCTTCTAATTTCTGTATGAATAGAGTAAGAAAAATACTCTGTTTTTATTGTTTCATAGAAGTGGCATTCTGTGTAGTACACAACCTATCCCCACAACATGTTCTGTTAATCTTGCTCAAACTGTGGATTCTAGTCTCACACCAGGTAGATTGATTCCTGACACTGCAGTGCAGCATAAGTGGTTGCTACACTGCGGAGTGCATCATCCTTTGGACAAGATGTTAAAATAAGGCCCCATCTGACTGAGTTTGTGTACCTCAGGTGGAGGTAAAGGATCTCATAGCACCTATCGAAAAGAAATGGGGAAGTTACCCAATGCTGTAGCCAAATTCCCGTAATAGTATAAATACCACCTTGGGTCTCCCCTGAAAAAAAGGCTACTAGCATAGTAGGACTAGCCCAGTCAACAAAAGGATAAATGAATAAATAAATGAACTAATAAATAAATAAATAAAATACTTGATTGATCTAATTAGCATTGAGTACAGGGGAGCTATCATGTCCTTGGATGTGAATGTTATACACTTAGATATAAGCTGTGCAGTGAAAAAGGACTTCCTTGCAATAATGGATGTGTTGTCATCAAAGGACAGTTCATTGTTGACATAGGTTCCCAGATCCCTAACTACAAGGACAGTTTGCAGGGGGATGATGTCAATGTGACAATTGCAAAATTAGTCTAACTTGTCAAAAGATATGATTCTACATTTCTTGGCATTTAGATTCAGTCCAAAGCTTTGGTACAGGCCCTGTTGCAGAATACCGATGTCCTCAGGGGAGTTTATGATGGCACCAAGATTGCAATCAAGTCACCTTACTTCCTATTGTTATTATTATTGTTTGTCACTCACCCTAACTTCCTGTGTTCTGTTTTTGAGATGATTTTCTATCCAATGAGCCACATAAGGATTAATACTTAGCTGGGAGACTATCTATAACATCTGAGTGTGGCATGGTGTCATACATGTTTACAAAGTCTAGATGGGCAGTGTGCACCAATTGACCCTCACCCACTGCCTCAGTGACTTAACTTGAAGAAGTCAACCAGGTTAAGTAAGCAGAACCTGCCCTTGATGAATCCAAGCTGGATTGGGTAGAGTTTGTAGGTCAGCTATATCCCTGCTTATTAGTTCCATAACGATCCTTTCCATATCCTTAGAGATGAGGCTGCTCAGTCTTAAGAGTCTGTAATTGCCTGGGTCCATTGTAGCCCCACCTTTCTGTAACAGAATGGCTGTTCCTGTTCTCCATGCATTTGGCAAAGATCCTTTAAGAGGCATTGAATAATCTCTTTAAGGGGTCTGGAGGCTGGAAAGTGACCAGCCTGGTGTGTTATCCTGGCTTCCAGATGTAATATTCTTGGCCTAAGATAATCCCTTGAGAATTTGTTCTTCAGAGATATGAGGAGAGGGTAGATGTGGAAATTTGATTTGACTATATTGCTGAAGAGAGGGAAGTGAAGCTGGAATTGATTTTTCTGCGTATATATTGGCTCTATCCTCTTTTTCTGAGTTTGTGATCTCATTTACTATTAGCTCTGAGTAGTGCTGGGTGGTGTTCCTGAGATTTCTAAAGAAAGCACTGCCAATATCTTTTGTTTTGATTGCTATTTTTAACTCACATCTGACACTGCTTGATTTAATCAGGCTTCAGAGTTCCTGGTTTAGTTGAGCAATTGCATTTTTTGGCTTTTTGTGAGTTAGATGTATTTTTTGTGCACACTGTTTTTTTTTCTTTTACTATACAGCCTGTTTATATTAGTGTTCTACAGTATTATTTTAATTTGTCATTCTATTTATTTCTTACAGGGACAGATGTATATATGCAACAAGCATGTGCACAAAACCTGGCAATAAAGGATTCCACGTAAGCAGTGAGATCATCTAGGTGGCAAGGGCATTTGATTTTAGTTAGGACATCACTCATCTTTAGTAGATTATCCTTTGCATGGTTTCTGAATACTGATGCACTGAAAGCTGCTTTTAGATTCCTTAGTAAGGTGAATATGACTGACTTGTGGGCCAGTTTGACCAAGCAGGAGATTATGATGGTGAGCAGCGCTGTCCTATACCGATAATGACCAAGTACAGGATTTTATCTCCCTGATTGTGGTGTTGACTGGTCCAGGGAGTGTGTAATCATGGTTTACTTTCTTTGGGAAATGGGGCTGTACTTACAGAATGAAGCATAAAATACCAGTAAGTATTTAGTGTCATTTTTGGACTACCTGCTGCTTGATACTTTAATGAAGTATTTTGTCCCACCACAAATGCTTGACAAACCAGCACAACATTAAGTTAACTGAATGCTTCCAATCTATTTTTGATTTGCAGTAGGTGTAACTACTGATGTAATTAGCCCTCTTCATGCCAGCATTACTCTGAAATGAAGGGAATGAATTCATACGCACATGCTGTTTTACACACACACACACACACACACACACACACACACACACACACACACATATATATATATATATACACACACACACACACACACACACACACACACACACACACACACACACACACACACACACACACATATTTATACAATAAGTTTTATCTAGCAATGGTTCTGACAAGACATATCTCCTACTTGATAAACAGTATCTCCTGGATGACAGTCTTCATATTCTCAATTTAATGAATAGACAAATTCCCAAAATATTTTATATTAATTTGCTGTACTGCAAAATCACAGCACTACTGCTAGTTATTTTAACTTTGTAAGGTGTTCATCTCTTCCCTGTGGTTCTGTATCCATGATGTTAATATATACAGGTAAGGGGAAGAGAAATTATGTGGGACACTTGGACATTACAGCAGGTCTTCCCTACTGAAAAACAGTGTGTTATTTTTGTTTTTAGCTGTTAGTTTAGTGGATGTGTTTAGTGACTCTCCCGTGTTCAGTTTGCCATAAGTGGATGTTTATATATTTCCCATAGTGGTCCCACTGACAATATGTAATTTAATTTAACAGTTTCCACTAGTACTTCATATTTGCAGTATCTGACTTCTATAAAATATAGTAATGCCAGTGGCATGTGGGCAAAGAGAGATGAATGTCACCATCCATCATAATCATAACCTGAACGGTAGTATTATTGTGGTACAGGGCAGGAATCAGTTCAATACAAGATGATTATGGAGGAGCATGCATTTGGTACAAATAGCCTTACTTGTGTTGGATGTTTTAAGGATTGAAATGAGCATTATCTTCAAGTAAAGATAGCGTATCCTACTCTCGTGGACCTGTTTTATGGCACGCAGTTAACTGTGCATGTAAGTTCATCAGGAAGTGTGAACAGAAGTGTTTTTATTATTGTTCCTTTTCCTATCGTGTTGCGAATTTACCTTGTTATAGCCTAGCCAACAGTGTGTGTGTGTGTGCATGTGTATAAAGTATCTCCTCCAAATTAATAATTTTTCATAGTCTTCCCAGAAAATATATTAATCTGATTTATAACATAAGATAAAATGTGTATTTCATCTACCCTTGACTGATACATTATTATACTGAATACTATGCGTCTATCAAAAATGATAATTTAGCTGAAGGTTGATATGCATCTACAGGTAATACACAACAATAACATATATATTAAAAATGGATATTTCATTCTGAGGTGAATATGTTGCACTCTCAAAAGCTAACAGGAAGCAGTTAAAGATGTTGTGACCACTCATTTAAGGAATGAAGTTTATATGAGGTTTAACACGCACTACAGATAACCTTTTTCTGCTGTTTTCAATTATGCCAGCTAAAGTGGAATTCGCAGTGTGTACTATAAATTGTGTGAGAGTGAGACAGTATTAAACAAAGGTATTTTGGTAAAATCTGATACTCTGTATCAGGTGATATAGATTTTTCTAGCACTGCACAACTTATTTATGCTTTGCTTTTGAGAATATGTTTGTTTTTAGGACTTTAGTGTAGCTATATTGACAATCTAGAATGTTTTATAGCAAGCTGCTATATAATGAAGTGGGTGTTTTGTCTACAAAATAAGTTACAGTTCTAAACATAAAACTGAGATTATTGAAAATCCATGCCTTCAAGATATATTATCCTCTGCTGTTGTTTTCAGCTTTGGTTTTCTTGGGGTGCAGCGTCAATAAATCATAGCACCAAGGATCATAGAACAAAGATCTGATAAGGAATACTAAATATACCCCAGGGAAAAGATAAAACAATTCCTGTGCAAAACTGGCTTTTTATATAATGCACACAGAAGTTTGCCACTGTTACTTTTAGAATATATTAAATTCTGTCAACAGTAAGAAATAAAATAATCTACACCCAGGTTGTTTGGAGAACATGCGGTTTACCAACTTAGTTCCTGAAAGACTGTGTGTGCATATATGCGAATGTACGCTTGCACGTATGTGTGTGTGTGAGTGTATTTGTGTGCATTCATTTATGTGTATGTGCACATGTTCTTGTGCAGTACATGCATGAGAGCTCACACACATCTGGATATATATATATATATATATATATATATATATATATATATATATATTTCTGTATATAGAAAGAGAGAAAGAGAGGTGTCATAAGTCACCTGAATATTGCATTGTTGACATGGACAGCCCAGGCATATTCCTTGTACTCTGATTATTTCTGAGACGATAATGACTATGACAGGATAATGACTTTGTGCAGAATAACTTGTCTTGCTAAAGCCTGTAGATTTGTTTTAATGCTATTCATAGTTTCAACAAACAGAGCAATGGTACTGCATAATCACTATTCGTAATTGGAAAATAGTCCTTTTACAACCAAGCTGTTCATTGTGCTCCAGATCTGCATCAGAATTTACCCAATGTTTAAGCAACATGGCCATTCGCTAACAACCTGAACATCATCAGTAATTACTGTGGCAGGTAAGTAATCACCTCATCAATGATTGCTATATTAATGTGAATACTGAAGACTGTGCAGTGCTACCCACGTTTATGTCGTGGTCATATTTTGTTATATGACAGACATGAGATAATGAATAAAGTTGTAGGTCACAGCACTTAAAATCATGTCATTAAATAGTATAACATCACAACAGTACTACAAAACCTGGAAATGGAATCAAAACAATGAAAAAAGTGTTAATTAAAAAATAGCCCTTTTGTGTATCAAAAAAGAAGACATTATACAATACAGTTGCTATATTTTCTCCTCCTTTAATAGTAGAAATCTTCTACTATATGCCCCGAGTAAATAATTTTGACCCACACAGAAGAATACAAACATTTGAAGTTTTAACTCACTTGAAAAAAAAAAAAAAGTAAAATGAGATTTTTTTTTGCAGTGCAGATCCCTGTGTGGGCTTGGCCCTCATCCTTCCTTACTTACATTTAACAGTTCCAAGATTATGCAACAATAGAAAAAAAAGAGAAATCGCAGGGAAAACAGGGGAAATCACTGACAACTGTGTAATAGAAAAAGCAGCAGCAATGATTTCCTGTGTAAGAAAAGAAAATGTCAGCAAGTTGCAACATATCCAGGTATAATCGACAAGTTGCAACATATCTAGGTATACTCGACAAGTTGCAACATATCCAGGTATAATCGACAAGTTGCAACATATCCAGGTATAATCGACAAGTTGCAACCTTGTCTGCTTCATATTCAACCCACTGTAGGGAAGCCTAGTTAAAGTAATAATACAAGGGATCCATAAGCGGGCTCTTACTTTTATTCATGTCTTAACCAGATGCATCCAGTGGGCACAAGTTACTCTTTTATAAGTGTTATGCAGGAACACTGTTTGTTTAAGTGATGGTCTATGGTGTAAAAGGAGAGTCTCATGACATCAAACATGGTGTAGCACTTTAACAACTAAAAGCTGTAACTTCTGTGCTCTATTCCCCTTAAACTCATTAGTACAAGTTGGTTGCTTGATCAGGTATCACAGTCCTATTGGGAAATTTCATATGGATAATCATGTATTCAGCCATCTGGAAACTTCCCACTATGGGTACATAATTAATCAACCAAACAAAATCCAATAACTAATACCACTCATATGGATGTCTTTGACTGTACTGAATTGCTAAGAACACGTACGTCTACTGGCAAGTATTAAAACAAACACAGGAAGAATAAGAAAAATATTACCAAAACTATTTTGAGTGAGTGGAGGTTTTTTTTTGTCAACTGCTGTGTGACCTTAGAGTATATATGGATTGACTGATAGATAGATAGATAGATAGATAGATAGATAGATAGATAGATAGATAGATAGATAGATAGATAGATAGATAGATAAAGTTTTGGTTGTATGAGGATGTCCCACATTTCATTTCACTGACACTTCATTTCACTGACACTCATTTAGTCGGAAATGATATATGGCCTATTCCCCACTGTAGAGTGACCCTGGAGTTAGAATATATAGTAAGGGGGGTGTGGGGGCACAGCCCGCCACAATGGGGGCTGTGCGGGATGAAGCCCCCCACATACTGGGATTCTATAATGGGTTTGTGATAATAGTTATTCACTGCACTTGTAAGAATGCATCTGTATACTGTAAAACGTTTATGATATGTGGGGGAGCTTCACCCCCACACCCCCCATTCCCCCATAACTCCCCTTACTATATATTCTAACTCCAGGGTTGCTCTACAGTGGGGAATAAGCCATATATCATTTTCGACAAAATGAGTGTCGGTGAAATGAAGTATCAGTGAATTGGGCAGGCTGACTTGATTGTCAGTGAAATGAACTTTCGACGAAATGAAGGTGACCCATATATATATATATATATATATATATATATATATATATATATATATGTGTGTGTGTGTGTGTATGTATGTATATATATATATATATATATATATATATATATATATGTGTGTGTGTGTGTGTGTGTGTGTGTGTCTGTGATGCGTGTTTGTGACTGTACCTCTTGAGGTTCACCAACAGTTATTATAGCATTGCTTCAGACTCTTAGTATTCAGTTCAGTAGACTGATGTGATTCTTTCCTGCTTATCACTTAAAAGAAAAACATAGGATCCTCCCAGTCACAATCTGCACCTATGAGCAAAGGTATACCTCAAGAAGCCATTCTTGCCCCCTCCTCTTTGCCGCAATCATTAACAATCTTACTTATGACCTTGCCTATCTCCCACTTATCCTCTGTGCTAATGACATGGTCATTTACTGATCAGGTCACCCTCTGACCAACATTCGATACCAGCTCCTCAGACTTGCATGAGCTCCACCAGTGGCTCATAAACCATAAATTACTTCTCAACTCCATGAAGACCAAAACTATGCTTTTTGGACCTCCTCAGAAAATTCACCAAGCACCTGACTCCTTAACTGACTTTGACTTATACAATCATGCCATAGGAACCCTTCAGATGCCTGTGATTATGGCTTGATCAGTCCCCAAACTTCCATTTCCACATAGACAGAGTGAAAATAAACTCCCTCTTCTTCTGGGCCAAAATGATTTCCCCTTTTCAACTCCAACCGGCCAGAGCAGCCACAGCGAAGGATTTCTCCCAGCTTGAATATTTATTTCGCATTTTCTCTTCTGCCTCAAAGAAAAACACAGCCATGCTCTAAACAATCTCTAACAGCATCTGCCAATTCATTATAAGTTCAACTTTCCATGAGCCTCACTGTATCACCATAGACAAAAGCCAAATGGCTATTCATAAAACATTGATCTAACCTACTGTCAGAATCCTAGCATTACAAACTATTTGAACTCCAGATATTTACTTCAATTACAGTTAAACATCATGAAAAGTCCTCCTCATACAACCTGAGACACTCCTCACAAGTCACAATAGGTCTCATAACCATAGAACAGAATGCTACAGGACTCTACATGCATTCACCTCTCAGGCACCTACTCTTTGGCAAGCTCTCTCTCTATCAACCTAAAAGAAATCAACACTTATTTCAAATTCAGAATGCAGCTCAAAAAGAATTTTGTTTAGGCCAATGCTTCTGCTTCAACACATAACACATCACCTAACTCACTATCATACCTCTCAACCTCTTAGAGCAAGAGATCTGGGCAAAGCCTTAAATAAAAGTTGGACAAAGGCCCAAAAATAGGGAACATTTTGAAATATTGCTCTTACAAACTTAGAAAGTTGATAGAATAACAGGTTTTGCATTAGCATGAATTTTCTGAAGGGTATGAAGTCTGAAGCTCAAATATCTGTATTTATTTTCTAAGTTCAGTCTTTAGTGATCTGACACTAAGTTGCCAGAAAATCACAATGTCATAAAAAGCAGACAAAAAATATGAGACAAAAATCTGGACATTCTGCGAAAATCTGTACAGTCTCTTCTCCTGTCTCAGATTTCTACACACTTTAGAAACTGTGCTTTGCACTCTGTTTTTCCAATGCAATGTATATACACATTCTTTTCTATATAACTCATTTGAAACTACTCTGCTATTACTTACCTTTCTGTTTTTTTTTTTGGGGGGGGGGGTGTTTTGTGTTTCGCCCAGCTGAGCTTAGACTTTGCAGTACTGAACAATGCACGGCCCTGCTAAACAAATGTAAATGAATACTTTCTCGCATTTTTCATATCTCAGCACTCCAAAACCTGCTTTATACTGGGTGTCATACCTTATTGTGAGGTTGTATAGTTTGGAAGAGAGAGTCACTGCTTGTATATTTTTTTTCCTTAATCATAGGTTAATAGGTAGGTACTAGGCTATTGGCCTGGGGCCTATATAAGCCTAGCCAAAAATGTACCCTGGCTTTCGCCACCCGAGAAAATTATTTTCCTGTGCCCCTGTGGAGCAGAGCCACGGAAGTGATCCCTGGGGTGAATTTCCTATTTCCCATCCAATCATCAAGATTCTTCTTGAAGAGTGCTAATGAGGAGCTCTGTTTGGCATACATAGGTAGTCTGTTCCAGAGTATGGGAAGTCTCTGGGACAGGAATCTATCCCTCCAGCATGTTCTGTTTATTGTGGTGACAAGGTTTAGGTGCCTAGAGCGTGTAGCTCGGAGGGATTGGGATTTCTTTAAGTGGAGCATGTCCAATAGCTCTGGGATTGACATAGCTTTGTATGTTAGGCAGAAATCGCCTCTGAGTAGGCGATATGCGATGGTGTAAAGCTGGAGTTTTTTGAGACGATCTGCGTAAAGCATCTGTTTGAGACCAGTAATCCTCTTTGTGAGGTATTTCTGTGGCCTTTCCAGTTGTTGTAGATGTCTTGTGAGGTACATACCAAAAGGGGCATTGTACTCTATAATGGGTCTAATGAGTGATGAGTAGAGGGGAACAATGACCTCTTTGTTTACTGGATGAGAAACCTTTTGTGATGAGGTGAGCCATGTAGAAGGATTTCCTGACCACTGTGGCGATGTGATTATCAAAGGAGAGACCACTGTCCACCTGTGTCCCATGGTCTCATCACATTTTCAGTGTTAAGTAGACTACCAGCTATGTGGTAGTTCATGGGTGCAGAGTTTTTACCAAAGGGGATGACAATACACTTTTTGGCATTGAGCTTCAGGCCATGGCTTTGACACCAGGCATCTGTCTCAGTGAGGCCCTTTTGTAGTATGTCCACATCATTAGGAGTTTCGATTATGGCTCTGTTAGCCAAAGACCTTCTGTGTTAGACTGTACTTCAGAGAAGTAGATACCAAACAGGAGAGGACCCAGGACTGAACCCTGTGGTACTCCACTTGTCACTGGTCTGAAGTTGGATTTGGAGTCCGCTACTTTCACAGTGTGGGTTCTGTCCATGAGCCAGTTGGCAACCCATCTTGTGACATAGGGATTTATACCTAGTTTCGGGAGCTTATCTATAATTCCAGAGAGGGGGATGATGTTGAAAGCCTTGGCGAGATCTAGATAAGCTGTGTGAACCACCTTACCCTCATCTATGGCTTTGGTGACTGCTTCAAAGAAGTCAATCAGGTTTAGGAGACATGATCTGCCTTTTACAAATCTGAACTGGGTAGGGTCCAGAGTTTGGAGATTACCAATGTCTTTGTTTATGAGTTTCATGATGATATGTTCCATGGCCTTGCAGACCAGGCTCGTCAGGCTAATGGGGCGGTAGTTACCGGGGTCCGTCGTGGCTCCCCCTTTGTGGAGTGGGATAAGTGTCACGGTGCACCATTCGGTGGGTACAAAGCCTGAGGTGAGGCTATGATTGAACATGGTACTTAGGTAGGGTGCCAGTTCATTCTGTAGTTCATGTAGAACGCTGCCTGGGATATTGTCAGGTCCCATGGATGCTGTGTTCTTGGCTTTGGAGAGTGTGTTTTTTACCTGTGCAGCCGTGATTACAGGAACTTTGCATTCTTCTGGTATAGAGATGGGCCCTTTAGGAGATGAGAGGGGGTAAAGTTAGCACTGAACCTATCTGCCAGGATGTTGGCAATACCAGTTGGTTCTGTATATTTAGTGCCATTGTGCTGTAACTCAGAGCAGATGTGAGTTTTGCCATTGAGTTTCTTGACATAGCTATAGAATGCTTTGTGGTTGTCTTTACAGTCAGTGGCAATTTTGTTTTTGTAACTAGCTTTGGAGGATTTTATGAGGGATCTCAGCTTCTTACTGAGATTGACCAGAAAGTTCCTCCAGTCATGGGATTTTACTCTTTTTTGCAACAGTTTCTTTCTTCTGTTGTAGAGTTTGTTTATGGCAGAGGACCACCAGATTGGCTTCCTTTTTTGGAGGATAGCATCTTGGTTCTATTAGGGATAGCATGATCCATGCACTCGTGTAAGTGCTTATAAAGTTCATTTGTGTATGATTCAGCAGTCGTACCTCTATTGTCCGTCTGCATGGGTGTCATGAAGTTTGTCACTTCTGTCTTAAGAAGTGTGAAGTTGGCTTTGGAGAATTTTTTTACAGTGGTTTCCCTAATTGGGGGTGGGGGTGGGATGTAGATGTCTAGGGTGATTAGTTTGTGGTTGGATCTGACCAATGAGGAATTGACCTCTGGTGTGCTGCCTTTTCTCTGAGTTTGGGCAACCCAGGAAGTACAGCTTGCAAAGACTGAGGGTATGGAAATAGAACCCCCATACTGACTTGTGGACTTATACTATTTTGCAGATATTTGTGCAAGAGTTAGTAGGGTTTAATAGTGCAGATTTTAGGATTTTTTTTATTACTTTTTGTCTCCACCAAGGGACAGGAATAGGATAGATATATAGATGTATGCATGTTTGTGTGTATCTTAAACTACAAGTGCATAAATATTTTAATGAACTACAGCAGTAATACAGAGACTTGAATGTTGAAGCATATTTTTTCTTAGCAACTCAAAATCTTAATTCAGATACTGGTTATCCATTTGGCAGTGTAAAAAATGGGAAAAAGGGAGGGGGTTGATGCCAATACCAGTGTCAATGGAGAGCAATTGTGTTTCAGTAGTTTAGCAGTAATGCTTTTATTTTCTTCTGACAAGAGGTAATGAGCTTCACATAGTGTTCGGTATATAATTAAATCACATTTATGACCTATAGTACCAGACATTCTATTTTCACTCTATGCACGTTATCAGTAATTTTTCCTCACTTTCTCTGTCTTCTCAAACTTTTCTCAGTATTCTAACTAGAATGTCAGTCCTAGACTTAGTACACAAAGAACAGAGCTGCTGCTACAATTTTTATACTATTTTTAGGTTTAGTCACTGCATGTTAGGGATTATGAAGTACAACTACTAACCTTGAAAATGAAACATAAGCTAAACAGAACTGCAGCTCAGCTGGCACTTTGCAACACCCCCAATGACGACCCTCCAAGCTAAGTTAAGGATGAAAAAAAATGAGACAATTACCACATAATGTTTCTGTGCTAAACTGAAAGAAAGAGGCTTGCAAATAGACTATAGTATAGTTTTTTGAAGTGCTACATTATATATCTAAACATTGCATAACATTTATAATTTCTATTGCTTTGTAAATACTCAGTCTGAACAGAGTTATTACTAGAGTCCCCTAATCATCTAACATCCTAGCGATATTATCTATCTTGTCCACTACATTCTTTTTACATTTATCCATTTTATCTCTACATTCTACAAAATATAGTATTTTCCCTTTTAACCAGTCTCTACAACCTGCTGTGCAAGTCTTATAAACTGTCTTTTACATGGCATTTTATGGTACATTTTATATTGTATAAATATCATTACTGTACAGGTTCCCACCTTTGTGTTGCTGTCCTGTACACATGTTTATTGTTTCCTGTTATTCATAGTTTTGTTGGTTGGTACATAACGTATGGTTGTATATTTGTCTGACCATCATTTTGTTTATTATTTGTGCATTACTTCAGCATCCTGGGGCATCTCTGAATATGGACTTTATCATAGCATTGTGTGCACAGATATACGGAGCTGTACAAAATTCTATGTATAAGAGTGTTATGCCAGTAACAAACGTTAATCTAAAAAGAAATTTTGTTATAAATTTCAATCTGACAATGCACAGTATGATTATATTTACAATCATTCTTCACTTTTACTGACACTTCCATGAGTGTGCAAGCAGTCCTTTATACTTGATTATTAAATATTCAACATCCATCTTGTTATCTTGACCCACTGGGTGTTTTGAATGGAAACCTCTTCTCCAAACACATTTAGGGACTTTTCCACTCCTTTCACAGTCACCTATTCAATCTATGATCTGTAAAGCAAAATTCTGGATAGTGGTTTCACCCCCCTGTTAATGATGCCACTATTACTCACAAAAAAGAAAAAAAATGAAATGATGTTAGAAAATGAAAACATAAAAAATATCCTTGAGGCTCCAAAGAATACCTTCACTTGCTGACAATGAAACCTCGGTTGTTCCAACCATACAAAAAAGCTCTTACTACACATTTCACACACACACACACACACACACTACTCCAAAATATAGTAATTAACGTATGTCACCAATCAAACCAAAATTATTGCTATTATTTAAAGAGAAATAGAAAAAGGCAAAATAAAGCATGAACAGAATATTTAGTTATATTGCAGATTTTATGAAAGTTATGCAGTTACTGTTGTTGAATATGTATTCTTTAATGAAAGTGATTTATTTCCAGTGAATTACAAGAAACCTTGGAACTCATATCATACAGCTGAATTTTGTTATTACATGAAAAACTCTGAACTACTGATTTGGAAAGCTTGAAGAAATATTATACTGAAGTCATCTTGAATACCATGCTGAGTAACTGCTGCTGATGAAAAAAATACACGAGAAATTATTTTCATTTTCTGTAAAACAAATCACTGCATAACAGTTTCATAAAAATAAATGAGCTATATTTTATGGAAACTTTCATCAAAGAACCTTTCTAAAATGATACACTTGAAACAACATAATGTTATTATGTTATACACATGCTTTTAGGCTATAAATCACGTCCAATGTTAACAAAATAATGCATTTCTTTACCAATAAACACTAAAACTGTATCTTAGATAATGTTGATTTAATGATCGTAGCATAGATGTCTAGGGAAAATAGTTTGACACATAGCATTAATCTATCACTTTATGCCACGGTGGAATGTATCACTGTGATTTAGTATGACATTTCATGTCTGCTGATCTCTTGATCTTTATTTCTGTCTTAAACTCGGACAAAGTTTTGTAGATGAGTCATCTGAATGCTTATCATATGTTTTGTGATATCTGAAGCAGCATATACCATCTGTATATTTTGTAGTGCTTTTATGTAAATAATTTTCAGTCTCCAGAAACTGTTGTGTACAAATTATTTTCTTATTATATAAAGAAAAAGAGTATATTTAATACTGAACATAAACAAAACACAAGCAAATTATGGGGGGGGGGGTTTCAGAAAAATGAATGGCATAATTCTATCATTGCTTGGCTGGTAACCTCTGGTAGAGCTGCAAAAAGTGATTGAGAAACATGCCAGAGCAGCATGGAGCAAAGCCCATTAGTATTCCTCTTAAATTAATGCAATGTAATTATAAGTAACCCCACTAGTGATCCCCCTACTAACCCACTCAGTGCTGTTGCACAAACACCTTCAAATGCACATATACACATACACACAGGGGCACACAAATGCCCTGAGACAGGTGCTGCTGCACTAACATGCATGAGCACAGGCACACAGACACACACACATACACACACTCACACACACACACATGCTCAACTTTGCATTAATTACCTGTTACAGAGCCAACAATCCCATTCCTGATATAGACAGTATATCGTTTTAGTGCTTTGCTTCTCAAATAGTGTGGTAAAGCTTGTCTTTTAATCTCCTTACTATATGTTATCCCAATCCTATATATATATATATATATATATATATGGGTTCATGTCAGTACAACGACAAGTCAGAATATCGACATCCACTCCACCGACACATGAAATAATCGACACCGCAAATCACGGACATTTAACAGGTAAGAGGTTTAAATTTCGCTAATCATGCCTACCACACATGCATAACACTACCACACTTACTAAAACATGGTAGGCATGATTAGCGAAATTCAAACCTCTTACCTGTTAAATGTCCGTGATTTGCGGTGTCGATTATTTCATGTGTCGGTGGAGTGGATGTCGATATTCTGACTTGTCGTTGTACTGACATGAACCCATATATATATATATATATATATATATATATATATATATATATATATATATATATATATATATATATATATATATATTTATTTATTAATAGAGAGAGAGAAAGATATTCCGCTCAATGTAGGAGTGGATTTAAGCCCCAACCCCCCCCCACCCTGAGTAGAACATTTTCATTTATTCTCCTAACGTACATTACTTTCTGGAACTAAACCTTTGCGAACTGCCTATCATTTTGATTCAGACCATAAAATGAAGCTGACAATAAATTGCCTTTTTCACCCTTCACTCCATCCTCTACTGAATCTCCCAATACTCCCCATGAATCTCGATACCCACTCTTCCCATATTTTGTACCCATTCCTGTACAGCTTATAAACATCTTCCATCTTAATTGTTGCTCCCTTCAGCATTACAGCTTGCTTGTCCATCTCCTCATCTTTGTTAAAACCCTCCTTTTACACAGAATTGTTAACTCGACAATTTCACATGGTCCCTGACTTCATATCTTATAGCTGCTAAACTGATATAAAGTCCCAGGGTCTGTTGGTATGCAGGAATACAAATACACCCCTTCATGGCCTGCAGACCACTTAGGTGCTCCCCTAGACTACCACCTGAATTCCCTGCTTTCTTCTACACTACATCCAAGCATCTTCCTTCACAATAATTTTCAACCTGGACTACAGTGATGTAGGGATCACAAATTATCCGCTTCAAATGTCTTCCTCCCCCTCCTGTCTACTTGAACACCGTGACTGCTCATGCAACTTCAATTCTATTTATGTTCTTAGCAGAAAACAGATCAAATATGCAAATAATATAATATAAACTAGAGAACATAAATAGCACTACATTACACATACATTCATTATAACTTTCAGATAAACAATTCAAAAAATGGAATGTAATATAACATAATGATACTGGCCTTCTTGTCTTCATTTGACATTACCTGATAATATTGTTGACATGTCATTTTGTTGTTCATTCTCCTTGGACCTCCAAAGTACATAAATACCAAAAACAGTATTGGCTTACCTTTCTGGCTTCTTATTCAGTAAGCTTGATCTCTAAACTTTTTTCCCCATTAAATCCAGTAGTCCAACTTCACTTGACAATACGACTTACCTTCTATCATTCATTATACCCAAAATCTGTCCTGTAGTATGTTCTTGATATTCCACTCACACATAACCATAAAGCTAACGTGGGCCAACTGTACATTTTGCCCCCTGCAAGTATAAAGAACAGACACAACTAAATCATTCTGCCCTTCTGACAGAAATCAGTGTTAACTGTTCCTTTGTTAGGACTGAGAATAAATAGGAAAATACATAAATACAAATGCATAAAATATCAAATGTGGCCTTAGGCAGGGTATTGGACAAGACCCTCCCCCCAGCAGCCATTCCAGTGTCCATTTCTTGACTGTCTGTCACCAGTTACTGTAAACACTATTAAAACCTGTCAGTGTTCATACTGTTTTCTTTTTTTACTTTTACTATGATTACAGTGATTTTGATTTACTTTAAGGGGGGGTTAATAAATCCTGCACAGCCACAAATATTTTCAGATTCAGTAAACTTCGTGTAGTGGCACACACTCAAGCACAAACATGGTAATTTTTTGGCATGCAAATGACAGCATAAGTAGCTGAATTGTATGCCAACACAGTGGAGCAATTCAACAAGCTGTAAAGCAACTGTGTAGAGTGTGTACTCATGTTGGCCATGTATTCCAGACTTTTCTGAATACAGCCATGGAAAGGAGTCTACAAGGAAACAAGAGCAAGTAAAAGTATCTAGATTTGCACAGAACCGATGTAACAACACACACATTATGACAGTATTAGATATGGTGGATGCTAGAAAATTAAATTAATAACAGCAGTAATTACTTTTCAAGTGCCATGACATAAATGAAGAATATATTCTTAACTAATGTAAATAGCTAAATGTGTAAACCCCATGAAATAGACTATTCATACTGTCATGTTAGCATATGTAGTATGTATCTGATGGAATATAAATTCTATAAAAACATATATTCCTCTGTGCAGATATATAGGGAAGTAATACCCTCCCTTGTATGTACAACATTAGACACCCCTTCATTTTCCCTGTCTATTCATTTACCAAAAGTATAGCTTCAGGGCTGGCAGTATGGAGAAAATGCAAATGAAGTCAAAATGCATTTGAATTGCTGAATCCCCAAAAATTGTAACCGTGTAGGAATGTTCATATCATGTAGGCACTTCCACAGTGTTCGTTTTCAATGGATGGCAAAAGTGAATGATATCAGGGGTGTGTCAGACTATACTTACAGAGGTATACATATAGGTCTGTGAAGTGTGAAAGTGCATGCAAGCAGTGCACAATTTACAAGTTCTGTTTCATACTCTTTATTGTTTGTTAAAATTTGTCGTCCCTGTTCACTTTAAGTCATTGTTTGTGCGATGTGGCATTTAGTGCAAACATGGGAAATGGAGGAATGAATGGCAAGTTTTCCTGTGCTTATCACATAACTATTCCTGTGGCAGAACGCATATGTATAGAGCTAGAGTATAGATAGTCCTGGGTTCTAAGGTTTCTAACCTTTCCTACACTTTTTGAGCTGCATGTTGCGGGATATCACAGGAACAGAGAAAAGTAATATCAAAATTACCTGTGTTTACCTTATTTAAGTGTCAGTGTGAACAGTGGCATGGAGGTGCACATTGAGAACTAATGAGCACCAACAGAGTTAATATATTCAGTTAAGCAGCAGGTGTTTTTCATAGGTGCTAATTTCAGCATAAGCAGGTGATTTTGAATAATATTCAATAAACTATAAAGCATCCATGTAGCCTCCATTCTCTTTTTCCTGAACATTTCAATACCATGGGAGTAGAGACAAGGAAATTTTTAGGCTTGAAATAAAATTGTGTCAGCTGCTGTATTTGCAAGGTAAGCCCTAATAACATTATGGCATATCCTTGTATTTCTTAACTTGGTGCAGTAATCAAGTAAATAGTGGTGGAGTTGTACAGAAAGTACCTTATCATGTGACAGCAGACACTTATTTTTCTTATATGTATCCATTCCTAAGTTGTTTTCTTGTTCTTCTCATGTTTAATTGCACTTTTTGTGTGATGTGCCACAGAGCGCAAACAGTGGAAGCAGGAATTAAATCATTTTCAGGTTTGGCTCTATCTGCTTTGCACAAAGCATGGCAGACCACCTAGGGAGCAGACATCCAAAAATAGAAACCAGATACATTCAATGAATGTTGTTGGCCATCATTAGAACCGGGCCTGGAGTACAGATGGTACTGGGTTCTAGTACAGAGTGTGCAACCATTGTTATTAAAGAACAAAAGTATTCAATCATTAAAAGAAAATTTCCTGTGTGACGATCCAATTTGTTGGGACAGTGGAACTTGTTTTCTTTAGTTTGAGTGTGTGTGGTTCTACACATACACAACTGCCTACACATACAATTACTTGCTACTATTGCATTCTGCTTGTCAGATGTCAGCAATGTGGCTCATGTTTGTGCAATGCTTACCTAAGGGCAAACAGGTGTAACTCGCATGCGTGCACATTTTGTTAACTGTTGTGCAAATCTGCTGCTCATTGTGCTATGGAACTATATAAATGATACTGTCTTATTGGTGTTTATTGTCCATTTCCTTTTTAATACATAAAACTACATGTGGAAACAATGTAAACAAAGGCCACGATCTAACTATGAGCCATATATTTACAATACAGCCATGTGTTGCCCTCCCACACCAAGCAGTACAACCCTGGGGTCTCAGTATTTTCTTCCACACATATATCAACCACATTACAAAGTGAAATATATAATGTTATGTGCTCCCACATGGACAGGACCAGTTGGTGGTGCTCACAACCTCACTCTGCTAAACTCAAACATCCAACTATCCTCAAAAAGGGTACTTCTGTTTTTACACATCTAGGCTTCTACACACCCTAGTGCTGTTAGGCTACTGGCATCATATGAAACTATGAATCTGCATGCCTATGAAGGCCTCCCAACCTGTTCTCCCCCACATGGCCTGCTGATGTCATCTACTATAAGTTCACCTGCATCTTGTATAAATCAGACTTGTGCCGTTATGCTTGCATAAAGTACTGAGTTTTGTAGTCTATGTACTTAGGTAGGTGTTCTGTTCTCTCTGCAGTCAACTGTGCATGTGTGTGTGTTTGTTTGTGTGTGTGCTTAGCTCGATGAGCATGTATGTATCCTGCAGTTACCGCCCCAATCCCATAAATTGACAGCATTTTAATACTTGCACCTGCCAACAGATCCATTCCAGGCAGACCTCCCAACTTCTTCTCTCCAACATTCAGAGCTGATGTCATTCACTATAAATTGATCTGCAGCCATGTAAAAGTAAGACTTGTGCCATGGAACCTGCGTAAAGTACTGTGTTCTGTAATCTGTGCACTTAGGTAGGGGTTCTGTTTTCATTGCAGCCAACTTAGTGTGTGTGTGTGTTTGTGTCTATTCACCACAGTAGATGTGCTGTCATACAGTTTCTTCTCCAATGGCATGGCTTGGCAGTATTTTGATAGTTGCACAAGCCTACACATCCTTTCCATGCAACCCACACAATCTCTTGTCTCCCACATAGCCTGCTGATGTCATCCGGCATAAGTTGACCTGCAGCCATGTAAATGTCAGATTTGTGGTGTGGCGCTTATGTAACATACTGTGCTCTGCAGTTTGTGCATTTAGATAGGTAGGGGTTCTGTTCTCACTGCAGTCAACTTGCTGTGTGTGTGTGTGTGTGTGTGTGTGTGTGTGTGTCTCTAGTCAGCAGAGTAGATGCGCTGTCCTATAGTTACTTCTCCAATGGCATGGCTTGCCAGTATTTTGATATTTGCACAAGCCTATGCATTCATTTCATGCAACCCTCACAACTTCTTGTCTCTCACATGGCCTGCTGATGTCGTCCACTTTAAGTTGACCTACATCCATGTAAAAGTCAGACTTGTGCTGTGGCACTATTTTCACTGCAGTAAACTGTGTGCGTGTGTGTGTGTGTGAGCTGTTATTTGATATTACAGAGAGCATTTTCCACGCCTGTGGGGGACACCGTTATTACCATATGTTAAACAGACAATGCCGATGTCATTGGCTATATCAGATTATCGCATATGCAGTCATCCCACCAGGGCATGATCAGACACTAGCCTAGAGGTCAGTCAGATTACAGTAACATGTCTTTTAATCTGTACACATATATCATGGTTTGTAGGCCCCGTGTTATCTTGATGAGAAAGTCCTGTGATCTGTCCAGCTGCTGCATGTGTGTGGTGAGATACATGCAGAAGACAGCATTATACTGTATTACTGTTTTGATGAGATTTGACTACAGTGCTGTCACACATTCCTGAGCTCTGAGTGTGATGCCATGACTTATGATGCACACCATATGTTTGTACTGGAAAATAAATACAGAGAAAAGTTAGAAAGTAATAAGACACATTGCAGTTTTTGACTACATAACCCTTACAAGAGAATACACTTTAAAGGAGTGAAATGATAATTCTATCCCCTGTATAACTTGGCAAGGTAAATGACAGGTACAATTATTAGTTCAACAACCGAAATGTCGATACACTAAGCACTAATGTAGCTAAGCACCCTTGCATCAGACACAAAGATTTTGTATCCCTTATCCAAAAGAGAGAAAAAAGGGATATGGCACAGTTATCATAACTTACAAAGGGTGTTTTTTTTGTGTGTGTGTGTGTGTGTGTGTGTGTGTGTGTGTGTGTGTGTGTGTGTGTGTGTGTGTGTGTGTGTGTATGTGTATGTGTGGGGGGGTGGGCAGGAGGCCTAGTCTGACACAAAAGATTGGTAAGTATGTGTGTGAATAAGAAAGGGAAGTAGGCTGACTGAACCATGTACCTGTTGTGTGTGTATCTGTAAGGGTCCTCCATGTGAAAATGGTGTGTGACAGCCTGCATGAATATAGCCAAGCTCAGCGTTGGTATGTCGGACAGGTGTGAGCCGTGCATGATAGAGTTGGCAGTTCATTGTTGTCACCCCTAACCATGAGGACTGGGTCTGACAGGATTTGCACTGGCACCTCCACACCCAAGGTCAGATGCAGTGGTGCTACCTGAATGTGACTGATTTCTGCTGGACATGCTCCCTTCACAGGAACACCCACAGCCACGATCCCATGGCTTGCTACATCTGGGTGTGCACAGCACACTCACCAATGGAGCAGTGGAAGTACTGCCACTACAGGAGCATGATTGGGCATGGCCACATTAGCTATCAGCAGATTATGTGGCTGATCAACACCCACAAGGATGCCATTTCCCTCTGAGCAGATGTTCCATCACAGACACTGCTCATTCCAATGTGTCATTCATCTGATCCATTGCATTGGCAACACAGTAGAGGCAGTCACACATGTCAGCCTGTGCCACATCTACAACCCAGAACATTTGTCTGGAGCACTTTCTGAACATGCCTGTGCCTCCATGATGGCTCTAAACATATGTTGAGTATCACAGGAAGAGACACCTGCACCAGGTGGGGGAGGGACAGCAGGCCCCCTCCATGCATCCCTATCAACTGTCCTGCATGACACCTTACCCATACTTTGGCTACAACAGGAGTCAGGCACTGAAGCCTCAGTAGCTACACTTTCCTGATCAATGTCTCTGTCCCCAACCTATCCAATATCTGTGGGCTCAGTGGACTGTGTAGGCATAGGCATACTGGTTGTGTCTGGTGAAAATGAAGGTGGTTGCTGGATGTCAACCTCTGTGTTAGATTCAACCTCCGCCTGCCCCCAACTGTGCCTCAGTTTTGCCACCATCATCATCAGTGTCTGCTGAGTCACTGACATCAGGTGGCACAGGGGCCACACTTCCAGTGTCATGCTCACCTGTGATAAAAAGGAAAATACACAGGAATGCATTAATACCTGCACTACTATGGTGCAATGTATGCTAAACAACTAACAGTGGTGCCACTATTGCAAACAGTACAGCAATATACACAACAGGCCTAAAATTACACATTATGATATTTCTTTAAATTGATCTGCAATACTGACATAAATTTATTTGGCTGACCATCTGCAGGAGGTATATATTGCTGGATTCATGATGGTCCTAAAAGAAGTTAAGCAAGAGCTAAGGGCAACATCATCACATTTAACAGTAAGACAGAGGGTAATACATGTACTCCTCTATATTTCCATTAACTCTACGTTCAGCAAGAAAGTGGCTGACAGTGCCACACTAAGCTTATAACTGTAGCAATCTTCAATCCCCCCCAAAAAAAGATATGTGACACAGAAGTAACATTTATATCAATTGTTTTACTATACAGCTGTATTCAACTGGTTGTATAACAAAGCATACCTGGAAGCTCCACTTCGGACTCAGAAGCAGTGGTGCGAATGTCAAGGACATACTATGGTCCTCTCTGCTGTGAGCTCTCATAATGAAGGATGCTCGCCAGGAACTCTTCATTGGTGGTAAGACATGGTTCTGCAACAGGCCCTCCCGTGGTTACCCTTTGGTCTCGGGCAAATGCAGTTGCTCGCCTCCATGCAGTTGTAATCATGTCAGTGGCCCTGTGACACACCTGTTCATAGGTTCAGTTGTGGCTGCCCACAGCACTGATGTTCTCAACAATCTGCTGCTATAACTGCAGCCTGTGTGCCACATTGAGCCGACTCCTTCCCAGCAGACATGCTTCATGTTGGTGGAGGTCATCAACAATGATGATGTTTTCCACATCACTGAATTGGGGTCTCTACCACACTGACATTGTCTGTGTCTCAAAAGACAACAGAATTATAATACACATAAGTATCACATAACTACAAAGTAACTGTTTCCAGATAAAAAGTAACAGTAGCCAGTCAGTATTACCCATAGTAAAAACATAAAACAGTCTACAGATGTGAAATGCCAACAACAGGTGGGATGCAAAACAAGGAGAGCAGCAAGATCAACATATCCTTGTTTGTGTCATAGCAGTAACTCGGCTTCCCCCCCAAAAAAAAGAACAGTCCATTCTATTTTGTGACAAAGCAATAACTGTTCTTTGCTTCCCCCTACCCACAAATGAACAGGCAAATGAACAATTTTGCTAATAAAATATCATTGTAATGCTAAAAGTACTTTCAAAGGACCTGTCCCTGAAACATTTATACATATTTATCACACAACACTCTATTTTCATGTATTGTCAATCATGTGTACCTCTGAAATGGCTTGAGAAACAAGCCCATGCCATCAGTACACATCTAATTAATGCTTACAGATAGAAGTGCAAAAGCATTTGCTTCACATTATTTATATATATATATATATATTCCAATGTATGCATTATGTAGGTAACAACATGGGAGCATACCTGCTGGAGTTCAGTACTTCACTTTAAAGATATCTTGTGAAGAAATACACTTCTGTGAAGTCCTGCAAACATGTAGCAAGTGTCCTTACCATCGGTTTGGCTAGCTACACATTTGTCTTTTTATAATGAAGTAGATTATTACTGGATTTCAGCTGTCTTCACCTGTGTCTCAGATATGCTAATTACAGCATAAGCAGCTGAACTGCATGCTAATCAACCAGTCTGGTGGAGCTGTTCAACAGGTTATGAAGCATCCATGTAGACCCCATGCTGTTTTATCCTGAGGATTTCAAATGTTGTGGACTACAGACACAGAAAGTCTACACGGGCAGAATGTTAGGAGCTGCTGGTGCTTAACTCCATTTGTATGTCCTAGAGGCTACAGGCAATCCTGTTGCTGCCAATGTGCCTAGGCTAAGACAGAGAAGAGTTTTCAGGCCACATTTTACTTATCACAACATGCATTACTTGGATATTGTAGAGTGCTACAGGACAGACAGGACACATGACAGGAACTATGTGACCTTTGCTGACCTCAACTCAGAGACAGAGCCTCTACCTCTTTATGTATTGGCTGTGTGCTGCTTGCATTACAGTCAGCCCTGAACTAACAGTGTGGCAACTGTTGTATTTACTAGGTAAGTCCTGAACATGTACTGTACTGTATAATAGTATTATGGAATGTCCTTGTGTTTCATTACTTGGTACAGTAAGCAAGTAAAAGGTGGGAGATTTGTACAGAAAATAATGTAACATGACAGCAGAGAGTTATTTGACTTGTATGTGTCCATTAGCAAGTAGCAGGCCTCAGGCATCAAAGATTCACACATTCATACCTCTCCAAAGTACTGGCGATCACTGCATGCCCTCAGTTTAGCACCATGCATTTGTAATGGGAAATCATTACAGAAAATAAAGAGACACGTTGAAGTTTCTGACTTTACAACTCTCACAAGATCAAACAGGCAGGATGCAAAACAAGGAGTGTAACAAGAGCAACATATCCTTGTTTGTGCCATAACAGTAGCTTAATTTGATCTCCCTCGAAAGAAGATTATACCCTTGCATGTACCATAACAAGAACTCACCTATGAACCCCCTCCTCCAAAAAAGAGCAGTCTATGCCTGTTTGAGCCATCCGACCTGCCCTTTATTTGATGGCAACTGCATATCATAGTGTACCCAGTTAATATCCTCACACATTTTAAGATAAATGATATAGACTGGCTTACACACACTGCATGTTTCTGAGTACTGGTCAGATAATTGATGAATGACCAAGAAACACAGAAAGGAAAGACAAAGCTGTATATTTGCAAGCAGTAGTCATAACAGCTTATGTGATTACTAAGTGCACTACATACAAATATAACAAATGTACAAATAACTGCTTATGCCTTGATACTAGTATACATTTAGTTGCACTTGGTTGTGTGAGGAATTACTACATTTCTTTGTTGCAAAGCTGTTTATGTGGAAAAAATGGATAAGACACCCATCCTGTTTTCTGAAGGTGCATCGGAGTGAGAGATGAAATCCAGACATATGTAGGCATATAGAATGTGTACTAAAGTTTTCTACTGTGTATATCATAGATTGATTTTCCTCATTTTAACTATTTCTTATGTTTTTTTTTTTTTTTTTGGCGGGTGGGCCACTGTTTGCACGATGCGCTGCTTAGCACAAACAGGTTTGTTTATGACTATCTGGTTTGCACTTAGAGCAGCATTGCACAAACTTGATGAATGGACCACGCAGGCAGCAGACAGGACCCAGACAGCCACAAATATAAACCAGATGCATTAAATTAATACTATTGGCTATCACACAAACATGTTACGTACCAGTGTACACCATCGACTGCCATGTTTGCATGATGGTAAATGATGCACAACATTTTCAAATGTTGCAAAACCAACAAGTGTGCAGTCTCATTAAGAGCAATACCTGCAGTTGGAGGGTACGCATCATTCTACATTAGTTTTGATCTGTGTTAGGCATGGCAGACATTCATGGGGAGGTTTTGAAATTCCATACTCAAACAAAGGATGACCATGAAATGGTAAATGATAGGCATAGATAGAAGGTGGGTTCAGTAAAAATAAAGAGTGATAGTTTGTAGCAGAGGAGAGCAGAGGTATAGTAGAAGAGGAGAAAGTAGGCAGGAATGTTATACTCATAATGGAGATGTAAGCTACAGAGACAGGATGTTGAGAGGTATACTCTTTGATGTGATTTGGATGCCTCATAGGTTCATAGTTTATTACTAAGCTAACTTCCCTTGTGAGCCATTTTAAGCCTAGCCAATTATTCCTTGTGAGACTCAAACCCTACACCTTCGGTTTGTAAGGCAAACACCTTAGCCATTAAACCACCCTCCTGTTGGTTTTCAACAAGACTGAGAACATGTGGGAGGGCATTGCAGGGGGTACCTACAGAGTCTGAGTATAAGGAGACTCCCAAAGCATTTTGGGTTTTAGTAACAGAAGGGAGGAGGTTGTCCTTAGCAAAAAGAGCTTTGGTAGGGTGGTAGTGCTGTAGCATGTCTTTCAGTGCTGGATACTTTTCACGGTAGTATAATAAAGTATGAGCTAGTGGTAGCAGACTGTAGTGGAGGTGTTGTTGAAGTTTCTGTGTTGGAGGGAAGCCTTCTAGCTTATCAGTGGGAGTGGTAAGCACTAGGTAGCCTATCTACCACAAGAAGAGTGGTTCTGGCCCAGTAATTGTAGTTTATTGGCCGTTTGGGCAGTTTTTTCCATCTCTCTCAACTTTCTGGTTTTATAGCCCGTGTTTGCGCTTGATCCCCACCTTTCCCATAACTAGTCTAGTCCAGGTACAGATTTGCTGTATCCAGGACTGTTTGTAAGCTTCTGAGCCCCCCAAGCCTTTGTGTTGGAGTGCAGCCTTCTAGCTTATCAGTGGGAGTGGTAAGTACTAGGTAGCCTGTCTACCAAAAGAGGAGTGGTTCTTGGCCCAGGAATTGTAGTTTATTGATCATTCGGGAAGTAGTGCATTTCTTTCAACTTTCTGGTTTAAAAGACCGCATCTGCGCTTGTTTCCCATCTTTCCTGTAACTAACCTACTGGAAAGCACTAGAAAGCCATAAACTGATTCTATCTTAAAAGAGAGACTTTGGAGTGCTTGAGTATCAGTTTTCTGTATCTTCTTGCTGTATTTAACTGTTTTCCACCTAAACGCTGATTTTTCCAGCACTTATTGTGATTTAAAACCTTTTTTTTCACATATTGTACTTATTTGACTGCCTGCACTTTTAAAAAGTTGTTTTTTTTGTTAAAATAAATTGTTTAACTGTTGTAGGCTACACACTAAAGTGTGATAGCCGTTTTGGATCGCTTGCAGTCATTTAAAGCTGTTTTAGGTGTACATTTTACTATTTTTGCCTTATCTTTAAAAAAAAACGTTCTTGTTTCCCGCCTTTCTAAGCTAGTATAGTCCAGTTTTCAGGCTAGTGCTGAATTCAGGGCTGTGTTACAAGTTTCTGAGTTGCCCATACCTTACTTGGATAGAGGGAAGTTTCTCTGTTCACCTGTGAGAGAGGGGAACTTTGAGCAGCCATCTGTCCCTGGAGGAGTGGTTCCAGCCCAGAAGTTAGTAGTTTAAAAAACGTGTTTGCATGGTTTTGTGCACCGGGCAGCACCAGTTAGCTAGGGTTAAATTATTCCTGGCTCCATTAAGTCTCCTCTTCAGTTTTTCACTTGAAACCAGTCTAACTCTCAACCTAAATTATGGTGCAAGATAGTATCATATGTTTTGGGATAAAGAAGATACTAGGTTTCCAGTATTTCTGTTTGTATTGGCAGTACAAGCAAAGTGAAGTAGGGCAGTAGTGTGCTATGGTTAGGCCAAAAAAACATGTTTTGTGGGGGAGAAAAGATTATTTATGGTTATGTATCGTAGTAATCTGGAATGGATACACTTTTCTAATATTTTAGACAAAGATGACAGAATGGCAATTGGTTTGAAGATGGCTTAGTCAGCAGAGGGCCCTCTTTTAATAAGAGGATGCACGGATGCCTTCTTCCAAATGTGTGGGACATGAGATTCTAAAATGGATCTGTTTGTTGGTGCAGATACTGGATATGACAGAGCTTCAGCTGCAATTTCTAGAAATTCAGGAGGAAGATTGCCTGTAGCAGAGCTTGTAGTTTTTAGTTTTAGGAGATATTTTCTCATGGTGAAGGTGGAGACAGGTACGAGTGAGACATGGACTGCCATGGAGTTTTGTGGTTGGAGGTGGGTTGGTTTGATGTCCAGGTTGTATTTGATAAGTGGGGCTACAACTTAAAAGTACTGTCTTCTGGGGAGGGAGTGGGCTGTTGACTTTTGGTTTGGATTTAGTAGATTCTGGACCAGTGACCAGAATTTTTAGTATTATTTTGCTGTGACTTCTGTAAGCTAGAGTAAACATCTTTTCATGCCATATACAGTGTCTGGTTGTATTTCTTATCTGTCTGTACTGTAGAAACTGTTCCTTGTATTTGTTGGTGTGCCATGCTTTCCAGGCTTTGTCTCTAAAGCACCATTATTGCTGGATTAAGTTTGACTCTTTTTCTGCAGTAGGAGCTTGTTCATTCAGTACATTGATAAAGTTTTTTTTAACTCGAGTGGCTTCATCTAAAGGAAGATTTGTAAACATACTCCAATGATATTGTTTGAGACTAGAGATGAAAGTATCTACATTAAAATAGGATAGGTTATGCACATTCTTGTATGTGTGATGTTTTACTGTATTGTATACAAGCCTGTTAGCAAAAGCTGGCTAGGTGGCCATGTAGGATATCAGATAGTGTGCTATAGCTACAGATATTACTGGGTTTAGTTGAGAGAATACAGTCTAGAATAGAGGCCTTAGAGGAGGGTCTATATTAGAACATCAAAGTTTCAAAACTTCGTATGTTCTAATACTGACCCCTATTCAGCGAAAGCTGAAAATATTGAAGCAATAGAAAAACAAATTTTTTACTAGGGAAAGAATATGGTTGTCCGTTTCTGTTGCTTCGGTATTTTCAGCGCTGTGGTGGAAAGTTACGGGTTGGGTTCAGGTAAGTGTGCAATTGAGTGTGGGTTAGGTTAGTTAGGGTTAGGGTGCGGGTTAGATATGTGTGCGAGTGTGTGTATATGAGGGTTAGGTGAGTTAGGGTTAGGGCGCGGGTCAGGTAAGTGTGCAATTTTGTGGATGTGAGGGTTAGGGCGGGGTAGGTGAGTTAGGGTTAGGGTGCAGGTGAGGTGAGTGTGCGATAGTGACGGACCTTAGGGTTAGGGTTTGGGTTAAGGTAAGTGGATAGTTAATGGTGTGTGTATAGTTCAGTGCAGGGTTAGGTGTAAGATTTTTGGTGCATGTGTGTGGATTGCTGTTTGTTTGGTATGCTTGTGTTGTGTGTATGTGTTTTGGAACAGCGATTTGTTTTCCTTAGGAAAAAATTTGCTGTTCTGTATGTTCGATGTTTTCAGCTTTCATTGAATAAGGGTCGATATTAGAACATTCGAAGTTTTGAAACTTCAGTGTTCTAATATAGACCCTTAGAGGAGGGTTTGTTATATCTTGGTGGTGTATTTATGAACTGAATGAAACCATAAAGGTTAATACTGGTAGTAGGTGTATCAGATGCAATTGGAACCCTTCTGTGTTAAGATCTGTAAGGATGATGGTTTCTTGGGGTATATTAGTAGATGCTCAAGATAGTATGTCTTCTGCTGTGCTGATGTTATTGCTGGGGGGATATAAATGGTCTCATAAGAGTTTAGCTTAAGTAAGGCAATACAAATCTCTTCATTATTGACTGAGTGATACTTTCTAGGATAAAGGGATATGTTCAGGTGTATTTTTGGTATATAATGGCTACCCCATCTGCTCAAAGGATATTATATCAATATTATATACCAACACAATACCTAACAGAGCTCATCTTACTCTCATCCTACCTATACCTTTATCATATTTTATGCCACTATGGGCATGTATTTACTTCTCGGTTATACTAAAGCATAAATGTATTACAACTTTATATTTACTAATATTTCTACAAAAAAAAAAAAATTATATATATTTGTATTATTTGTACTAATTGTATATTCTACTAGAGTACTGACTGTATATTCTACTAGAGTTATCACATGCCATGTAAATGGTCCTCTGTAATACTTATAAATGTTAAGAATTGCTTTGTACTGTTTTAATCTAATATTGTATTGTATCATGGAGCTTTTCTCCCCGGGCCTCCGCTGAAAATGGACCTTTGTCCAGTCGGACTTTCCCGGTTAACAAAAATAAAATAAATAAAATAAAATAAAATAAAAATATCCTTGTGAGTGAATTTCATCATTTTTGACTTCAGGTTTTAATTAGGTTCTGTGATAGCAAGAATGTCAGTGTTGTAATGAGAGTTCAGTTACATTGTTGCAGAAACTTCTACGGTTAATATTTATAAATTTTAGACTTGTTTTTCCTATAATGACAATAGTACCCATTTTAAAGCATTTCAACCATAAAAGGCCACTCAAAACTGTTATTATAATCCAGCAATGTCTGTACTTTGAATTATGGCCATTTTATTGAGTGTGTGCACACCACATGTCTGATTGTGATAAAAATAGCCACACAATTTCCTGTACACAAATTCTCAGTAGTCCTGCAAAGACAGATTATTGACTTTTTAACTTTATCTACTCAGCAGGGTCAGTCATTTTCATCCATAGACATCCTCCAAAGCTAGAAATTATACCTACATTGTTTATTGCATCCTTCTAAGATGTCAGCTGTCTGCGACAAACTACTACTACTAATAATAATAATAATGACCAATATCATATATTTCTAATTTGTATCACACAAACACACAGCAGCCAAAGTCTTCTAACTTAACTCATACACACATACACCCACATGCACATGTTCTGCAAAGCCGTATTAAAAGTAATGCTCAGAATTGTGTGATCTTCTGTGTCCATTATGTAGCGTTGTTACCTCACAGCAAGAGGTTCTCCCATTTGATTCTCTGCGTGGCTTGGGAGGGCCTTCTGTGTGGAGTCTGCATGTCCTCCTCATGGTTGGGTAGCGTTCGAAAGACATGCGTGCGTAAATGGGCATGCCTTCATTGAAGGTTGGGCGTTGAGCTGGCACCTAGATGATAAGACCCAAGGTGCTTTCTTTTACAGATAGTGCTCCACCAGCAGTTATAGACAATTTGTTGAATGAGTACACACCTTATTTTTATGGAGAAATAAATTACATACTTTTATTGGTAGTTTTGAATGAACTACATGCCATTTTATAAATATCACTAGCATCATTCCAGAAGTTCCAGTCATGTGTAGCACAGTTTAAATAGAAAAGCATAAAAATATTAGACACCTGATACCATGTTTTGTGTCAATATGTACAATTTCTGTACAAAAGTTATCTGAATAATTCCGCATTCAAGATAACTATTAATAAGGCAGTGTTTGCTTCTGGCAAACAACTTTGCATTTCTTTACTTCTACAAATGCATTGAAGAAAGGTCACCCATGTTACATTTAAAAAAAAATGGTGTGCTGGTGAGGTTGCCAAAACATTTCTTGAACTACATCAGCTGTGCAGTAGGAAAAGCTTGGCAAAAAAAAGAGGTTTAAAATTATTATACAGTCTAAGAGACCATTAAGAAGCCCAGTCCAAATTCCATTTGCTGTAAAAAAATTGCCTGGTTAAGTGACTTGCTCAGTATCACACAGTACGTAATTGAAGGCAGAAAGATTCAAACCCTTTACCAGTTTCACAGGAAGCAGCTCCGTAACCAGTCAGAAATGTAGTCCTGCGTGCTAACGGCCAGAGTAACAGTTTTTAATCAAATGTGGAAATCATTTAGAATCTGATCTTGTGGAGAAGACTATCACAATAATATGCAATGTTTGTTTGTCTTTTGGCTTTTTCCCGGTAAGGGGTTGCCACAGCGGATCTCCGGTCCTCTAATGATTGGCAGTAGATTTTTACGAAACGTTGAGGTGCCAGCTCGATGCCCAGCCTTCAACGAAGGCATCCCCATTTACGCACACATGTCTTTCGAATGCTAGCCAACCGCGGGGAGGACATGCAGACTCCACACAGAAGCCACTCCCAAGCCACGTCGGGAATCGAACGGGAGAACCTCTTGCTGTGAGGTAACAACGCTACATAATGGACACAGAAGATCAGACGATTCTGAGCATTACTCCAAGTAAGGCAAACTATATGACTTGAAAAATGTCAATCAGGTTGCATTTTCTGGAAACTGTGAAGAAGGTACAGCAAAAACTTATTATTAAATGGGACATGTTTAAACTATATTATATGACCAAGCCGATTAATGAATTAATTCACTCTCTAGTGCAATATATAAAGCAGAACAATTAAAGACAATGTGCCAGATTCAATAATGCCTACACTAAGTGTACATGATGTGTATTCACAAACATCCCTACCACATTTTTTGTGCTTTCTAATCACTCAGAAAGATTACACTGTGTGTGTATGTAGTCTATATTTTGTGGTAACTTTTATGAAACCCTGTCAGTATTTAAAGCTGCAAGAAAAGCAGCAGGAAAACTAATATTAGGAGAAAGAAGGTGTGAGTTATGCCTGTGTTGTCTGTTCACTCAGAACGGTGCACATTTAATGTAGACTTTATTGAATCCTGGGGAATATAAATGCAACAGCAGCATTTATTCAGCAACCTACAACATCCATTTTTGGGGGAGGGGCTTACATGCTTGCAGAATAACTACATACATTTTTGACCTACCATGTCTTCTCTGACAGCAAAAAATTATATCCCCTCTGACATCACTAATTACAGGTCTGACTTACTTGAATGGCTGATAATGCTGTACTGTTATAGCTTACACCTCCAGAGTCAACAGAGACAGATCATGGACAAATAGGACTTTATGCAGGGTAATGAGTCAGGCCTCTGCCAGCCACACCAGTATGTCATTACTTGGTTGTCTCTCCTCTAGTTACTGTAAACATTGTTCAAACCTGCTGGCTTACAAATTATTTTCTTTATTTTTACAATTAAAATAGAGATTTGGAATTTATTTAAAACCTATATTTCAATTTTACAGAAAAAAAACACTAACACAAAACTAAACAATTTGACATAGAAAACAGACTTTGCCTGTGAAACAGTAAACTCTTCCCTTAAAATGTATTTAGTGAAAATGGTTGCCCGTTCGATTCTCAGTTAGAGCGTCTTCTGTGTGGCGACATGCGTAAATGGGCGTTCCTTCGGTGAAGGTCGTGTGTTAGGCCCAGCAAGCCAGCACGTAAAAAATCTACTGCCAATCATTAGCGGACCAGAGTTCCACTGTGGTGACCCCTAACCGGGAAAACCCAAAAGACACTGACTGCTTCTGGCAGCCCATTGAACTGCAAAGATGTGCTGATATTCACACTCAGTTATCAAAAAGTGAAGCACTATAATGAGTAACACATTTGCTAACAGCTGGATACAGCCCACTGAACACGAGTGTCCATTTTCAGTAGCAGCCCTGGATTATTTTCTGGTAAAATAAATTGGCCAGAATCACAAGGAAGACGACTCTTAACTGTGGGAATAAAACCCTACACAATGGAAATCAGCTCTTTATTAACTCATAGCCTTACTCATCTGTATTAAGTGCTAGAGAAGCTGTTGCAGCCCAAATACAGTGCATTTTACATGTATGCTTGTAATAAATAAATAAATTAAAAATGCATTCAAAGGTAAAAATACTTATTGCTGTCCAATTATTCATAACTAAATAATAAACACTGTCATTCAAAATAAAAAGGAAATCAAAGACCATGTGCAAAGAACATGGTTCATATGATGATGCAGCTGTTTACTACAATCAATTTCCTTTCTTTACAAAGTAACTGGCTTGCAGTCCAGAGGACCATTGAAGAGCCTAGTCCATTTTTCCAGTTGCCTGAAAGCATTATCTAGTTAAGTGAGTTGCTCAAGAGAAGGGAGTAAATATGAGGCAAAAGCAAAGATATTCTAAAAACGTGGAGACAGATAAGCATACTGGCAATATGTGAAAAGGATTAAATCCATGCCTTCCTCTACCTAAGGTTAACTCTGTCAAGTCATAGGTTCATAGGTTTAGGTTCATAGGTTCATAGGTTCATAGGTTTATACTAGGCTATCTGCCCTAAGGCATTTATAAGCCTAGCCCAAATTTTTGTGGCTTACGCCACCCCTTATATGAAAAAATACTGTGCCCATTAGTTTGTTGTGCCTCTGTCCAGCAGTGACACTGAGATGATTCCCGGGGTAAACCTACGATCTCCCATCCACAGGTCTAGATTTCTCTTGAACAGAGTCAGCGAGGTGCTCTGCCTCACATGGACCGGGATTCTATTCCACAGCATAGGGAGTCTCTGAGTGATAAATCTATCCCTCCAGCACGTCCTATTTATATTCGTGCTAAGGTTTAAGTCGCTTGCTCTAGTGGTTTTGGTGGATTTGGATTTTTTGAGGTGGAGCATGTCCATTAATTCCGGGTTGGACATGGCCTTGTATGTCAGGCACATGTCACCTCTGAGCAGACGGTATGCGACTGAATAGAGCTGGAGTTTCTTCAATCTGGCAGCATAAGACAGATTTTGGAGTCCCTTTATCCTTTTGGTTTTAACTCAAGACCATCACTGGAGCTCTTTTGAGTTTGTACTCCAACTTGCAGTGGTTGTGGCCCAAGACTTTAAAAAAAGCCATTGCCTCAAAGTTCAAACAAATCTCTAGAGGCATAAGTATTATGTAAATGGAAAACTATTCAGCACAAAGTAACCTTTACAATGATTGGATTCATTCATTTCTTTGTCTTAAATTGGATTTTATAAGCTACAATAACCATAGTAGATATGAATTATGCAATGTTATATAACTTAAGATAGCTCAGTAACAATGCAAGCAACATACATACTGCCAGCAGCATTTTGTCCATACAGCTATGAGCTTTCATTTAGCATAAGCAAGGTCTTTCTGTGTCACTTGATTGTTAAAATGTTTAAAAAATATGAAAATCAGTACAATACAAATAACTAGCATTTAAATAATATTCGGCATCACTTGATCTGCGCTAGAAAGAGGTCAAATATAAATACAGTTCAGTTTGTCATTGTGTAAGCTTTCAGATACAATATTCTAATACCATTAATGAAATATGAACAAGTGATAGTTGACACCTAGAGACATCAGTAGGATGTAACTTCAGAAATGCCAAGAGATGTCACTAGGTGTAATGATTTAACTTGGCTGGGGCATTTTATACACACATATCCAGACACAAGCACATACACGCGCACACAAACCATGTGTTATAGAAAGGAAATCACACACTTCTGTATCCTGCTCTGCATAACAAGACTGTGTTGTAGTAAATAAAATCCAAAGCACCCCGTTCTGTTCTGTATTGTAGGCAAGAAAGCAGCAGAAGACCATGCTTCTTCAGTTTGAGATCCAGAAAGTCTCTCTCTCTCTCTCCCTCTCACTGGCTCAGATTTTGAGCCAATGAAAGAGAGACAGGAGGACCTGAGATGATGATGCTCAAATATCGAGAGGAGTTAAATATTTTATAGTGAGCAGTAATTTTCTAAATGTTTTTTATGAACTGTCTGACACCACAGCTAGCACCTGCCCCTAGGCAGCTGCCTAAGTCACATTGTGCTGGATCAGGCCCTGGCTTCAGATGTGGAGTTAAAAAGCTCTTCATGAACATATTGTTCACACAGTATTTTACAACAGACTTATAACATATTACCATTTCTAATGCATAATATATAAAAATGTTATGAAGAAATTATTTGGGTAAATAGTCCACAGTTTATTCACATTTGTGACCAGTGTTTATAAATATCAGAGGAATCATGGCTAAATATGAGTAAGAAGCCAGATGTGTTTTTTCTATGACAGCTACTCTTTGTGCAAGTGCATAACTTTTGACTTCTGCACTGCTACCTGAATCACTGCATCATCTCAAGCATTAGTCACTCATAATTTTTCTTCAGCAAAATGTGTACATCTTCTGTATCTGTCATCACATGATGCATATAAAAGAAGAAAGGAAACATTTTCTGATACTTATAGGCATTGCTGACTCTACCAACACCAGTCTCCCCGCATTCTTAGTTACTTTAGGGGGGTCAGTACTTTCCCACTTAAGCACTTTCCAAAATGCATATGCCTGGTTTCTTCCTACTCCTTTTTAAGAGTATCACCAGCTCAGACTTGGATCAATCCTTGCTATTACTCTATCTTCTTGCATCATCACCTGCATCCCTATCAGTTTCCTGACTTCCTTCATTTAGCAACACATAAATCTCCTTCTTCCCCCATCCTTCCAGGTGTTACACCTTTCTTCTGTAGTATGCCAGCAAATTCAGTCACAGATTAATGATCTCTACTGTCAAAATATTTAGAACCTACATGAATACCCCTTTCATGAAAAAATACCCTCTTACTCCTACCAGAGACCTAATTCTCTGCTTCAAACGGACTATTAAGAAGTTCTTCTGTGCCACCACTCAAATTCTATTCTTTCCATCCTGGAGATTTAGCTGAGGAAATTCTATGATTAATAGATTTCCTTCTCTCTCCAGGTATTTCCATGAACTCCACATCTTTATGTATAGAAGGAGCACATTTGCAGGAAACTGCTCCCAGCTCTAACTCCTAAAACTTTTCTGCTTCCATCTTAAAGGGAAAGGTTCACCTTCTGCAATTCTATATCACTGCCACAACAGCAAGTTGTTAAATCCATGGAAGTGCTCAGCTTCATTAAAGCCTCAGATGATTTCCAAGAACTATCCATTTTTATATACAGCAAAAAGAAAATATCCTCTCTTGCCTTTGCCCCCTCTCCATCGACACTCCCCATTTTGTCTGGGGAAAATGTAACAGCTATTGCTTTGGTCTATAAGCATGGAAACTTTCTTTCCTGTTCTTTGTGCTGTATCAAAAGTAAAGTGTGTACATTTTTGTTTTCATGAGAAACCCTCTCATTTTATATCAGTACATTCACAGACAAATGTGTTTTAACATAGTGAAGCAGAACACAGTACAAAAAAGTACAAAAAAAATTCGGAAGATTTTCTGTCATAAATCTTAATTTCTGAGCATTAAAAATCATAGCACTGGCATTTTAAAATCATAGCTGAGTAGTCAAAAAGAAGACTACATTTTTGTTTTTCACAGTAGAAGGTGTTTATATTACTAGACCCTGTAGTTGGTGACAGGAAATCTTTGTATAGTCTTAGTTCACTTATTTAAAGGTAAAGCACCCAGAAATACATCTGACTTTATGACGAACATCAGTACATCTAAGAGGAGCAAGGCTACATCTGAGGGTCAAAATCATCACACCATGCATAAATAATAATAGATGAGAGGTATGTTTACAGTGAAATAAAGATTCTGTACTTTTAAATGCCCTGTTGTAATGATTCAAGCAAACACAAGTACTATATCTCACACAAATGAGTTTTAATGGCACGATCTTGGAACATAATGTTCAGCACAGAGCAGTCGCTTCTTTTTTTCAGAAGTACTGCCAGGAAGCCATGGTGGTGCAGTGGTAGCATTGTTGCCTCACAGCAAGAGGATCTCCCATTCGATTCTCGGCTGGAACACCTTCTGTGTGGAGTCTGCATGTCCTCCCAGCGGTCGAGTGGCATTCAAAAGACATGTGTACAATGGGCATGCCTTCGCTGAAGGTTGGGCATCGAGCTGGCACCTCGGCACCCATAAAAAAAAATCTACTGCCAGTTATTAGTTGACCGGTGTTCCGCTGTGGCGACCCCTAACCGGGAAAAGCCGGAAGAAGAAGACTGCCAATAATTTATTCAGCACATTGTAAAATCTCCCCCTTTCTGCCACATCAATCTATCATTTTTAAGGTGAATTAATTAAGATTCCTTCTGACTGGTCAGTCTAGTTAATAACCATGCAACATGCTTTCTCATGTCTTTAGCCAAATTGCTTGCACTTGGCCTGGTGTCTCAGTACTCATTTATTAGCGGTCTCCTTCTTGGAAACAATGCAGTCACGCATAATTTAATTTTAATTTGCATTTCTTTTACTCCTTTTAAGCAACATTTTTTATTTGCATTGTATTTCACCTTTGTTTAGTATGGTTTCAGTTCAACAGTGATGCATTTAAGTTAAGTATTAGACTGCTCGCTCACTGCACACACATATACAGTTTTATTAAGAGTCAGGTCTGATTCTGTCACTAGGCTGTGTGTGACATGATTATTTTGATACCAGACACAATTATTTTTCTTTTATAGTGAATCCTGCAAGTTACCCAGTTTGTGACCCCCCCTTATAGTATGGGCCAGATTTCAAAAGATTTGCTGTCAGTGTAGATTTTCCTTGATTCTGAAGGACTTGCTGTTCATGCGATTTACTTTGGTGTAAGGCCTGCCAGAAATACACAATGGACTGGATTCCAAAAGATCAGGTTTCAGTGTAAGCAGTCACTTACACTGAGAACAATTCTTTTGGAATTAGGCCCTATATTTCAATTCAGTCATATATGCATCTATTGACTTGTGTACCCATAAATCTCTAGTGAAAAACGGATGCCTTAGATAAGGAAGATTCTTTGGTTTGCAGTAGGACTAGAACCTCTCTCTCTCTCTCTCTTAGGAATGATTGCTTGTTTCTTTATCTTAAAAGTTAAGTGTTAGTGTGAGAGAGAAGAATATTGCACATTGGATCTTTGCTTGGTTTTATGCAGGCCTACTCACAATGAGATGCAGGTGAATTTTTTTGAACCCATTGCTTCAGTTTTTATACAAGTTTCAATGCAGCTTCAAGGGCACCATCTTTAGAAATGAAGACAGAATTGGTGGCCCAGCAAGAAAGAGAGCAGACTTAAGAAAAATGGATTGTTGTTTTTGAGATCAGGATTCAGAAGTGAACCTGTAACAAGGCTGTAACTATTTTAATGATGATAATATGAAAATAAGAGAACTAGAAACAAAATGTCTGCATCAAAAACTGAAAACCAAAAGTAGCAGTAACTGCACAGGTCTGAGATATTACAGACTTCTCCAACAGTTATCTTTTTTTTCTGAAGAAAAAAGTTTCAGAAGTCTGAAATTTGTAGCAGCATGAAAATATAGCCTATTGGTGTCAATGTTAGTTTAATGCTGTCTCCAAAGTTTCCTTCTGTCTTGCATCATTAAGCATTCATGAATAGTAAAGTAAACATATAGTCAGGAGGGAAGAGATGTCAGACATGATGTGCATTCATCAGTAAAGTTTTAATGAACTGATCCAATGAAAAAGTGACACGATTCACAAACCCTACCATTGGTAACAAACCTTTAAGTTACAACTTTGGTATAATCACTGTATAGCTGCACATTTTACATACAGTACATCCTGCTTCATCTCTGGCAACTCTCCAGTTGACTATAATTCATACTTTACACCTGCTCTCCAGTTCATTATAACTCATATCTTACACCCACTCTCCATTTCAGTACAATTCTTACTTTATACCCATTGTTCAGTTCAGTATAATTCATACCTTACACCTGCTGTCCAGTTCAGTATAATTCATACCTCACACCTGCTCTCCACTTCAGTATAATTCATACCTTACAACCACTCTCCAGTTCAGTATAATTCATACCTTACAACCACTCTCCAGTTCAGTATAATTCATACCTCACACCTGCTCTCCACTTCAGTATAATTCATACCTTACACCCACCCTCCTGTTCACGATAATTGATACCTTACACCCACTCTCCAGTTCAGTATAATTCATACCTTACACCCGCTCTCCAGTTCAGTATAATTCATACCTTACACCCACCCTCCTGTTCATGATAATTGATACCTTACACCCACTCTCCAGTTCAGTATAATTCATACCTTACACCCGCTCTCCAGTTCAGTATAATTCATACCTCACACCTGCTCTCCAGTTCAGTATAATTCATACCTTACACCTGCTGTCCAGTTCACAATAATTCATACCTTACACCCACCCTCCTGTTCACGATAATTGATACCTTACACCCACTCTCCAGTTCAGTATAATTCATACCTCACACCTGCTCTCCAATTCAGTATAATTCATACCTTACACCTGCTATCTGTTCACAATAATTCATACATTACACCCACCCTCCAGTTCATGATAATTCATACCTTACACCTGCACTCCTGTTTATTATAATTTGTATCTTACACCTGCTCTCCAGTTCAGTATAATTCATACCTTACACCCGCTCTCCAGTTCAGTATAATTCATACCTCACACCTGCTCTCCAGTTCAGTATAATTCATACCTTACACCCGCTCTCCAGTTCAGTATAATTCATACCTTACAACCACTCTCCAGTTCAGTATAATTCATACCTTACACCCGCTCTCCAGTTCAGTATAATTCATACCTTACACCCGCTCTCCAGTTCAGTATAATTCATACCTTACACCTGCTGTCCAGTTCAGTATAATTCATACCTTACACCCGCTCTCCAGTTCAGTATAATTCATACCTTACACCTGCTGTCCAGTTCAGTATAATTCATACCTTACACTCACCCTCCTGTTCATGATAATTGATACCTTACACCCACTCTCCAGTTCAGTATAATTCATACCTTACACCCGCTCTCCAGTTCAGTATAATTCATACCTTACACCCGCTCTCCAGTTCAGTATAATTCATACCTTACACCTGCTGTCCAGTTCAGTATAATTCATACCTTACACCCACCCTCCTGTTCACGATAATTGATACCTTACACCCACTCTCCAGTTCAGTATAATTCATACCTTACACCCGCTCTCCAGTTCAGTATAATTCATACCTTACACCCGCTCTCCAGTTCAGTATAATTCATACCTTACACCTGCTCTCCAATTCAGTATAATTCATACCTTACACCTGCTATCTGTTCACAATAATTCATACATTACACCCACCCTCCAGTTCATGATAATTCATACCTTACACCTGCACTCCTGTTTATTATAATTTGTATCTTACACCTGCTCTCCAGTTCAGTATAATTCATACCTTACATCCACTTTCCAGTTCAGTATAATTCTTACCTTACACCGACTCTCCATTTCACGATAATTCGTACCTTACTCCCACCCTCCAGTTCAGTACAATTCATACCTTACAACCACTCTCCAGTTCAGTATAATTCATACATTACATCTGCTGTCCAGTTCACAATAATTCATACCTTACACCCACCCTCCTGTTCATGATAATTGATACCTTACACCCACTCTCCAGTTCAGTATAATTCATACCTTACACCCGCTCTCCAGTTCAGTATAATTCATACCTTACACCCGCTCTCCAGTTCAGTATAATTCATACCTTACACCTGCTGTCCAGTTCACAATAATTCATACCTTACACCCACCCTCCTGTTCACGATAATTGATACCTTACACCCACTCTCCAGTTCAGTATAATTCATACCTCACACCTGCTCTCCAATTCAGTATAATTCATACCTTACACCCGCTCTCCAGTTCAGTATAATTCATACCTTACACCCGCTCTCCAGTTCAGTATAATTCATACCTTACACCTGCTGTCCAGTTCACAATAATTCATACCTTACACCCACCCTCCTGTTCACGATAATTGATACCTTACACCCACTCTCCAGTTCAGTATAATTCATACCTCACACCTGCTCTCCAATTCAGTATAATTCATACCTTACACCTGCTATCTGTTCACAATAATTCATACATTACACCCACCCTCCAGTTCATGATAATTCATACCTTACACCTGCACTCCTGTTTATTATAATTTGTATCTTACACCTGCTCTCCAGTTCAGTATAATTCATACCTTACACCCGCTCTCCAGTTCAGTATAATTCATACCTTACACCTGCTGTCCAGTTCAGTATAATTCATACCTTACACCCACCCTCCTGTTCATGATAATTGATACCTTACACCCACTCTCCAGTTCAGTATAATTCATACCTTACACCCGCTCTCCAGTTCAGTATAATTCATACCTCACACCTGCTCTCCAGTTCAGTATAATTCATACCTTACACCCGCTCTCCAGTTCAGTATAATTCATACCTTACACCCACCCTCCTGTTCATGATAATTGATACCTTACACCCACTCTCCAGTTCAGTATAATTCATACCTTACACCCGCTCTCCAGTTCAGTATAATTCATACCTTACACCCGCTCTCCACTTCAGTATAATTCATACCTTACAACCACTCTCCAGTTCAGTATAATTCATACCTTACACCCACCCTCCTGTTCATGATAATTGATACCTTACACCCACTCTCCAGTTCAGTATAATTCATACCTTACACCCGCTCTCCAGTTCAGTATAATTCATACCTTACAACCACTCTCCAGTTCAGTATAATTCATACCTTACACCCGCTCTCCAGTTCAGTATAATTCATACCTTACAACCACTCTCCAGTTCAGTATAATTCATACCTTACACCCGCTCTCCAGTTCAGTATAATTCATACCTTACACCTGCTGTCCAGTTCAGTATAATTCATACCTTACACCTGCTGTCCAGTTCAGTATAATTCATACCTTACAACCACTCTCCAGTTCAGTATAATTCATACCTTACACCCGCTCTCCAGTTCAGTATAATTCATACCTTACACCTGCTGTCCAGTTCAGTATAATTCATACCTTACACCCACCCTCCTGTTCATGATAATTGATACCTTACACCCACTCTCCAGTTCAGTATAATTCATACCTCACACCTGCTCTCCAATTCAGTATAATTCATACCTTACACCCGCTCTCCAATTCAGTATAACTCATACCTTACATCCATTCTTCAGTTCAGTGCAGTGCAATTCTTACTTTACTAGTTGACCTGATTCAGCTTTCTGTCTCCAGGTTTGTCACAGCCCAAGTCAACTGTTTGACTTTTTGTGGGAAACTGTGAAATAAGGTAATTTAAAAGTGTTTTTGGTGAAGGGGTGCAGTCCCAATGACTCAACAATGTGGGGCTTTGTCTCCCATCCCTGGTCTTTAACTATACTACCTCCACTATTACACAAACAAAAAAAAAATAAGTGTAATTCAAATGGGATGGTGAAAAATAGTGTCAGTCAGATCTGAGGTGGAAGTTCAATGGTAGCAAAAGGCTAACTTTTAAAACTCATACCAGTGCCTTTATTTTTTTTCTTTATAGCCACCACCTCTGTAAATTCCACTGAGGTACAACTACTGCTGGTTAACAACACTGTCAGCTCAGCACTCTTGATCTGCTGGCCATTCTTCCTACAGTCCTGTACTATCTGGTTGAATCCATCATGGCCTACAACCTCAGACATCTCCTACTCCTGTTCTTTCCTGGAACTGGTAATCTCGCAGTTTCATCTTGGGAGAATCAAATCCTCCATCTCCATTATACCCTATTCCCCTACCCATGTCCCTTTATCCTCTTCCTCAGTTTAATAACTCCCCCCCCTTGATTTGTCTGGGAAGGATACTCTTTATCAGTTCTTCTATACCTTAACTTCCCTTGTGCTTAATGTGGCTTAAACAAAATCTGGTTCAGGAAACACTAAGAAATGTTTATTAAAACTGCATAAAAATAGTAAGGTGTACAAGCTTTCACACTATGTGTAGTGTTCCACAGGATGCTCACTGTGACCTCTATCCTCATTGCTCGCTAGTCTTCTTCCTAGGGTAACATTCCGTTTTACTCTGTGACATCACAGCTGATGTCTTTGGTTACAGAGATCAGTAGTCTCCCTGAATACCAAACATTTCAGTTCATTACTAAGCAGCCTATACCTTGGCACACCTGAGTTTAACTCTGTTTTTTTACTAATTAATGTTGCTGTAATGCCAGCAATGTCTACTGTCCTTCACACATCACTGTCTTCAACACCCTTATTTTCTTTCCAGTCTTCCTTGTGTTGCACTGTAATACTACACAGCCTTGTTGTGAAACTCCATCATTTGTTTCTTTGCTGTGTTCTGTGCCTGTTTTCTCCCTTGTCTATGCTAGGAATACCTACCACTCTAGTCCTCCTGTGAGGCCTACACCTTCTTTCATTCTACTTAAAAGATAGGACTATTTGAACATATTTGCAATGCAGTATTGAATCTCCATGACAGTGTTCTAGTCCTCTTTCCACTTCCTAGCCATTCTCTATTGTCCACTGCTGCAAATAGCTTTTCAGTTTGTAATCATCTGAATCATTCTTGGGTTGGCCACTGGTACACGTAACAGGTTTAACAGTGGTATTGCTACCCCTGACATCCAGTCATGTCTCTTTTGCTTCACTGGTCTGCTTCATACCATCTTAGTAGTTTCTTTTGGTAGATCATTGGTGCATTCTTGCAACATAACATGTGTCCACCATCCCCCTCCCTTTTTGACTACTCTGGTCACCTATACCCATGTCTTACTAAGCCAATGCACCATGGCTCTCCACCTTGTAACACTGAATCTTATGTCAGTTTCCATTACTTTTATTCAAATGGCAATTGAGGCTTTAATCCCCTAAACTTTCCTCTTCTTGCCCATCTTAACTTTTTAGTTATCTTTTCTGCCCATGTCCTCCTATCCTGCACCTGATTTATTCACATATTCGTATCATCTCCTAACCTGTCATCTGGTTGTTTTGTGCCCTTTCTCTCCAAATTACCCAGACCATTTAATTTATAGGTCCTTTATTTTACAATTCCCATTCTGCATCAGACCCATATGCATACTGAATCAAATGCTCTATGTCACACAGTAAGCATCATACGCACCTTTATTCCTCACCAAACATATAGTCTGGACTGCTCCTTTTATCTTATGCATTTTATGTCTTCTTTTTTTATTTCAGTTAGTGAGGACCTAGTTAATACTTCTGTACTTTAACAAATGCCAGAAAAGTAGCTACTTAAGGCAAGTACTGAACTCTTAATATAATTTTACCTGTATCTGACCATAAAACAATTTATACACAGCAATATTTCAGCATTCTCAATATGATTTCCATTAAACAGTCCTTTCAAAATTTTTAGAACTTTAAGATGCAGGCAGGGAAACAACATGCAGTTTTATTCAACAAGTTACCAAACAGAGACTGAAATAGGTAACCATATTTTGTGTAAATCTGTCATTGCACCTCACCTCCTAGAAAACCTACCACATAGCCAGTCACATGTTCAATTACTCTATCCATGCACATTGCTGCTAACATCACTGTGTACAAACATTTAGGCTGGTATTCGTAGCCTGGAATTTCACAGCTATGCAGTGATTATCCGCAAGGAACACCACTACCCGTATATGCAAATAAGCTAAACGCAGGTTACTAGCATTGAATAAGGAATAGTGAAGGGTCTGAAAAACACCTACCTACCTACCTCAAAAATGTAAAGCACATAAAGTTAAGCATTAAGTCTATATAAAGTACTGTGTGAAGTCCATAGGATTTGTATTACTTTGTATGTATTTGGATATTGTAGACGGATGCAGCTATGCACAGCCTTGCTTGAAAGACCTAAGGCAAGGGGCAGACTGTGCAGCTTTTATTATTAATATTTTAAAAATAAAAGGGCTAAACATGCTTTATGTAAGGGTATCCTTATGTGGACACCATGTTAGTTAATTTAAAGAATAGAAAGGGGAAGACAGGAAATATTGAAAAAGGGGAGACACATCAAAGAGAGAATCACAGAATGAAAACATCAAAAGGGTTGGACTGAAGGAGGTGGGAGATGGTGGGCACCATGTCTTTGGCAAAGGGTTGACCCCACTAATTTATTTTGTTTGAGAGTGTAGCATAGGTGGGTAATAGGTAAGATGATGTAGGAGGAATGATAAAGAATGAAGGGGTGAAGTTCCTAGACCACAGAGCCTCAAACTTTTACACTGCAAGATGGTAGTATGGTGGAGGACCCTGATGTTGAGGGAAGGATGGCCTTTAATGGTGCTGTGATCAGCATAACTTGGACAGCATGCTTTGAACATCTGTCCATAACATACCCCAGTAGATTCTCAACCAACTCCTGAAGCCCCCATTCAGTGAGGCCTGGAAGATTGGTGCCACTTACTCAAGCCTGTGATGATGGCCCTGGATGGACAGAGGGTGAGAGCTCTCTAATCTGGGAGATGTGTACCTGGGCTCCTCCTGAGGATTTTGGATCTCTTCAAATATCAACATAAATAGGAGATAAAGAAAACAATAATGGAGAAAGGAATGCATAATTAAAATAAGAAACGCAGAGAAAAAGAGTGACAAAAGAGAAAATGCACACAATAAATTCACACCATGTTACACAGCATTCAATTTCTTACATTAGAACATTCTTTTTTTTTCGTAAATCTTTATTGAAGTAAAACAGATGTATGGGAAGTGCTTATGTAGACTTGGGAGTACTGATTTGGGAACTGCATATATGTGCAAGTGGTGAATGCTATAAGAAGTGCTTGTGCATACTTTGGATAAAATTTTATGGGAAGTGTGTATGCGTACTTGGCATGAGAGAATATTGCTGTCAAATTTTGCTGGAATTTGCATCTTGCAGTCTCCTACACAAACATAATGATCAAATTTTCACCTGATATGCATTTGTTTGCAGTGCTGTATTAAATTCACCCTTTATAAAGGGTCCATATCACATTGTCGAACTCTTAAAAGTTCGAACATCATATGGTTGACACCATATGATCGAACTTTTAAAAGTTTGTACATTTCAACGGAGATCTCCCTCCAGTGTGGCATGGGAAGATTTCCCTTTTCTGCACTGTAGTGCGATCTCAGAGTTGGTATATTTAAAGAGTGTGGGATGTGGGGGGGTGCAGAGGCCTTGCCCCCCTGCCTAAACCGGTCAGGTAGGTGTTTTTCTTTGTTTTTTTTTTATTATTATTACATTTTTGAACTTTTAAAAATTCGATCATATGGTGCTGACCATATGATGTTCGAACCTTTAAAAGTTTGATTATGTAATATAGATGCTTTATAAATACTTACATGTGATAAAATCAGTAAAAGAGTGAATACAACATTATGGCATGTCTCTCACTGTTACAGTAGTTGCAGCATACCTCTCAACCTGGAAACATCAAAAATCTGGACAGAGGCCCATGAAAAATAGGTATAAATCTGCACAATGATTAACATACAATTTGCATACATAAGTATGTAACCCCACCCACTCCAATGAAATTGTGGGATGCCAAATTTCAAATACAAACTGAAGAACAGACAATCAAAATATGGCCCCTTCACAGTGCTTTTGTATCATAACATGAGATAAAGCAATGTCAGAGTTGACAGTGTGAACATGTTTTTTCAGTTGGTAAGCAAAGCTTAGTGTATTGATCATGTGGGTATCAATTACTTCATCTAGCCCAATGAAAACATTATGTTTGTTCTTTTCCTGAGGCAAATTGCACTACATTCAAAGACTACAGCTTAATAAGCAGAAGTTAGTGACTGTCAGCCAACTGCTTCAGCATCATGTGAGGTATTATAATGCTTACCTGGGTTTCCATCGATTATGAGTCATCAAATATAACTTTCTTACATACGTTGTAAAATACACCACAGTACCTGCTACACATCAAGAACAATATGTTTTGCTTTCTGGTACCTACACACTTAAAATAAAAATTAAAAAAATAAATTAAATTAAGAGGAAAACTTGTCATAAAGTAACATTTCTGGCAAACTGGACCTAAGGCAAACAATACTAATGCTTTCAAACTAATTAAAAAGCATGAGTAAGTTACATAGGATTCTAACCCGCACCACACTAAGTAGCAAAGCCACAGAATGTTAAACAATTACTTCAGTAGTACATATGATTCTAACCCGCACCACACTAAGTAGCAAAGCCACAGAATGTTAAACAATTACTTCAGTAGTACATATGATTCTAACCCACACCACACTAAGTAGCAAAGCCACAGAATGTTAAACAATTACTTCAGTAGTACATATGATTCTAACCCACATCACACTAAGTAGCAAAGCCACAGAATGTTAAACAATTACTTCAGTATTTCAGTAGAAAGCTCCTCAGATAGTAGCCCATTCCTGAAACATTTCATGAACTGCATAAAATCCTATGTAGCAGACAATCTGTGTAATGAATAGAAACAGCCTAGCTCTGTTGCAGTGAGGCATAAAACCCTATGATTCAGATGATGTGAGTCTAAGCAGTGTTTTGAACACTGGAGGAGCTGGGCAGGAATGTATATGTTTGATGGTCTATGCCACCATAAACTGTGTAGAGGAGGTTGATATGTTCAATCATTTTGTTGTTAAATACAGTGTTCTGCCCATGTACAAATTGGAAACTATTTTTTGACATTTTACTTCATTTTCTCTAAGTTCTCTTATGATGTCATCACTTGTCACATGCTACACCTTAGTCTTACTGCTTTCTCCTGAATTAGATCACATATGTATATTATTATTTACTTATTTATGTTCTGTTGACCAGGTTAGTCTCACTAGACTAGTGGAATCTTTTCAGGGGAGATCAAAGTTGGTATTAATACTGACTAGGGGAAATTTGGGCAGGGCATATTGATGTACCCTTTTTTGATAACTACAGTGGGATCTTTTACATTCTCCCAGGCTGCCACTTACTGGGGCAGATGGGGCCTTGGTTTAATGTCTCAGAAGTGCAGCAGCCCCCTATTATTATTATAATATTGCCACGAATGCAATTCAACACCAGCACGGCATTACAAGTCTCTGAGCTTAAACATGACATTTTAAAGGTTAGAAAACTAGGACTCAGCAAAATAATTGTGCCTTTTCATACTAGCAGCAGCTAGCTACTGTTCACACACTTCATGCAGTGCAGTAGAATTGTATATAATATGCGCATTTTTTATTTTATTTATTTATTTTTTACTTCAGTTAGGTGAAAAGTACTGTCATAGAACTTCATCTAGGTCAGCCTTCATATTGTCTAGAGGACAGCAAATGGTACTGCTGGATAGAGTGAGAGAGAGACAGACAGAGTTAGATGTAGACTGTTTTAGAAGTTTTCCAAGAATTGGGAGTATGGACAGTGGATGGAAGTGGCAGGTATCTTTTGGGTTGGCAAAAGTCTGTGTACTCTGATAGTTTTCTGCCTAAGAATTCTAAGCATATACAGGGTTGTTCTAAAAATGTACAGTGATGTAATACAGAAGTAATACAACTAGTCGTTTCTCGCTAACATATGTGCTGATCATTCACTTGATAACCCACAACCCCTGCCCAACCTGTACTCTAACTAGAGTATGTTGGCTGAATGAGAGTTCAGCCATCTTGTACATTGTGGAAGAAATGACTGTCCTTTACAATTATTATACTAATAAATATTTTTCTGGCCTACACACATGTACTTTAACTACTACCTAAGGTAATGCGATACTAAGTTAAATATTGTGGCAATGTGAATATATATATATTTTTTTGCTTTCATAGGTTCATAGGTAAGTACTATGCTACCTATAGGTATAGGTTCATTGGTAAGTATTAGGCTAGCTGCACTTTTGGCCCATTCCTAGTCTCACCAGTTTCCCTTTCAAAAGTGAGAATCAAATCCTGTACTTTGAGTCTGTGAGGTAAACACCTAAACCTTAACCACTGTATCAACTTCCATCCCCTGTAGGCCATTTTAATCACAGCCATCATCATGATCATTATCATTAACATTATCATCATCATCTCCCCCCCCCCCATTTCTTTTCTACATGGGATCGGGTGTGTCATGTCAACTGTCACCATCTTTATCGATTCAATGCCATTATCCTGTTATTCAACACTCATGCCTAATTCTCACAGATCTTCTCTCACACAATGCATCCACATTTTTGCTGGACACCCTCATTTTCTTATGGTTTCTTTCTGTCTATCTCAAATCTTCTTCACCAGACTGTGTTCTTATTTTCTGCACATGTTCCCAAACCACTGTACTCTTTTCTGTTTGATCTCTTCTGCAGCTGGAGAAATTGTCCTTGAAGTAACGGATCCCCTGGCCTTATCCACCCCCTCATCGATAATTATATATCGACTCTAATAAGAATAACTGAGCCCATACTGTAGATAATTTCAAGATATCCATGCATTGGATAAATAATTTAGGAGCTGCCTCTATCCATTACTAGTACAGGGGGTAATTCTGAGGTAAATTTTCTATTTCTCATCCATAGATCTAAGTTTTGCTTGAATATGGGCAAGGATGAAGTTTGTATTATATAGATCTTCCATAACAGCAGTATCCTGTGTGAGATATACCTGTCCCTCCAAACCACTCTGTTGATATTCAGGTTTAGACTCCTAGACCAAGCATTTATGATGTCATTTGACTTGATAATGTGCAGTAAGTTCATCAGTAATTGGTTGGAGGATGCCTTGTATGCCGGACACAAGTCACCTCTTAGCAGTCAGTAGGATACTGAGTATAGTGACAAGAATTTGAGTCGGTTCTTGTAGATCATGTTGTTTAGGCCTTGTATCCTTTTAGTAAGGTATCCCTGCAGGCATTCCAGTTGTTGCATATGTCTGGAGAGATACTCGCCAAAGTGGGCATTATATTCAATGATTGGCCTAATGAGGCCTGAGTAAAGGGAGAAAATGACATCCCTATTTTAGACACAATCCCTTTGTTTACAAGCTGTGCAATGTAGAAGGAATTTATTACAACAATAGATACACATGTTGGTCAAAAGTTAACATATCCTGAACAACTGGATCAAGTACTAGGGGTGTATTGTCAGTGTGGTAATTACCTGGGGGTAAATGACATCCCAAAGGTACAATAATGCTTTTCTTGACATTTAGTTTCAGTCTATGATTTTGGCAGCAGTTATTTATTTGGGACAAACCTTCCTGAAGGATGGCTAAGTCATTTAGGGATGCAAGGACTGTTCTTAGTTTGCTGTCATCTACAAAACTGGCAAAGAGTAAAAACAAAAGCAAGCCAACTGCCAAAGGTGATCCACAAATCAAATATGAAATCATAAAAAAACAAAATGTGAGTCAACCACCATGATACAAGCCAAAGAAAGAAACAGTGAAATAAAATAAAACTTTTATTAAAACAAAAGGTTAGTGCTTTTGTGGGTTTGCCAGTCAATTTGATTGGTTGTTCATAATTACTTTAATTGAGGTACACTGATGATTGGTTAGTAATTTTATTAAATTAAATGTTCTTTTTTGTTCTGTCTAGTCTGATGAAGCGGTACCCCGCGAAAGCACTAATGTTTTGTTTTAATAAAAGTTTTATTTTATTTCACTGTTTTTTTTTTTTTTTTTTTTTGGCTTGTACCATGGTGGTTGACTCACATTTTTTTACTATCTACAAAACCGACCAGATCCCTCTGGTATTGGCTTTTACTTAAAAAAAAAAAAAAAAAGGAGATGGCAAAAAGGAGAGCTCCCACAGAACACTGGGGGACTCCACCATTGACTGATCTCTTTGCGGGAGTAACATATCAAATTTTGATTATCTGAATCCTATCTGTGAACCAGTTGGGAATCCATTGGGTGACTTATGGATTTAGTCCCCATTTATTTAGCTTTTCTACTATTCCTGAATGGGAAATTGTGTCAAAAGCCCAGGTCAAAGTATGTGGTGTGTACTCTTTTGACTTTATCCATTGCTTTGCTGACATTAAAAAAAAGCACTGCTACACTGTGCTTTTGCGATTATGAGCATAACTAAAAAAGGTCTTGTGATTTTCTTTGGCTTAGATAGATATTGTAGCCTCAGATTTGGCTTTGGTGGATTTGACTACACTCCTGAGTTGTTTGTTTTTTTCAGTGACAAGAGCTCTAATATTCTGGGAATTACTCTTCTTACTAATGATCATAATTCTTTTCCTTTTATTGTAAAGTTTGTTAATATTATGGTTCCACCATGAGGCTTTCTTTCTGGGATTTGCCTTGCATTTGTTTCTTCAGGGTTCAGCTGCATCTATTTAGCTGTTTACATGCTGGAAAAGTGTGATATTATACATTTCAAAGATAATTCCCAATCAGTCCCACAGTATCACTTAGGAGTACGTAGTTTGTCTTGGAGAAAAATTCTAAAGGCAGCATAGGTGGAAGAGATCTCAGGTTTCAGTTTTATTTCGAAGGAGAATGCTTTATGAGCAACCCTAACAAGTGATGAAGATATGCAAGGGATGGTACAAGATGCCATATTAGTAAGGACAAGATCCAAGATGTTATTTCCCCTAGTAGGTACTCTAATTGTTCCAGGCCATTTGTATGAACAATGTCTAGGAATCTCTGTGCTCATGCACTAGTGATGGTGCAGGTTTCCCAGTCTATAGTTGGATAGTTTAGATCACCTAGGAAAACAGTATTAGCTTTAACAGAGTGATTCTAATTCAAGTAGAAAGGCATTGTGGCTTTTTAAAGTTATAGAGGGAGTTATTCATCTAGTAAATTTATTGTACAACACCTTTCTGTTGGTTATCTGGACATGAAGAAGCTCTAGTGCATCATCCTGCTTTATCAGCATTATGTGAGTCTCTTCTGGATGTAAATGTAGACAACTCCACCCTTTTTCCCATCATGCATAGAAGCTGGTCTAAACATGTGGAAGGTGTTATAGCCCTGCACAGCTGGAGCAATCTCATCAGTTTTCAAACATGTCTCACTCATTACACAAATGTCAGTGTCCTCCAGTGTGAGAAGGGCATGTAGATAGCGAATTTTCTTCTTTAGGATCCTATCAATGATCAGTAGCACCTTCGTATTTTCCTTGCTGGTTTCATTATGTTGGTGGATTTATCAAGTTGGCAATTCCTAACAAAATGTATTATGGGAGTGGACAATGTGTTTATAATGTCCTTCTGTATAAATAAATACATTTATATACATGAAAAAATATCATGTGTACTCATGCAGATTTATATCTGTGATTTTATATATATATATATATATATATATATATATATATATATATATATATATATATATATATATATATATAGATGTGTGTGTGTGTGTGTGTGTAGGTTATTATTTTACTTATAAATATATTTGATTTGCACTTATACAGACTATCGTGTTATCCCATAAAGATTCCGGATGCATTTCTGTGTACAGATATATTTATGTTTTTTTTTACATTATTGTAATATCATTATAGACACGTTTGCATTTACACATATTTCTTCTAGGAAATGCAACCTGCTTCTTATAATTTTATTAACTATGTTTAATAAAACCATAACTAACTATCTAGCTAACTAACTAAATAATACGTACTATACCAGCCTGGTGTGTCACTACCTGGTCAGCCCACTCAGGCAGCTGGTCAGCCTTTGCTTCTTGAGGTCATCGCACCTGTGGTAGTAGTATTGGCTGAAACAGGTGATCTCTGCCAAGGATAACAGATGCTGACCCAACACATGCCAGATGTCAGTCATTTTGTCATTCATTTCCTCGTACGCATGAATGGATCTTACCCAGATACGACTCCCTAAGAAAGAGGTTATTATCAAGGTTTTCTTGTCTGATAAGCACTGAGACTGGCATTGTACCTTCACAGGTGCTGCTATCATTTGAAGTGCCAGAACTAGAATGAAGAAAGGTTTAGAACCTCTCTTTCCTGGGTGTGACATTACCTTAACCAAACCCAGTTAACTAGTAGCGGCATTAGACCAGGTAGTATTATTACTTAATCAAAAATGCTTTGTCACATACATGTTTTTTTTGTTTTTTTTTTAACAATAGATTCAGATTTCATTCATATGGGGGATAAAAAACTGCATGTAATCATAATTTTTCTTTATATTACTTACAAGTGCTTGGCATTGACTTATACATATTCCTGTGTGTGTGTGGTTAGGTTACCAGTTTTTATTAAACATTGACTGCTTTGAGGTAATAAGGTGTGTCAAATCGTGTCTATATCATATGAGCAAATCACACAAGTTGCAAACGCTCATAATATTGAACATACCTCGGACCTTGAAGTGCTTTTTCTGAGATCGCTGTACAGTGAATAATGAGATATTTGCCCTTTCCTCACTGTAGTGCGATCCTGGAGTTGGAATATATATTTAGCGGGGGATGTGGAGTGCACTGTCCCCCACAATAGGAAGTTAGAGGTCCGGTACATTCGATATTATGAGCGTTCGCAATTTGTGCGATTCGCTCATATTATATAGACCCTGCCAAATTATGTTAAATGGGCAGAGATTTCACTTCATGGTGGAGCATACTGTCATGCATATGATTCTATTTTTTTTTTCAAATATGTTCAGATTTGGGCATATCTGAGGCTATCAGCACATTCCTGAGGCTTGCTGGGGATCACCAAGGACCGTTGTGGATTCCACCACTTTTCTGAAGCACATTCACATGAACCAGAGCTTGTGAACATGAGCAGCCAAGATTGATTTATGTAATTAACAGATAAATGTAAAGGGGTCTAATTTGCATATAAACATGTAAATGGACCTGAATTTATGTGAAACAGTTTACCACTGCCATATTAACTTGTGCTTACTTGAGTTAGGTGGCAAATGATTTATGAAACCACTGACTTTTTCAAAGTAAAACAAAAATAATAGAAATGTTGTCATTTAATATGAAAGTCTTCAAAATGATGTAAAATTAGTGACAATTTGGAGAAATGTTTGTTTTACTGATATGGTGGTCATATTACAGTGGCATTAGACAATAAATGAGTTATCATTTTAAGTAGGAATCATTACAGTAGCAGTTGAAATGATTAGTAGTCACAGAGGAAATCATTTACTTTGGTGTCATTTAGTAATTGTGCATATATGTGTTTTAATTATGAAATGAATTGTGATAAGTGATAAGTATATATTGTTGACTGAACATACATGTGTCTTTACTTGGAGATTTCTAAGTGACACTGAAAAATGAAAAATTACATTCTTATGAATTCAGAATAATGGCAGAGGAAGGGCATATGATGAATCTGCTAACAAAGTGATTGCTTTACCCTTCTGAATACATTTTTGATAGCACAGATATAGCACAAATTTACTTGAATGGGTGGTCTGAGGTTTTGCATGTATATATATATATATATATATATATATATATTCATGGGGTTTGTGTTACCTAACCATTTTAGGAGGATGGCAGGCATACCTTCATTGTTATGTAGTTTGACTGATGATTACATCAAATGTTTTTGTTTATGACTGTGACATTTTTTCTTGTGCAGTAATGATACAGAAGAGGGATCTAGGCAGATAAAGCATAACTTCAGCCTTGAGAAAAACTACATCCTCATAGCAGCTCTTAGGACATATAGGAAATTTCTGTTTAGTAAGAGGGGGCAAACAGCCTGAGAGGATAAAAGCCTGGAATGAAGCTGTGCTGAACATTAATACTGTCAGTGGAAGAAAGTACACATTAACATAGTACAAGAGGAGGACAAATAATATGGTAGGACATGCTAGAAGCAAGGCAACATAGGATGCTATTCTCTATTCCAGTACTGGGGGATCTCCAACAATTTAACCATTAACATCATATGAGGAATGCCTCGTCTCCATCCATGGGGATGACTGTGACACAGAAGATGATGGCATTGGAATAATCAGAGGTGGTGTGGACACGGGCTGTTAGCAACGTCAGCAGCAGCAATACTTCTTTGCTCAGGAAGGCTGCTTTAAAAACAGTAATATATATTTACATACAGAACTGAATACTGACATGGGATGTGTACGCTACGCACATGACAATAGCTATTAATAAGTGAACCTTCCACATCTACACAGAATGACAATGAAGGCAGTGTGCATGGTAAGTATCACCCACACCTCCTTAATAATCATACAGTAGTGTATGCTATTTCTTTCCTAGTAATGTTTTCAAATATTTTTTTACATGGTCAGTTGTGGAAATAAACAGTTGGAGGATAGCAACAGAATGGCTGCTAAAGATGATGATGATGATGATGATCACATCATTATATTTATGAGGGAGCCTGAGGAAAGTGGTATGCAGTCCCCAAATTTAGTGGCAGGATCTCACACCCCACAATATGGTAGTAACTCTGCAGGAAGTGACAGTGCATCACAAAGTGAGGCACATGCTGACATTACACTCATGCTTGTATAGGAGGAGAATCCATACACTTCTACTCCAGTATTTCCAAACCCAGATGAACACTTTCAGGATGATGTCAAACATTCAGAGGTAATACTATCTACAGTGATACCTTTATAGAGATGAACCATGTGAATTTGTTATAGCTACCCCAGAAAACATGAAAAGCATTGGCTGCCTTACAGCAAATTTGAAGCGACATTGTTAGGATTCAGGGAACTGCCACAGAGAATCATCTAGAAATGGTCAGAGTCTTCCAGGATATGTGTGGGATTTCCAGCACTGCTTGAAAATGGCAGAGAGTACTGATAATGCCATGATCACACTGATGCATGGTATGGTAGCACTCCAAGCATCAGTGACTTCTTCTTTTCATACGCTACTTAGGACTAACCAGACTGAAGCAGGAGTCAGTCTTGGAAGGGGAAGAGAGCAAGGTACTGTCCAGACATGTGGGGGCAGATCACATGAGACTACAGGTGTTTTTGAAGAAAATAATGTAGTTAGCTGGGGAGGGAACAAGCACAACAGATTTTATGCAGGCCACATCAGCATTCATCTACCCTTGGCAGAACCTCTCATTTAAGGTCCCGATCATGCATCAACTATGTCAAACACTGGACTAACTCACCATCCAGCTCTCATGGGAGCCCCTCTTGAAATGACTTGCGCTATCACCTAGCCTACCTTTGAGATGTGTAGGACACATATGACCTTGACCTACTGTGAATTATGTATGACTTTTCTGTTACTCACAATTTGGCCTTCACAAACACTGGTCAATATTTAATTCAAAAGTAAATACGTTAATAACAAAAAAAGGGGGGCTTAGGACAATTTTCAGCTGTATACATTTTATTCATGCAATGGTGCTGCGTAGGACATAATGGAACTAAGGAAACTGCAGTCATTAACATCATTGCTGTATGCATTACCATTGTTACAGCTGGTCATTACCTACAACGTAAAAGTAGTAATACACGTTTTCATGCAAACACAGTAAAGAGAAAATTACAGATTAAAATGAGTACCCTACCATGTAAACAGTCACTGCTGCCACTTAACCCTCACAACTGCACAAATGATAATATTTTTTGTTTCTGAGGCCACAAATTATTGTGTATGACAAAATAAAATAATCTGATGTGCAGTACCTAAACAGACAAAACATACTTTAAACTGAGAAAACATTGCATAATAAAAAAAATAGTATGATACTTTTTCATTCAGTTTCTGGATGTGAACTCAAGTTAAATATTGTAGTAACATTTTTTTCTCTAGTTGTACCACTTCAGGACATTCAGTACATGCATACATAGGTATACCATCTCACTAAAATGTATTGTGTAAACAAGTTAAAAATGTGATTATTCCTGCTTTATGACATCACTAAAAAGCACTCAGGCATGACTTATACAAACAGTAATATGAATAGTTGTTCTGAAATAAAAAAATAATAATAATTATTTAAAGAGGAGTAGGAATGTCTGATGAACAGAGACAGCAGACCGTGCACCACACAGCATATCCCACGGATATTACTGCATGCATTAGTTACACACCATGTGTTTTTTTTTTAACAAGAAAGGAAACACTGTCCAGAATGTCATGATCCATGGTTCTGGACTAGAACCCAGTTCTTTATTTGTGGAGCTGTATGCCATGCACAAGCCTGCTGTATGGCATCCCTTACTACTGCTGCTGACCGGTTATCATTAGTCAGAGTAGGACCGGAAATGGGAGCTGCAGTGACAGCGTGGGTCACTTCACCACCAGACCAGCACATGATCATGCTGTGTAGAATGAAACTTTCAGTGAACATCCTACTTACAGTTGCTGGGTCATACTGAAGGGCAATCCCAGACTCATCCAGGCACCTAAAGCAACCCATAATGCTAATTTTTTAAACATTCATTTTGCAACTTGTTCAAGAAGTGTGATCATAGATTGAAAATCTGCACCAAGGGAAAATACCCATGCAGAATGCTAATCTGTTACAAATGAAATACCCATGCAGAATGCTAATCTGTTACAAAGGAAATACCCATGCAGAATGCTAATCTGTTACAGATTCTCAAATGGTCTTATAAACTACCTGTGTATCACTATTTCTGCAGTATTCTTCCCTCCACTTAAAGAAATTAAGGGGGTTGAATTTTTTTTTACTAAAAAAGCAGTAATTTCACAAAGTATCTCAATACTTCTTAAGCACATATGGGTACAATATCATACATTCAGTAATAAAATATACTTTGATCAACCTTTTCTTAGGGTTACCACCTGTCCCACTTTGCGAGGGACAATCCCTCTTTGGGCAGTTGTGTCCTGACAAAAAATTGTAAAAATGGCAAATGTCCTGAGATTTAAGGACAAATTTATTTCTTATATGTTATGTAATAGTTGCATAAAACAGTTATTCTGCATCTGAAATACCTAAATATTATAAGAAACAGAATAAGCAACTAACATACTACAAGAATAAGCTTTTATTTAGGCAAAAAAGTTAAGTTCTGTCCTTTGTACTGGCCGTGGGTATGTGTCGACCTGTAAAATCTGATGTCTGTACCAAAAATGTCCCACTTTGGCCATTTGAAAAGGTGGCAACCCTACCTTTTCTCCATGGTCATTTAATTCTTCATGTATCAGACTGCTTCATTAATCCCAGTTTTTCCTGTATTATTTCACTCCGAGGAGTAAATGCAACCTTCTAGTATGATCTCAAACTGACATTAAGTTCATGCTCTCTGTGAAGTCAGGGGAAAATGTTAAGCTAGAAGAAAAACATTGAAAATGCAGTGTATTTATTACAGGATCATAGGAAGTTAGGGCAGAAAGTATTATTTGATTTATGAGGGTAATATGTATTTTTTTTGTATTCTTAATCATGACGTAGGTGTTGCTTAAACCTTTTTAATGTAATAATAAAGGTACTATTAAAGACCTGAGCAAAAAATTATGGTTAGCTTTAGAAAATTGAGCATAAGCAGGAATTTGATTACTAAGTCACATGACTGTGATAAAAAAAGTAGCAATTGTGAATATTAACTAGAATATAACACTTAATGAATCATTTCAGTGATGCTTCTTCTTATACAACTGTTAGAAACATGCAATGTTGTTAGATTTGCTAAAGAAAGACATTTCTTTAAGCCATTGTAATGAATTTCATACTGTGAAGATAGGTGAAGGCTGCCAGCCTAGCCAGATAGAATTTTGTAGATAATTCTTTCATTTGTAAATATTAATGTAAGCCACGGGCTTGTTTTCTTAAATGTGAAAAGACTGCATTGGATATTGAACTGCAAAAATGTAACAACAGTGCACTCTGCTGTAAGAAAGCTAAGTCAAGCATTTCATGACTGTCTTTGATGTCAAAATTTGGAGCCGATATGTCTGGATGAAGGAATTCTGCCTATTGTTTTGAGGCCAGAGTTAATGACTTGAATTTGCATGTATAAATGTCCTTTATTGCTCTGGTTTCTGACCAGGTGTAAAGAATGTAAATATAGTTTCTGTTAGCCTGGGAACACTAGAGAAGTGTGAAGAATGATGTCATGTGAAGCAGCTTTGTGTTATCAATTTAAAAAGAGAGAATCAGAGAGCTCTGAGCATTTGTCTTGAGAACACCCAACATCACCAGCACTGTCTTGCTCTAGATGTAAGTTATTTAGGAAGATTAGATTGTGTTTTTCTGTGATATCATAACTTTTCTACAGTATTATTTTAAGTATTTCTCTGCGATCTCTGAACTCTTGACTAGCACTGTGTAGCAAGAAGTATTGTGTTGTGTTATTATTATTTATTATTAAGTAGTTTAACCCTTTCAACTGTGGCTGTTTCATGTAGAGTTAATTTAAGCTCTAGAGTACATTGCATGTATATAAGGATACGATACCAAGTCACTCTATAAGCCTTGACTGTTCAGTCACACTTACCATTTGGATAATAATATTGTACAGTAATAATTGGACACCCTTTCAGAAGGGCCTTTGAGTAGCTGATATTAGTGGGTGGTGGTTTGTGGTACTACCATATAGTCTGGGTAAAAGGAGCACAGCTGAAGAACCTGTGCCAGCCTTCCCCTGGAGTGTCTGTGTGGTTGTATAAAACTCTTATCTCAAAGTGTGTGTGTGTGTGTGTGTGTGTGTGTGTGTGTGTGTGTGTGTGTGTGTGTGTGTGTGTGCGTATATATATGTGTGTGTGTGTCAGCTACTTGGGCAGGGACACAAAGCACTGGTTGGACAGAGAGGGTGCTGGAAGTTTTAGTTTGCCCATTAGGCTGAGATCTGGAACCTATAGATGTGCCAGTGGGGGACTCTTATTGGGGACCTAGAGAGAAAGGGAAAAATCAGCCCCAGACTGACTGTGATCTCTGTTAGCTCTTAAGGGAAATTGTACTTTACTGTGTGTGTATTTATTATCTTTTCCCTATGTGGATGCCCGTCGATGGTGTTAGTGATGAAGATTGAGGGTCCTTGATTGCTGGGCCAGGGCACAGGGGTAACACACACAATGAAGAAATTATATAGGCCTGAAGAATGGGTGTCAAACTATCTTTTAGAAATGAAAATTCTTTTGAATATGTTGCAAAGATTAGCCACAGTGCTCTGTGAATCAAAACTACCCTTCATGAATTGTCTTAAAGATTAAATATAATGTCATGTAGCTTGCAGTCCGCTAGTACAAAATTAAGCAGCTGATTCTATTACTGGATGGATGGATAGATAGATAGATAGATAGATAGATAGATAGATAGATAGATAGATAGATAGATAGATAGATATTAAATGCACTTGATGCCAGTCTGTGTGATTTGTTAACTTGTTTATTGCTCTAATAGTTTTATTTCTCAGATATTTAATGTGCAAATCATGCATTAGTAGAATTGTGAATTTATACAACATAAATAACTAGGTTACTTTAACTGGATTAATTACCGAAAACTAGTACATTACATTTAGTATGAATGTTGTTCTCCCATTCGATTCTTGGCAGGAGCGCCTTCTGTGTGGAGTCTGCATGTCCTCCCCATGGTCGAGTGGCATTCAAAAGACATGCATGAATGGGAGTGCCTTCGTTGATAGTTGGGCTGGCACCTTGGCACTGTAAAAATCTACTGCCAATCATTAGCAGACCGGAGTTCCGCTATGGTGACCCCTAACCAGGAAAAGCCGAAAGAAGAAGAAGAACAACATTTAGTTTGAATGTTACATTGTAACTGCAGCCTAGTTTTGTTTTGCTTTACTTACCACAGCAACTAAGACTAGTAGCACATAATTCATATTAGTACTATTTCTTAGCTGGAAAGGTGTTACACTGTAGTAAAGTTTAGAACTAAAGTAAAGTTCATTGCTTAATACAGTGATTGCAAAGTATAATGCATGCATATGTTTGGTTACATTTGTCTGAGTATTCATTAATTCTGTGCATATGCTTTTATTCTTTTGTGTCTTAAAATACCCAAGGCTGTAACAAATCTGCGACATTTACACTGTCCTTACATATATCAAAGAATATTTCAAAATTCGTTGCACTTTAGATAATACCGTTTTGCAGTGATTAGCCTGTGCCTGCACGTATACACTGAGATGGTGCAGAATTACTGCACCGTCTCAGTGTATACGTGCACTGAGATGGTGCAGAATTACTGCTTTCCCAAATGCTACTTTCACTCAAGTTAATAGCAGGGTACGAGCAGTAATTCAGAAATAGCAGAACAGCCTAACAGCAAATGCTGATGCACATTAATTCAGTTTAGCTTAATTATAGTATCTAGCAGAAGACACTGTTATGTGGATAGATGGCTTAATTTATATTTTCTAATTAATAGTAACTTCCTCTGTGGCTTTCTTGTAACACTGTTTGCATATCTTGATGTTGCAAAGTGGATTACTTGGTCCATTGCTGCACAGATAAAATGCTCAGCTAGCATGTTTCTTGCAGACAATTTTAATGTGAGGATAAATTATCAGATGTTTTACCACAAGACATGGATGGGATTTTATCTGTGGTGCAACTTATTGATTCAAAAATGTTTTAGTATTTGAGCATGCACTCCTTACCAACTTCTTGTTGTAAGCATCGTCATTTGTTTTTCATATGCTTTTTTTAGAAAATGCTGTAGGAATCATTCCATGTATCTTTGGTACTTCTTTATTATTTCAAACTGAGAGTGTGACATACATCAGTAAAAACAAGAAATGAGCTCCTGCATCTTTGCTTCCTTATATAAATATAATGCTTAATGTATTTACACTGAATGTAAATGAGAAAGCAGACACTGTTCATTGTCAAAACGAATGTGAACCCAGGTATATAGACTAAGTGCTTTATAATAATTCTAGAAAGCAGGATTCATAAATTCAAAGAAAAGAAAAGCTTTATAGTAAGGCTTTCTTTCATATTCTTCATGCTGACTGAATGCAGCTTCACTCCACTGTCCTTGTTATTTACCAGCCTGCAGAGTGTATTGAGCAAATGTACCAAATGTAATTAACTAATGCAGACAAACCTTTATCATACTCTTAAATCAAATACATTTGTCATTTGATATTGATAAATTTGTACTATTGTTCATTGCTTTGTAATTTCCATTATGAAGTTCAGCAGCAGTACATCAGACTATTACATTTGCTTTAGTTATAAAATTTCATAGCGGAGGAAAATATGTAATACTTTGATATAAGGGAGAATAAATTCTGCATTCAGTCTGAAGTCTAATCTACTAGCATTTTTAATAAAGGCTTTTTATAATTAAGAACATTTAAGTTATTATCCAACCAGTTTTGAAGAGATGTCGCCATATATGGAAATCTTGTACTGACACAAAATGTGAGACAAAGCTCTGTCAGTTAGGCTGCAGGGCAATACATTGCACAACAAGTGTTCAACTCCAAAAATTGCAAACACTAAGCAGTAAATTAATTTGAAAGCAGTCAATATCAGAATTAGCAAAGCAACTCAAAATTCAGTTTTTTAAGTGACCAATCCCTAGTAGCATCCCTAATGTGAAAGTTATGTTACCCTCACTTCCACTATATATATCTCTGTGTAGATCTATCTATATATATATAATATATATATATATAGCCAGTAAGACCCTTCTACCCAACCTAAGCCTTAAACTCAAGGATTCCTAGCAAACAGTCATTAAAATAAAGTAAAATGCAGTAAAATAAAATAAATGCCTACAAATTAAAACAACTAATATTGAAGAAAAAAAAATAATACTTAATCCCGATTTACCTTCAGAACCTTCGTTATCAATAGATGCTTATTTTTTTCAGGACAGTTAAGATATAACTTCCTAACCATTTATGGGTTAATTTAATGACTAGGTAGTGAACCCATCATTTGACCCTTATCAGTTACAACCAAGGCTCATAGAGCATAGTGTAACAAAAGACAGTTAAAAGCAATGCATTGTTACATATGCAGTATTTGCAAAAGCATATAAGAACAGCAGTTTTTACAAAAGTATTAATATAAAATGCATCAGTACTGTCAAGTACATTATTTTCATTACATCAGTTTCATCTCTCTCTCTCTCTCTCTATATATATATATATATATATATATATATATATATATATATATATATATATATATACACACACACACACACACACACACACACACACACACACCCTTTAATATTTGTTAGTTTAAGTATAATTGGTAGCTCTAGTGCAGATAACTTTTTCTCTGATTATAGAAAGAATCCCATTTTAAAATTGATAGTAGCACATCTTATTTTTTTTTTTTTGAAGGGAGTACTTCTCATTTACAGTACCAGTTATACTCAAACATTTTGCACACAAAATATAGCACTATGTACAGTACTTACATTCATTTGGTACCTTTGTTTGGTGAGATTCACGGTGTTGTTCTACACCTGACCACAACCAGCTTGTCAGTGTTAAGCTCAGTGAATCATCTATATGAACCTGAAAGGGCATCTGGATTGTACAAGGTCTTCAGTGCCAAAGTTAGTTTATGCAGCTGTAGCCCATTTAGTGAATTTACTGCCTTTTGTAGTATATCCTATTTCCTAGGCACTGGGCCTAAATGAGAATTGCTGTTCACTCTCTTCAAATCACTACAAGGCCCAATTGGTTCATTAGGCTTTGGGTCTAACATAGCGGGGCTGTTGCACTCACTTTAAACTCGTCTGTTGTCCCTGCATTAATACATTTATACAGTATATCCTGTATACTCTTTCTTCATGAGTTGGAATTCTGTAAGGTTTCAGATTAACCTTTTCTTTAGAAATGGTTTGAATATGTTGCTGCATCAGCTTTTTTTCTACACGACATCTTTGATAACACTCCCTTGCTCTTTAAAAGAAAGTCTTTCCTTTCTTCTTTCTGCGGCTTAGAGACCATACCACTTACCTGAACTATAAGCAGAGAGTTAATTTTCATCTTCACAGCAGTCACTAGTCTCTGTTGCAAAACTAACAACAGTGGTGTTTACTTCCTTAAATGTTTTTTTCATTTTAAAACATTCTTGTAGCATATCCTTTCTGGTTTTAACTTATTATTATGTCTGTGTTTGCACTTTATCTCATTTTACAGTATTTATTTATTTGTTTATCTATTTATTGCTTTTTATAACTGAGAAAGTCTGACTGGGTTGTAAATACGTATTCATTTTTCGGCAGTGGCTTGAGCAGAAACCTAAAATTATACTATGCAGGTTTACTGTCATATGAGAAAAGTTCTTCAATTTCAACTCATAATATTATTACAGTCAAATGAGAAAAACATTTATTTAAGAAACAAAATATCACATTATTATACTATATGTTTGCATGAATAGCTGTCAGTTTAAAAAACTGAACTATATCTTCACACTTTCTAGGTTCATAGGTTAGTACTAGGCTATCGGCCCTACGGCCTTTACAAGCCTAGCCATAACAATTCCCTGGATATTTCTTCCCGCAATACTTACTTCCCTCGACCCCTGTCCAGCAGGGTGACTGACATGATCCCCGGGGTGAATTTCCTTTCTCCCATCCAATCGTCAAGGTTCCTTTTGAAGAGCACCAAGAAGGCGCTCTGCTTGACATGTATGGGCAGCCTATTCTAGATTATGGGGAGTCTCTGGGTCAGGAACCTTTCCCTCCAGCATGTTTTGTTCATTGTGATGACAAGGTTTAGATCCCTGGAGGGTGTGGCTCTGAGGGATTGGGATTTCTTTAAGTGGAGCATGTCCAACAGCTCAGGGTTTGACATGGCCTTGTATGTTAAGCAGAGATCGCCTCTGAGTAGACGATATGCCACAGAGTATAGCTGGAGTTTTTTTAGACGGTCAGCATAGGGCATCTGCTTTAGGCCTGTGATTCTTTTAGTGAGGTATTTCTGTGGCCTTTCCAGCTGTTGCAGATGTCTTGTGAGGTACATACCAAACGGGACGTTGTACTCTATAATGGGTCTAATGAGGGATGAGTACAGTGGGACAATGACCTCCTTTTTTTCTGGATGAAAAGCCCTTAGTGATGAGGTGTGCCACATAGAAGGATTTCCTGACTTTTGTGGCAATGTGGTTATCGAAGGTGAGACCACTGTCCACCTGTGTTCCTAAGTCTCTCATCACACTTTCTGTGTTTAGTGTATTGCCACCTATGTGGTAATTCATGGGTATATGGTTTTTCCCAAAGGGGATAACTATACATTTCTTGGCATTAAGCTTGAGCCCATGGCTGTGGCACCAAGCAGCTGTTTCTGCAAGGCCCTTTTGTAGAATATCCACTTTATTTGGGGATTTAGTAATGGCTCCCAGTTTGCAGTCATCTGCGAACTTTGTTAGCCAGAGTCCCTTAGTGTTGGCCTGTACTTCAGAGAAGTAGATGCCAAACAAGAGCGGTCCCAGGACTGAACCCTGAGGTACACCACTTGTCACTTGTCTGGAGCTGGATTTGGAGTCGGCTACTTCTACATTCTGGGTTCTGTCAGTATGCCAGTTGGCAACCCATCGAGTGATGTAGGGATTTATACCCAGTTTTAGTAAGTTTATCTATGATTCCAGAGTGGGGGATGGTGCCAAAGGCCTTGGCGAGGTCTAGATAGGCTATGTGGACTGCCTTACCCTTGTCCACAGCTCTGTAGACTGATTCAGAGAAGTCAGTCAGGTTCAGGAGACAAGATTGGCCCTTCACAAACCCAAACTGGGTGGGGTTCAGTGTTTGAAGTTTGCCAATGTCTTTGTTTATAAGTTCCATGATAATGCGTTCTATGCCTTTGCAGATCAGGCTCGTCAGACTGATGGGAATGCAGTTCCCGGGATCCAAGGTGGATCCCCCCTTGTGGAGTGGGATAACTGTAGCTGTGCGCCACTCAGTGGGCATGAAGCCTGATGTGAGGCTATGATTAAACATGACACTTAGGTGAGGTACCAGTTCATTTTGTAGTTCATGTAGTACACAGCCTGGGATGTCATCTGTTCCCATGGATGCTGTATTCTTAGCTTTGGAGAGTGTGGTTTCTACCTGTATGGCCATGATTACCGGAATTTGGCAAACTTTTGGTATTGAGATTGGCCCTTTAGGGGGTAGGAGAGGGGTGAAGTTTGCACTAAATCGATCTGCCAGGATATTGGCAATATCCTTGGGATCAGTATATTTAATGACATTCTGTTGTAGCTCAGAGCATATCTGAGCATTGCCATTTAGATTCTTGACATAACTAGAATGCCTTGTGGTTTTCTTTGGAATTTTTGGCAATTTCATTTTCGTAACTCGCTTTCCAAGATTTTATGAGGGATCTCAACTTCTTACTGAGGCTTGTAAGGGAGTTTTTTGCATCCTGGGATTTTCCTCTTTTCTGCAACAGTTTTTTTCTTCTGTTGTATAGTTTGTTTATGGCAGGGGACCACCAGATTGGCTTCCTTTTTTGGAGGAGAGCATCTTGGTTCTATTTGGGATGGCATGATTCATGCACGAATGGATGTGCTCGTACAGTGCCTTAGTGTAGGATTCAGCAGTTGAACTTTCTGCTCCCATCTGCATGGGTGTCATTAAGTTTGTCACTTCTGACTTGCGTACAATGAAGTTGGCTTTGGAGAAGTTTTTTATGGAGGTTTCCTTACTGGGGGTGGGGGTGGGATGTGGATGTCAAGGGTGATTTGCTTATGGTCAGACCTAACTAATGAGGGGGTGACCAGTGGTGTGGAGCATCTATCTCCCATGTTGGTAATGACCAGGTCTAGGATATTGGAGCCCCTGGTGGGACAATGGTTTAGTTGATCCAGGGCATTGGAATTTATGAATTCCAAGAACTGTTGGGAAATGGTGTTGATGCCCGAGTAGTTTTCCCAGTTAATGGCAGGGTAGTTGAAATTACCCAATATTAGGGTGTTTGGTTGTATCTTAATACTGTCCAGTATGTTTAGAAAGGTGTTGTTAGAATCTTGGGGCATGGTGGGTGATCTGTAGCAAGCTAAATTTGGATTGCAGTCTTACCTAGTGTTAGTTGCACCTGAAGAATTTCAGATTCATTGTGTTGGGTAAATAGACTGGAGGTGTGAATATCCTTGGTGAATATGGACACTCCTCCACATTTAGTGTTTTGGTCTTGGTTTGGTGACCGGAAATTGTGGTAAGAGTTGTAGCCTGGTATTGCAGGGGTGCTGTTTGGAGCCTTGAACCAGGTCTCAGTTACTGCACAGATATCAATGTTCTCCATTTTTAGAAGTGCCTCGTGAGAGTGCATTTTGAGGTTTAAACTTCTAGCATTGAGTAGCATTACCTTCAGATTTTGCATGCTTGTATCTGTTACGGTGGTGGTTTTGTCCTTTGAACCTTGCCTAAAAAATGCACTATAGGGGTGGCGAGAGCTTTAGCCAGTAACCTGAATCCCAGGGGTGACAGGTGCATACCATCTCTGGTGAAGCATCATGGTTTGTTGATCATGCTATCCCATTCAGGCAGATACTGAATCCCCTTTGAATGACACCAGAAGCTTAGCCAATTGTTGAAGTAAATCATTTTGTCCTTACACTGTGGTATCATTCTGAGTGAAGGCAGGATGCTACTCAGGTCAAATGTCATACTTGCCTGGGCACATGATCTGAGAGCACTTCAATGTCTCTTTTCATGTAGTCCAGGGAGGTACATTTCAAGTCATTCACTCCAACACGGACAATGACAGAGTCATATTTGTACTTGTTGTGGAGTGACTTGAGTGCACGCGTTATGTGGTGGATCCTGGCACTCGACAGGCAGCTGATTGTAATTTTCTCCTTGTTCAGCCTGGTGAGTGGGACATCAGTGTGCCTGACTATAGAGTCACTTATGACTAATGTGTTGGGTATATTGTCTTGCCTTAAGGGCTGTTTTTGGGTGGCACACTGGTGTTGTGAGCTATGTGTTACTTTGGTCATGACTGGTGTTTGTTTGGATTTCAGCTTTGGAGGTCCTTGTTGCTTGGGCAGGTTAATGTTAAGGACCTCCGCATATGTGGGTTTAGTGTTGCTATGTGTGGATGTTGATGGTGTGGGTTTTGAAGGGTATGTGTTGCTTGAGGTGTAGGGAAGGTGTTAACCTTCTCCTCTTGACTGTCTAGCACAGTCTTGGCTGGAGAGAGCTTTGCTTCCAGTTTGGCTATGTAAGTGCATCTCTCGCAGGTTGTAGTGTTGGGTAGTAGGAGGAGAGGGATGTCTGTGTACATGAGGCAGTTGCTGCATTGCCCCAGTATGCCCAGATTCACCAGGTGGACAGGAGAAATCACTGGAAGCTGACCCTTGGACATGCCTGTTTAGGTGCTTTTTTGTAAAGTACAAGAGCTGTTTTCCCTTACCTTTGCAAGGTACTTTGCAATTATAGGCTGTTTAGTGCCTACGATTAATTTCTCCTTATTAACAAGGAGAGTTGAGTGCTTGTATCAGTTTAATGCTTCCTAGTGCTTCCCAGCAGGTTCTAGAGCAAGTGCTAGTCACAGGGGTTCAGATTTTAGTGCTACTACTTAGAAACCAGTTAGTTCTAAGGGAGAATTTGAAGAGCAGGCTTTCTGGCACCTGGAATAGTTTAACCGTAGCCCGGCAATGCTGCATGATGCAAAAAATGTGCAAACACACGCGTTTTTAAGCCAGAAAGTTGCAAAGGATAGAAATCAGCCCAAAATGGTGAAAATTACAATTTCAGAGCTGGAAACCACTCCTCTAGTGTCAGACAGGCAACAGAGCCAGCCTTAGCTGATATGGCGCCCTAGGCGAAGTAGTACTCCGGTGCCCCTTAAGCTCCTCCCACACCATACTCATGAAAAAAACCCTACGAGCCACGCCCACAGGTAGGTCAGTCCCCAAAAAAGCCACTCCAGTCATTCACTCTCCAAGAAAGCCAGTTCAGTCATTTCCTTTAATTATTAAAATCATAGAAGAAAGGATACCTTGTAATGTAGTTTAAACTGCAAGTGAAGGTGGAAATGTCCTTTAATAAACCTGCTTTATCTGTTGCTCCTTCACACATACTTTACTGTAAAAGTCATGTCTTCAGAAAATAGAAGCCCATGTGCCTTGGTTCAAAGGGTTGCTATCTAGACAGTTTAATTTACTCTAGGGTAGGTGAGCAAGCCTTACAGCTCAGTGAAAGTAGAATAGCAACCTCTCTCCTCCCTGTATACAGAAGCTTAAGCTAGAGTAGCACAAACAAAGATAGCCATTTGCTAAACAATACAATCTCACAATGAAAACAGGCTTGGCATGAACAGTAAAATTCTCTGCCACTGAAACTGCATGAAAACCCATATCTATAGAAAATGCATCTGGTCAGTGGAGGATTAAGTTTACATTTGGGCCGTTTTCAGAACAGACTCCTTGCACGCATTTTTATAGCCATGCATACATGTATTTGTTCTTTGATTCAACTTCCTGACTGCACTAAATTGTATTCCTTATGTAATACAGCACCACTTGTTAGAATGTGTTTTAAACTTGTAGATTTAAGCATTCTTTTATAAGCAAAGAAACAAAATGTATAAACCAATAATGACAAAACTATCCATTTCAAAAAATTTCAACCATAAAAGGCCACTCAGACTTCTGTCATTACAATCCGCCAATATCACGGAATACAACAATCTCTGCAGTAGAGAAATCTGAACATTTCCACATTAATGAAATCTGTAACTAATGAAGAGCTGCATTACCACACACTGCTGTTGTAAAACGCTGCTGCCTTCACTCATCAGTTGGTGTTATTACTGCTAGCAGGGAGACCCTAATCCTGAACAAAACATCGGTAGTGCCAAACAGCTGCCGTCCTGAGAGCAGCAATGGTAAAAGTTTTACCACTTGCTAGCTCTTTTTTAAAAGCACAGTATTATTCTATTATAAATGTAGCAGAGCAACATTTCTTAGTATAAAGTGATACTCAAGGTATGGGGTTTTGAACATACAAGTCTTTTTCCTGTGTTTTGATACCTGCTGCCTCTATTCAGGTTCTGATCAGTGTGTTTTAGCTGTAGATAGCGATCTTAAGAACCCTGCAGGTACTGGACTGCTCAATGTAATATCTGGTACTTTGTACTAAGAGAAAAATTGAAAAATTGAGAAATAGGGTAAATACTGCAAAAGAAAAGAAGGTTGCAATCTAGCCAAACAAAGACAGTGATATCTAGCACTATGATACTAAGTAGTTTAAAAAGTCATCCAGCTGAACGGACATAGCCGCTGATGTAAGAATGGTATGTAACAAACCTAACAATTCTCTGTGCCGTTCAACAGAACACAAGTTAGCTAGTACTGGCTACCTTTCCATATACAGACACTATGAAATTAGAACTAATAACAGTAGGCATTTAACAACTGTATTGGACCATTGCTTCTATAGTACATTAAAAGCAGTATCAAAGTAATGCTATGAATCAGTATACGTTCAACACAACTGTGCATTTAACAACTAAATTAAGCATTTGCTTCAGAAGCACATTAAAAACAGTACACAAAGTTATGCTATAAATCAGCATGCGTTCAACACTGAGTTTTAAAAGCAATATATTTAGTAATGCAAAACATCAATGCAAGTACATTGCAACTGAGCAGAATCGTAAATGTAAAAATTTTACTGGAAGTACAAAACACGCGGTTCGTACATCACGACCCAAGAAATGCACGTATTCACAATTTCTGTCTCTATACTCACATTTGGGTGATGAAACATGTAACAGATATAATTCAGTTTGCCAGACTTATAACAGTAAACTATGTCAATGTAATCAGTTGCAGTGGTACTAAACACGTGGTATTTACACTCAATCCGTAGACGCATATAAGCAGTGCAACTAGCTATAACACTATGTCCATATACTTCACAGTATAATTTCTTGTAAATAATTGTGATGAATAAAATAGCAAAAATAAAAACAAGACAATAACTAAAAACTATGCAAAAATACCTAAACAGTACAGTTTTCTTACTGTAAGGGCACTCACACTCCAGGGCACACTGCGCATGTTCACGTTGCTCTTTACAGCAGACACGCGTAACGCGAAGTAAATTTTTTTCTTTTCTTTTTTATTTGTTTATTTTTTTTAACTGTCCTAGCCAACCTGCAGCTGTAAGTGGGAGGGCGCTCATGCTCCTCCCCCATGGTTCCGTCTTCCGGTTACATTTCAACAGGGTACGTAGAAGAGCGCAAACTTTTATTAAAATAAATATACACATAAATAAAACTGTGCCCTTTAAGAGGCTGGCCTTTATGGCGCCCTTGGCGGTCACCTAGTTTGCCTATGCCTAAGGCCGGCCGTGACAGGCAATACAATGCTCACCAATCCCACTGGTAAGCAGTAGGACTTCCCTCTACCACAGCAAGGTCTAGATAGCTCTGAACACAGACAATAAAGATTTGAAACCAGCAAAGCCTGGGATCTAGACTATACTAGCTAGGAAAGGTGGGAAACAAGCAAACAAGATAGTTTTTTTTTTGTTAAAACAGGCTAAACAATGCAATAATACACTAAATAAACACAGAAAAGGCTAACACACTTGAGTGTGTAGCCCTAAGCAGTAAATACAATTAAAACGCTACAAAATTAACAATTTAAAACTTTTTAAATGAAGCAAGGCAAGTGCACAACTGAAAAATGATTTAAGAGGCAGTAATACAGTAGAATAAGTAGCTAGTCTACATATACAGAAAATTCTATATATATATAGAAAAGCAGCTAAAACACACTAAAACAATTCAGATGCAGTGCAACTTAGAGCACTTGACTTGTAGCAATATTAAGGCAAACCGTGTTGCTGGCACTCAGGACGTAACCCATGTGGTACCCTCTGTCCCTAAATCTGTCAGTAAGGTCATCCCTATATTGTACATAACTATCAGGCTTGGAACAAATATGTTTCATTCTAAGAAATTGGGACTTGGGTATGTTTCTGCAGATGTGGGGTGGCTGAAAGCTGGAGGCATGAAGAAGGGAATTATATTGGGTCGTGTTTTCTTAATAGCCTAATGTATATGGATGGCAGACTGTATGAAATCATCTATGACACCCAGCAATTGTGTGCTTGTACCAAGTTCAGTGGGTATGTTGTTTGCTGAAGTAATGGAAATATTGTTTTTTTTTTTTACATGAGAGACTGGGAATGTGTAATAAAAAGCAAGAGTTTAGCTTTTTTGACATTTAAAAAGAGATGGGATTGTTTGAGCCATGACTCAGTAGAGGAAAATGCGTTTAGTGTTTTAACTTGAAGGTCTGGAAAGGTACTTGCAGGGGGAGATTAGTGTGTTATTTACATTATTTAATATGAGCCCTGCCATTTAGCCAAAATTTTTTTTTGCTGAATGGAACAAACTAACACTTGGTCACTAGCTTTGAATTCCATGGTCAGTGCATTTGTACTATTCATAACTTGTTTTAATTTCTCCAATAATACCATGACAGGAATGGAACCCATTCCTAAGTCAAAGCACGATTAAAGTTCATGAAATTAGTATTGTTTCAATCTTTGAATTCAGCCAGTAGTGCACTTTGTAGCAGCCGCAATATGCCCAATAATGACTCCTTCTGCAATTCATATAGAGTTGTATGTATTGGCAACATATCTAAATATGATTGTAGATTCTTTTTTATAAGACCTGTTGTTCCTACTAATATTGGAAATGTGTAGGTATCTTTCTTCCACATTGGTCTTGTTCCTGTCTGCAAATCCTGACATTTTATGACTTTCTGTCTCTCTGTACACAAGACACTGTAGTCATTGAGTGCAGTGATTTCTATGATCAATGCTAATTTTGTCTTCTTTTTATGGACCACTATATCTGTTTTTCTGACATCTATCTTTTGAGCTGTTGGTAATGGGTGATCCCTAGTCATGTAGAATTCATAATTTTCTGTGATGCTTTGTGGCTCATGTTTCCAGTGTTTTTCAACTACTTCAGTATCATAATGTTTGCACAATCCCCAGTGCAACAGTCTTGCCACATTATTATGCTTTTCAGTGTACAGTCCTTCCACCATTAGTATGTCACAACCAGCAAGGAGGTGTGCAACTGTTTCCAATTCTATTTTACAAAACCTGCATTTGTCTGTTTCTCACACTTGTTCAATGGATTTTGTAAACCAGCGTGTACATAGTCCACTATCTTGGGCTGCCAATATTAACCTTTCATCTTTTGGTTTGAATTCACCTCTGCTTGACCATTTCTGCATTTGATCCTGATCAAAATGAGGCTGTTCCAGGAGTTTTCTATACTTGCAATTATATTCATGCATTTTCCACATTTTTTGCCTTCTCATCTGATCCTTCACCTTATAGTCTTTCTTTTGTTTTGTGGCACATTCAGTTGCTGCCTGATTTTTGTCTACCTCTGGTTTCATTTATTTATTTTATTTAACACTTGTTTACCAGGAAAGTCTGACTTCAAACAAGCCAATTTTCAGCGGAGGCCTGGGGAGAAATCCTCCAGATGCATGTCTTTGGTTTGATTTCCATTCTCGCTTGATGCCAATATCCTTCTGTTAGACTAAGGAGGGAAGTCACCTTAGATTTACTCTCTTCATGTTTCAAAACTTTTGCTATGTTTGGGTCTTGTGAGGTCAGCAGATATGTATGCTGTCCCTCGATTACAGATCTGTACATGTAATCAACTTTAATGACGCTAATACCTCCTTTGGAATGAGAAATGTATAATCTTGGTATGTACTGATTTTTATAAATCATTTGATGAGCATGAAGCACCCTTCTTGTTTTCCTATCTAATCTATCCAACACCTTTTGTGGCCAGACATTCACTCTAAAACTGTAAGTTAGGACAGGAAGAGCCAATTGGTTTAGAGCTTGAACTTTGTTCCTTGATGTCAATGCCATTTTCAGGATTAATTTAATTCTAAAATATTCCTTACTAAGTTTTATTCACATTTCCTCATGTTTTTTTGCTGATCCTTCATCAGTTCCCAAATATTTATACACTCCCTCATGCTGAAGTTCTTTTATATCACATTCTTTTCCCAAACTGATGTTTTCTTGGTGCTGCAGCTTTCCTGCTTTAAAGGTTGCTTTTGCACAAGTAGCCACGGTGGTACAGCGGTAGCATTGCCTCACAGCAAGAGGTTCTCCTGTTCGATTCTTGGCTGGAGTGCCTTCTGTGTGGAGTCTGCATGTCCTCCCCACAGTCTAGTAGCGTTCAAAAGACATGCGTGAATGCGCATGCCTTAGGTTGGGCGTCGGGCTGGCAATTCGGCACCATAAAAATCTACTGCCAATCATTAGCGGACCGGAGTTCTGCTGTGGCAACCCCTAACCGGGAAAAGCTGAAAAGACAATGACATTCTTATAATATCTGAAAAAGTTTTGACTACTTGCATTTGTGGTTTCATTTTATCACCTGATGAGCTGTACAGTTTTCTGTCATTGACAAAGAAAAGGTGTGAAGTCTTTACAGTTTGCTGCTTTCTGGGAGCCAAATTATTACCATGACGTAATCTGTTAAGCAGACAGCTTAGTGGGTTAAGGGCAAGGCAAAAGAGCAGTGGTGACAGTTACCCTGAAATATCCCCCTTTGGATTTTTATCCCTGGAATAACAATTTGTCCTTTATCATGGCTTAACTGTACTGTGGTTTGCCACTGTTTTGTGGTTACTGTGATGTATCTTATCAGTATAGGGTGTATCTTATACATTTGTAAGCACTCCTTTATCCATGAATGTGTGATGCTGTCATATGATTTTTTGTAGTCTATCCATGCCATACTTAGATTCGTCCTCTTTTTACAGTTCTCACCTATGACTTTATTTACAAGAAATGATCATTTGTTCCACACGACTTTCTTTTATTACCCTTTTGTTCTATTGCTATTATTGAGTTTTCCTCTAAATGTCTAAAAACTCTGTCAGCATCAATTCCAGTGTATAGTTTTTATGTCTTTGGAAGGCAAGTTATTGGTCTATAGTTTGTAGGGTAGCTTGCAGGTTCACTCTTAAATAGGAACATTGTTTTTCCTGTTGTTAGCCAGGCTGGTATCTGTTCAGGGTGTACATACAAATACTTCTTACTCATGGCTTAATCCTCGTGCAAAGATGTTAATAATTTTAATGAGAAGTTAGGTACTGCAGGCCTGGGGGTTTCCATTTAGAGGCCTTTCTTAACTTTCTTTCAATCTCTCTGGCTGTTACTTCATCCCATTTCATATCCTGTACATTTGAACTTCTTATTCACATCTTTGTTATGTTCTGCAGGATCTTCATTAATTCTTCTCCCAAATGTATCTATTTCTTCTTTTTTTTGATGGTCTTTCAATTGCTTTTACCTTGTTTCCCAATTTTCTATAAAACTTTTTGGATCATCAATAAATTGCTTATGTTATACTTTTTCCTTCATATTTGTTTGTCTATCTTCTAAGTTTTTCTGCCTGTGCTGATATTTTTAGTTTATTATTTGCAATAGTCCATAAAGCCTGATCTGTTATAATACTGCACACTGCTTTTATCGCATCTATCTTTCTGAGTATTTTTGTTGATCTATTCCCTCTTTTCTGACAGTGACACTTCTTGTCTTAACTGCTTTACAGTTTTCTCTATCTGATGCTTCCATGATGGCAATCGATTTCTCCCTGTCCTTTCCCTTACTACCGTGTGTTCTTGTGGTAGAACTTTATCTGTTATTAAGTTGGCTGCACAGTAATGTATTCTATTTACTTTTGTTATATTGCATGAATCTCTGTGGACAGCCCTAATTACTGGATTAATTTGTTTTATCAATATTTAATGTTTTGAGTTTTATTGACCTTCTGCAGTCTGTTTCTTTCATTGATCTTATTATGTCTATCCAGCTGTGTTAAATCAAGTAACTCTTCTCTTAGATCATTTTCTTCTAAATTGAGGGCACATCCTTTGTTGTCCATTTCCTGTGGGCATTCTGTATAAAGTTCTCGAACTTCATCCTGTACCACATTCTCTTCAGTTTCACCCTGTGTCATCCATTGTTCCTTCATATAGGAACTCACTGGCTTACCACTCCATGGCATTGACTATGTCAGAGTTGCCACAGTTTCCTGTTCTTTCCCTTGCTTTGTAGCTCCAACTGAACCTTTGTACTGGTTTCCTGTGGGAGGCTCCAAAATATCTTCATATGTCAGCTGATTAGATACTTCCTGCTTCACTGTTTTCTCCTTAATTTTGCTGTCCATTGCTTTATCCTTTTGGGTTGTTGTTTGAGTTAAATTTTCTACACTAAATCCTTCACTTTGCAGGTACTACATAACCTCAGTTATTATTTCTTTAGCTTCTCCAATACTAATCCTCTTTGTACTTTTCCTCTTTGTTTTTTTATTTTTTGTATTGTAAAATTTTTCATATCTGGATGTCTTTGTCTGTACCTCTCTTCAAATATCTTTGGTGCTGCTTTTTTGCTTTGATTAGTTTAGCTTTCTCCTTTGCATAAATATTGCACCATATTAAATCTCTTTTTCTTTCCCATGTCCATATTTTTTCTTCAGATGTCTTCTGCTCCTCTTGTTTCTCCTTACTTTGGGGAATAGTTGTTCCATCATGCTGTGATGTGATAGACCTTCTATACTGAATTCTTCAATTTGCAAATACTCCATAACTTCATCTTCTATGTTTTTAACTTCTACTTGACTTATCTTCTGTTCTACATTCCCTCTTTGTGATCTTATTTTTTTATTGTCACATTTTCCATGTCTGGATGGCTTTGCCTATATTTCTCTTCTAATATCTTTGGGGCTGCCTTTTTTGTGTTGATTAATTTGGCTTTCTCCTTTGCATATTGTACCATATCTGATCTCTCTTTCTTTCCCATGCTCCTGTTTCTTTTTTTATACCTTTCAAACATCTCTAAATGTTGTTCTTTAAATTTTGCACTTCCTTAGTCGCCTCTTTTTCTAAATGGCACAAAGTTTCTTGGTCTTAATGGTGTTTTTCATGGATCTGTTGTAGTAAGGACCACAACTTTTTATTTTAAGCTTCTGACAGTTTTTCTTGTGAAAATATTTTTCTTTCCTCTAATTTTTCTCTTAAGCTTTTCATATATCTTTTGTCTGGAAATTCTGGGTTTCTTGCATAATAGTAACAATACATAATTTCTTTCTAATCCTCAGTAATCCACTCTATCATCTGTATGGCTCTTTTTTAGCCTATTAATTTTTGTCATTTTTGTGGACTGCTACTTCCTTGTACAACAGGGGGGCATCCTCCCTCTGGGCCTGTCTGGGCCCTATTGTAGGAATGTTTCAGTATTCTGAGAATTCTACACATCTTTTCCAGTGTTGGTACAAGTGCGCCTACCAGGTTTGGACACTTTTTTATCCTGAGACTTGTGCACCCAGCTGTCTTCTTTATTTTTAAACATACTTTTGTCCTTGAGATATACTATATAAAATACAGTCTGTATATCAGTGTTGTCTGGGTGAGATTTTGTGAAAAACAGGGTCCACTTCATGAAAGTACTTACCAAGACTTAAGGATTAATTCAGTTCCAGCAATACTTCTCTCCTTTTGCTGATTTTATCATCTGTCCATTTGAACTTGCTGTGTAGGTTGATATCTTTCCATATGTCCCTGGATATTGTATGGATACTGTATATCAGTATAGTCTTAGTTTAAACTTTTAAATGGAATTTTCTCTTGTACCCAATATTCTCTTGCAATATCTGTCTTGGTGTATGTCATGTGATAGCTTCAATGGACTGACCTCTGTCAAAGTTTGTGGCACTTCCCTAACGGCAAACAGGATGTATGGTTTTAAATGGCCCCATTTTTTATGCCAGCTTCCTAAATGACTTCTTTTTCAGTGTGGAGTTTTATGTGTGGTTAAATTTTCCACTATTCTGTCTTTCTGGGGATGATATACTGAGGATTTTATTTGCTTAACGTTAAGGCTCTGGCACAATTGATGCATAATTCTGTGCTGGCCCAGTTGTGCATTATTCTAGATAAATGGTATCCTCTGGTCAGTCAGTATTTACTTAGCTTTCTGTACATTAGAAAATAACAATACTGGCTCCCTAGCTGTAGTGTTGATATTTACCATATCTGCTAGGGCTGTTTCAGGGTACATAGTTGCATAGTCCAAAAATAACTGAAAGATATTGGACCCCATTGATGGATTATGCTGTTGGCCAAACAATGTTCATAGGAAACATTTCAAATGGTACCACTGCATTAGGCATTGAAATAAAAAAAAAAATTAAGCTGTGCATGTGGGGCTGTCATCTGGCATTGTTAGCATCCATCACAAAAGTTCTCAACTGCTTTTACTATTGCTGGTAAGTAAATTCTTGGTAGGGTCCTTGCTTTAAACTTTTTCATGACTGTATGTCCCACTAGTACATGTCCATGTGCTTATTTCATCAGTAGATTTCTGAAAGGCCAGCAGCAGTTAGCAAACTTTTCACTTTCTATTTTTTATTTATTTTTCACAAGTTATTTTGTAAGTCAAAAGTGAGAGTATACTCTGCAGCTTCTTCTCCTACACAGTTTGATTTTTCCCTTGATCCTTTCAAAGTATTACCTTCCTGCTTTGTTTTTTTTTTTTTTTTTAAGTGTTATCAGCACACCTGAGGATCATCCAACACTGGAGTTTTTTCAGGATCAGATTGTTGTGAGGTAGAAAGTACTTTCCTCTAGTCCTGCTAACACAGATACTAGAATGTCAGTGTCTAACTCTTCTCCAAGAAAAGGCTACCATAGCATTACTCGTTAATGTCAGTTGTCCCCTTTGCTTTATATAACTTTTATTATTCTTTCTTTATTAACTCATTCATGCCCAAAACACCTTTGTATATTACCATTTCACACCCATGGCTCCTTCTGGCTTGCAGACCTTTTTCGGATCTAGCTTCTTTAACTAAGCAACTTACTAGCTAACAATAGGCAATATTAGAAAGTACAAGGGGTTATTAACAAAACAACTCCATGATTGTTAATCTAGGATGTTTTGCAGTAGAGAAATTAATCACTGCTTGTCACTTATTATTCATGTTTTCATAACTGAAAGCCCTACGTGTTATTGAGGGGTCCTTGTCAGAACGTCGAAAGTACAGTTAATCGAACTGCACTTTGATGAACTGACTTTAGCGAAAGTGCATAACATCAATTATGCACTTTCGCTAAAACAAAGTAAAAAATGAAAAAAACATGCATGTTTTGTTGTTAGTTGTACATCAAAATATTCTGTTGATGTACAACTAACAAATATTTTGTGGAGATAAGTGAATATTCCCTTTTCCCCACTGTAGTGCAATCTCGGTGTTAGAATATTAAAGTAGGGGGAGTGTGGGGTGCAGGGGCGCTTTCCCCCCTACATAGTAGTGTTTAAATTTTGTTTTGTTTACTTTAGCGAAAGTGCAAGTTCGATTTTATGCACTTTTGCTAAAGTGGGTTTGCGAAAGTGCAGTTCGATGAACTGCACCTTCAATGTTTTAACATAGACCCGTTACTGAGTGATGAGGTGTGATGTGGCATGGTGGTAGACAGGAAATAATATGAATGCACACTTTGCAGCAACTGGAAAGACCCCAAAAGTACCTCACCAAGAGGATCAAAGGGCTCAAACAGATGCCATATGCTGCCCGGTTAAAGAAACTCCAGCTCTACTCAGTGGCATACCGCCTGTTCCGAGGCAATCTGTGCCTGACTTATAAAGCCATGTCCAACCCGGAATTAATGGACATGCTGCACCTCAGAAAATCCAAATCCCATCGAGCTACGCGCTCGAGAGACTTGAACCTCAGCACTGAAATAAATAGGATATGCTGGAGGGACAGATTCATAACCCAGAGGCTCCCTTCACTCTGGAATAAAATCCCAGTCCAGGTTAGGCAGAGTCCCTCATTGACTCTCTTCAAGAGGAATCTTGATGAGTGGATGGGAGATCGTAGGTTTACCCCCGGTATCACTTCTGTGTCACTGTTAGACAGAGGCACAGTATACTAACCTCGAAAAAGGGCATAGCAAAATTAATTTAAAATGGGTGGCGAAAGCCAAACACACTCTGGCTAGGCTTATAAATGCCCTAGGGCAGATAGCCTAGTATGAACCTATATTGCAGTATTCCTGAGATTCCCTGCTAGTTGTTTGTTAGTAATTATGAAAATAAACAATATTTTCATATGTACTTTAATAGTGATAAAACAGGTGACTTACAAACTGTTGCATGATTTCAGGTGAAACCTTAGATGTTTTTGAAGAAAACTGTTTTTGATACTTGGACTCTAAGTTGCACATCTTTAGAGATATTCAGTGTTGTATCTTTTATTGCTAATGTTACAGTTAAGCATGTGTTTTCATATTTATGTAAATAACTCATTAAACATGCATTCCTTGAGCAATATTGTTGGTGTTATATGAAAACTTATTTTCTAATAATATCTGTCTAGGTAGTACAGTTTCCAAGATATGAGAATTTGTGAAAGTTTAGCAAAAAATATAATTTGGGGTTTGTATGCATTATAACATATTATAATATTTATGGAAAGACTATGAATTCACTGACTATTATCACTGTAAAGAAAACTAACTGATAACATTGCTATTTGTGCAGTTGTAACAGCTTTTACTGTTCACAGTGTATTTCCTTTTGTTTATATTATGCTCTTTGTTTGTCAGAAAATGCTTAGGAACAGAAGCTTTTTGTAGGTTGTTAGAAGTGTGACATTCCACATCACATAGGTGTTATTCATAGCACCCTCTTTGTTTTGCTTCGAGATCCTGTATTTTAGCTCAACTGGAATATCATTGGGGCCTGCTCAACATTGTTTTGTCTTCAGTTAATGCTGAATTTTTCCTTTTCTATTCAGTTTGTCACTTTACACATCTGTCTTAGGCTACATGAACAGCTTACTTTCTTTTCAATCTGTGGGTTCATTTACATCTGGAAAATGTACACCAGAAAAATATTTTTAGTTTTACCTTTTTACTTACTTATAGATCTTCATTATTTAGTCTTCTTGTATATGATTTTTTTTTTCTGTGCAGCACTGACAGAAGTGGGATAAGAATATTTCCTAGGCATTATGAAAATAAAAGACCACGGTTACATTATTGTATTTCTTTCATATCACATAGCCAAGAAATTGCACAGGATCTTACTTCAGTTCACCAGTACACACTTGTGCAAGTGTAGAGTTTGTTTCAACAACAAAACATTGACAAACTGTCCTAATTTATCTTGACTAACTTTGTAAAAAGATATTAGGTAAAAAAAAAAAAAAAAATCAACAGCCTCCAAAACAAATACACCACCTACTAGTATCTGGTTTGGTTGACCATACCAAGCTATTGTTAGAATATCACAAACAGCCCCCAAAACAGCCACCTCACTGCAGATTGTACTACTGATTGACCCTGCCAGACTCCAAGACTAGGATGTCAGAAACAAAATTTATACAACTCTTTCACCATTTAAATAGTATCTGGTTGATCCTGCCAGGAAATAATAATTAACTACAGAAATTATCTGGTTGACCCTGCCAGGAGAAAAATGCAGAGGGTATCTGGTCGGCCCTGCCAAAAAAAAAAAAAAAAAAAACACCAGAACTTAATTCATGATTTTTTTTAACAGAGTTGATTTAAAAAAAAACAAAAAAAAAAAAAAAACTTCCTTGCCAAGCTATTCTTTACTTACCTAACAAGTTATACGGTGATGTCACAAATTTAAATAATATACTACATTTTTTTCATGATTGTCCATCTCTCTTGCTATCACCCTCGCAAATTAACTGTAACTTAATGCACAGGAAGAGAATATGAGAACAACAGGACTAATCAGCAGGCACGTCACGTACTCAGATTGTGTGACGTGGCTGCTGACTTAACAGTCCAGATGGATTCCAGTTTACTGTGTTTAAAACTGCAATGACTTTTGGGCATCTTCGTTGATGCCTGCAGTCTTCTTAATCAGGGCTATTTTTAAAACAGTCTGGTGACAAGAAAAAAAATGTATGTATATGTGTGTGTGTGTGTGTGTGTGTGTGTGTGTGTGTGTGTGTGTGTGTGTGTGTGTGTGTACACACACACACACACACACACACACACACACACACACACACACACACACACATTTTTTAAGCAGAACTCAAGAACACATGCATGCTATTCCGAGTTCCATGAATCATCACATCTTCAATATTACACACTAGTCTGCAGCTTAAATACATGAATGTTGTGTATAGCCCTGATTCTTGCAGGGACTGTATTCCAGACTTTTGCCTACAGAGTGCGAGTATAGACTTTGGCCACAGTTTTTCTAACGCCTATTGATGTCAAGTAGATTGTTGTCAGAAGATCAAAGGTAATGACTCGGGAGGCAGTGGTGGATAATTGCACTTGTAGCTGGGCAGGAAGTGGGATTAAAAATTATTTTGTTTGTTAAGAGATGTTGGCCATAACGTAATTGGTGGGATAATATTTTAGAGTTTTTAATGCAGAACATTAATGTGTTCTGTGATTTGTATTAGCTGCAAATTTAGCTACCTTGTGTAACACTGTTCTAGTTTAGATTTTGGGGAGGCATGAAGGTTGGTCAGGATGGGAGGACTATATAATAAATAGGTTATTAGGTATATAATGGCAAGAGTGACTTTGTGAGATGCAATAAGAAATATTTATGTTCTATATAGCATTCCTAGCTTTTTGTGATTTTTTTATATTGCATATTTATATTGAGCACTGCTTCATTTGGTTTATTGTTCAGGGAAGTGATTTTAAAGTTATATTTCTTATTCATAAGTGATTTAGAGAAAAATAAAATGTCTGTTTTTCATTGGATTATGAAGGAGTTGGTGAATACAATCTAGTTGGCAATAAAGCTAAAGGTATGTTGTGTAATCTTTTCCAAGATTTTAGATTGTCTGAAAGACAGACAAGGGTGGAATTCCCTGTGTCCTGTACAAGGGATGTTTGTTGTATAGAAGTATGAAGATTGTTTATAAAGATATTAAATAGAGGAGGATCAAGAATAACGCCTTGTGGGATACCTATATCGAAGGGTCGATAAAAGGAAAGGGGAGATTTCCATTTGACTGTCTGCTAGAGTTCTGACAGGCAATTATTAAAATGCTAAAGAGTAGGTTGAAAGATACACATTGTGGACAGTTGCAGTAGGAGTTTTTTTATGAGATTGAGTGTTAAAAGGTTATGATAAGTCTAGGTATAGGGTATTTATAAGTTTGTCTCTATCCCTGGCTTTAATCATGTTATCTATAAAAGTTAGGAGGGCAGTTCTGCTAAGGTGTAGGTCTAAAACTATGTTGATTATTGTTTAGTAATCATTCCATTAAGAGATGCTGGAGTAGTTTATGGACAGATTTTATTTAATATTTGTGAGTGGGAAATGAGATGGGAATGGGTCTAAAACTTAATATATTAGAAGTGCCACCTTTGTCAAGAAGGATGATATGGTAGTTTTCCAAATTTTAGAAATATAGGAACCTGTACTGACCTGTTCAGAAGGATGGAGACTGGAGATGCAATGGTGTTAGTATCAGTTTTGAAGCATTCTGTGAGAAGGTTATTAGAAGAGGGTGAGCAGGGTTTAAATTTGGATAGTAACTTTTTATAAAGGAGGTAGATTCTGTTTTTAGTGTGAAGGTGGGTGTATTAGTGAATGAGGGTAGACATGATTCAGGGGAATCAGGGAAGGATTCATTGGTGAGGGCAGCTATCCTGTCAGTGAAGTATGATTTGAATTTGGCTGTTTCTAAGGGAGACCTTTTGGGACAAGGGTTAAGGTCGTTAGTTCTTGGGTATAAAACTTGTTTTAAGGATGACCACGACCAGAAATTTTGGATTATTATGATGGTTGTTTCATAAATCAGAGTACTGTTATGTCTTATCAAGGTTGATGTGCTTTTTGATAAGGTTACTAAGTTCTTTAGAGTGCTGTAGATTTTGTGTAGTTCTCAGTTTCTGCCACTCTATCCATGCCTTGTATCTGTCTTGCATAAAACATCCAGTCTAATTACTAGTCACGGGGCAAAGTTAGATTTTACTCTCTTTCCACCTAGTGGTACAAGGGTGTTTAGGATGCTTAAAAAGTTGAATTGTACCTTTCTACTTCCTCATCTAGAGGCAAAACTTTTGAAATATTTCAGTTAAACGAGTTAAGAGCAGCTAAAAGTGATTCAGGATTTAAACTTTGAGAGATTATGAGTACTTTTGTATACTTGTTGTTAGGCATATTGAGTAGCATGTATGATTACATACATAGGTGAGTGACCACTGGACATTCAGGAAGGGCTGCTGATGCAGTGTATTTGCAAGGATCAGAGACCAGAACCCAGTCAATAATGGGACTAGAGAAGATTGATGCTAGAAGAAGGATAGTTAGAAGTGAAAGTAGTCCAGATGATATTGACATCACCTAGGATGACTGTTTCATTTGTAATATTGTATGAGATCCAGTAAAGGATGTCTTCAAGGATGGCTTTATTGTATCCAGGGGGAATTTATAGAACAACTACACACACGAGTTTGTGGTCATTTAATTTTATGTAGGGGATGAGTAGCTCTGCATTACTGAATTTGAGAAGAGTTTTTGTAAGAGGAGACACTTCAGATGTGTTAGTGTAGAGGATAGTTATCCCTCCAGCTTTACTTTTTAGCCTGTCACCTCAGGGATAAGAATTCCTAGGTCTTTTAAATACGTTTTTAGACATGTTTCAGTAAGGCAATGATATCTGGTGTATAAAGAGCGAGGCAGCAGAAGAGAAAGAATAGTGAATCTAATGAATATCATATTTACTTGTTTAGAGATGGGAGCCAATGAAGTTGTAATCTTGTGAAGAGACAGAGAGCCAGACAGTTATAATCTTGTGATGAGATCGAGAGAGAATGAAGTTATAATCTTGTGAAGAGATGGAGACCTAACAGTTAAAAAGTTAGGCACAAGGATTAGTTAGAGTAATGTCAGGAATATTTTAAAGTGCTGAGTAGTGAGTGTGTTGGATAACAAGTGAGATAAGTACAGTTGAGAATTCAGGAGAGTAGTGAGTGAGAGGATAGTGAGTGAGATGGACAGAGTGAAGAATCAAACATAGGAATTTGCAGTACTGAGTATGAATAAGAATAAGGTGGTCAGGTAGAAAAAGGCAGAGGAGCTGGTTTGAAATCTGGAGTAAAAATGAATAAGATGAAGGAAGGTTGTTTAAACAAGCTGATTGGTTGGTTGGGAAAGGAAGAGTTGAGTTTCTAGATCAGAAGTGAAGGAAGTGCAGTAGCGCCAAGAGGAGGAAGGGATATTTACTGGGTGGTCATTGAGTGATTGAGTGGGACAGAGAATGTCAGGAGTACTGTGGTGAATGTTGTATTAAAAGAGTAGTGAGTGAGTGAGTGAGTGAGTGAGTGAGTGAGTGAGTATGGAAGAAAATGTGAATGTTTGGAATTGTCTTGATATGTAGCTGTGTCTTAAAGCAAGTGTGTGATGTCATTAAAAATTTGGAGAATAGTGGAAATAAGTGTGCGGATCTGGGAGGGGAATGCAGCAGGTCACACCCCCACATTACTGGAAGACAATCTGGGCCTGTTCAAACCCAGTGATTCTGAACATCTATCCCAATCTGTGTATATATATATATATATATATATATATATATATGTATGTATATATATATATATATATATATATATATATATATATATATATATATATATATATATATATCTATATATGTATATACATATATATATATATATATATAGATATATATATACTCACACACACACACACACACACACACACACACACACACACACACATGTACATACACACATTTAGATATATATGTTTTGTATATATACAATACATATTTATTATTTATTTATTTGCATTTGTTGACCGGCAGTGTCAGTTGAGGCCCGGGGAGAAAAGCTCCACTGTTAAAATAAACAGACAGTAGTTACATTGGATTACATAGTGATTAACAATTTAACATAGCAATTACTTACAACATATTTACAGATGAAGAACATAGTACATCAGTAGACAACTAGAATGTTTATCTCTGAAGTACATAACAGACATTAACAAATGTTACAATAAGAAGTTCCTGCTGTATAATAAGTACTAGGCTTATGAGCATCTGAGCTTGCTATAACCAAGGTAGTTAGTGGAGAGAATATACATATATATATATATATATATATATATATATATATATATATATATACACATATGGAATATAGACAACTAATTCAAAATGCAGAAACACCAACTGAGTCAAAGCAGTGCCTACACTGTGCAAACACATTCCTTGAAAACTAAATGTAGTGAAAATCAAAAAAGCTTTCATTTTTTGATCTTACAAGTAAAAAAAAATCATTGATAGATCAAATTTGTACAATTAGTGATAGTGTTACAGAGAGGTTTTTCTAAGGTAAGGTGCTAGATTATTATAGGTTATTAACGTGTTATGCATCATTACCTGATGTAATTGAATTATCACATATATGAGTGTGTGTGTGTGTGTGTGTGTGTGTGTGTGTGTGTGTGTGTGTGTCCCTCTGTCTCCATCCATCCATCTACAACCCCTTTTTGCCATTTTTCCACTTGGGGTCAGGGTATCACTTCATCAGTGACAGTCATCTAGACCCACGTTTTACACTGTCACATGATGAGCCTTGCCACAGTAGGTCTTTCACGCCACACACTTGCACATGCACTCACGCCTATAGTCAATTTAGAGTGTCCAACCCACCAATTATATGTTTTTGGAATGTGGGAGGAAACTGGAGCACCCAAAGGAAACCCATGCGAACACAATGAGGACATGCAGACACCCCAGCCAAGAATCAAACCAGGCAATCTCTTGCTGTGATGTGACTACACTGTCGCTGCACCACTATGCTGTCTATTTCACTTTAAAATCATTAGAGCAGTTGCCATGTCTAGACTGTTTACTTAAGCCCCCCTGCCCCTTACCTCCCAACTCCAGATCCAGAATTAGGCTTTAAGGCAATCCTTTATTGTTGGATTGTTAACTTGTTGTTGAATCTATACATTATTCATTCATGAAGTTGTATGCTGAAGCACTATTTTTCCAAGGGAGATTTCTGTTTTTCCCACTCATGCCATGATGTAAGGAGACTTGCACATGCCTCTGTTCCTGCAATACAGACAAATAGGAGTTGAAACTTGCAGTTTAGGGAGCTTTGCATTTAAAAGCTGGAAGGCATCCATTTAATGAAAATTGGGAATTTAGAGTTTACTGATTTGCAAATATGTTATTTGACAGTGTTCCTTAAGAAGGTTATATAAATCTACCACACAAGGGAAAAATGTAGATTTTGATATATAGTGCATTGTATTTAAGTTAATTGTTAGATAGTAAGAGACAGAGAAAGAAAGGCATTAATAAGTGTGCTCCTTACTTAATCTGGAATATTATGTTCATAATAGGAGAAAGTGCATTTGTTACACTGTATAAGAGTATAAGTGTATAAGGTCATACACTTTTCATCATCTGCATTAGAGCAAAAATACAAGGTTGTAAAAATGTATGTCTTTAAACAGCAGCAGCACTAATTTGTGGCAATTAATTAATGACTGAATCTGTTTAATTTTCACATTCTGTTTTACCAACAGTTTGGTATGTGTTTAGCGTACCAGTGAGCTACAGTGTCACCTAAAGTAAAATTACCCATCACTAGTCTGAAAATGGGTACGCTCTAACTTAGCTTCTATTAATGTTTCTTTCCTTATCAATCTTTAGCATTTAAGCAAATTCAAGCTGAGACTTTACATCCAAGAATGCACTGTCACCCTTTGTAGACCCAGCTAAAACAGGGAGAGAAATAGTATCCAGTGAAATGTTGCTGCTAGGTTAAATTGTCACAAAGTGACTTTGTAAGATCTGATGATAAGCAATTAAATTAATTGGCATTTAACTGGCCTTGCTGGCTGACTTTTATTTGGGAATAATTCATGTTGTTCAATTCACAGTATCACATGTTTTTGCTGGCTATTTAGCAGCAGGAGTTCTGCCACTGCATACATCAGCAATTTTAGGTTTTTGCATGTGCTCAGATCAATGAAAAACTAAGTGATACAGATGGTCTCTGGTAGCTTTGCTTATATTATATAGCTTATGGTGCACAGCATATGGCCTTCATAGTTCAACCAGCATGTTGGCTTAGAGGTATAATCTCCATGTTACAGCTCCAGGCTCTGGTGTTGATCAGTGATGGATTATGTGCCTGAAGGGCTTGAAACACACACACACACACACATATGTATATATATATATATATATATATATATATGTGTGTGTGTGTGTGTGTGTGTGCGTGTACATATATACACACACACACACACACACACACACATATATATATGTACATACACATATCTGCATATAATACAAGGCATTCTTGGACCCCACTCTGATGGATCTCGTGCATATCCAGATAACAAACAACAGCAGAATTATCTAGGCTAAAGAATTAACTTTGCACTTGATATAAATAGGACCTGCTGGAGAAACAGGTACTTATCCCAGAGACTACCCCGTCTCTGGAACAGGCTCCTCATCCATGTGAAGCAGAGTTCTTTCCTAAACCAATTTAAGTGTAACTTGAACAATTGGAATGGGAACAGGAAATTCATCTTTAGTTTGACACCTGTATCTCTTAAAGATGCAGGTAAATAGATCATCTCCCAAGCCCCTGCTTACAGTTATCAAGGTTACCAGAACTTGTTAGAAACCTGGGATGCATGACTAGCCTTAAAAATACCCCTGTGGTCATTAGCCTAGTACAGGCCTATGAAACTATATATCTACATCTATCTGTACCTCTCTCACTGTTCTACTCATATATATATATATATATATATATATATATATATATATATATAAAATATTATAACACATTAGTTATTCATTCTGTAGTACTAGTCATTATAATAAAACAGTGACTATTGTATCTCATCTATACAACACCATCTAATCATTTGATGTGTACTGTTACAGCCATAGTCAGTTTTACCACTTTATATAGCTGGCAAATTACAATAAAGGCACTGATGGTATCCCCGGCTGCATGATACGTGAACTCCAAGAGGAGCTAAACCCACATATAAAAATATTATTTAACCTTAGCCTTACTACAGGATATGTACCTGAACACTGGCGTACAGCAACAGTGGTCCTACTCCACAAGGGAGGCTCCACTACAGACCCTGGGAACTACCGCCCCATAAGCTTGACCAGCCTGGTTTGCAAAGCTATGGAAAGAATTATTATGGAACTCATAAACAACGACATTGGGGACCTATAGACACTTGATCCCACCCAGTTCGGCTTTGTAAAGGACAGATCCTGCCTTTTGAACCTGGTTGACTTTTTTGAAACAGTCACTAGAGCCATTGATGAGGGCAAGGCAGTCCATACAGCCTACCTGGACTTGGCTAAAGCCTTCGACAAAATACCCCACTCAGGGATCATAGATAAGCTAAACAGCTTAAATGTAAATCCATATGTCACAAGATGGGTTGCAAACTGGCTAAAAAACAGAACCCATAAAGTCAAGATTGCGGGAGCCATGTCAGATTCAAAGCCAGTCACAAGTGGTGTTCCACAGGGCTCTGTCCTGGGACCCCTCTTGTTCTGCATTTACTTCTCAGATGTGAAAGCAAACATGGGAGGGTTGTGGCTGACAAAGTTCGCAGATGACTGCAAACTAGGCGCCATAGTCGATACACCAGCTGACACATACATCTTACAGAAAGGCCTCACCGAAATAGACAACTGGTGCCGGAATCACGGCCTTAAACTGAATGCCAAGAAATGTATAGTCATCCCCTTTTGGAAAAACAAAATACCCACAAATTATCACATAGACAGTAACCCACTGAGTACCGAAAAAGTAATCAGAGACCTGGGGACCCAAGTTGATAGTGACCTCTCATTTGACACCCACGTTGCCAAAGTGGTTAGAAAAACTTTCTACCTTGCCCACCTTATCATGAAGGGGTTCACATCCAGATCAAAGAAGGTCATCGTGCCCCTGTACTCCTCCCTTATCAGGCCCATGATTGAGTACAATGCCGCATTTGGTATGTACCTCACCTGGCACTTACAACAGCTGGGGAGACCCCAGAACTACCTCACCAAGAGGATCAAGGGTCTCCAACATATGTCATATGCTGCCAGGCTAAAGAAACTCCAGCTCTATTCAGTAGCATACCACCTGCTCAGAGGTGGTCTGTGCCTGACGTACAAGGCCATGTCCAACCAGGAATTGATGGACATGCTCCACCTCAAAAAATCAAAATCCATAAGAACCACGAGAGCCAAAGATTTAAACCTCAGTACAAACATGAATAGAACATGCTGGAGGGACAGATTCATAACTCAGAGGTTTCCTATACTCTAGAACAAAATCCCAGTCCATGTTAGGCAGAGCTCCTCACTGACGCTCTTCAAGAGAAATCTTGACGAGTGGATGGGAGATCGTAGGTTTACCCCGGGGCTCACCCCTGTGTCGCTACTTAACAGAGGCACAGCAAACTAATAAATAAGGGGGTCTTCAATGTGTCACTACTAGACAAAGGCACAGTATTCTAAATTTATACACCTTAGTACCACTACATGGGGTGGCGAAAGCCACATCTCTAGGGCTAGGCCTGCAAATGCCCCAGGGCAGATAGCCTAGTACTAAACTATGAAACTATGAACTATTTGTTTCTAGGCCCAAATTACCTTTATAGTATATGTAATAAACAGATGTGCAGCTTTTCCCCAAAATTTCAGAAAAAAACACTTGCTGAACCTAAAAACTTCACAGCTGATGGAGTAAATGCTAGACATTTCTCAGACATATGGACTCTTTGAATTCTCCCTTTTAAAATCCATGTTTCTCTCCTCTCTGCTGTCATCTTTCTTTAAATATGCGCATTAAGATCTTCTGATGTATCGCGCTGATACTTCATTTTCCTCCACCAGCTAAACTGCTCACTAGAAATTCTCCTTTCTTCTGAAAGAAGTCCATTTATTGGTACCCTCTTCTTCATTTTTTTAATACACGTATACATATGGAGCATACCTACTTTATCATCCTTTGACCAAATGTCTTATTTATGCTTTCTGTTACTTTGTCAAATGACTTGCTAAAGTTTGAAGGGAGTGAAATAAATAAATTTCTCTTAATATTTTGTAAAGTCTTTTTCAGCAGGGAGAGGTTCACGCTAGCAAAAAAAAAATACTGTTTCCTTGGGTACTCACTCATGTTGTACTATTTATAAGGGGTCAGCAAAATCAGTCTATCTTGTTGCTTGACGCCTTGCTAAAAGACTTCCCGCAGATAGCATTTTGGTGGATGATCTTACATACACTTAGGCAGTATGACTGCATTGGTATTACTGGACTCTGCCAAAGACATAAACAAGGTCAGTATCAAACCATGTACTTTACCACACATCCCCAGGTATTCAAGCAGACCTTACATTCCCCTGTGCTGCCAAATACATATGTGGTCAGTGAGCCAATGCAGAGGGACAAATATGTATATTTATATATGTATATATAGTAGTATAATGTCTCACTGTGCAGGCACAAAGTCATCATCTACTTGACTGACACCATTTGGCTGACAGAAATAGATGGTCGACATGTGCAAGAGATCAACAATTCCAACGTAGATGAATATTCCCTTTCCTCAGGGATTGTGCATTGTCGGAGTTAATATGTATATACATATATAAAATTAGCAGGGGTGTAAGGAGTTCAAGGGGGCTTGCTCACCTGCAAAAACACTTGCTGTTGATTTACCCCAGTCTGGGTTACTTCCCACACCATGTGTACAATCAGTCAGTGTTCCGTGTTTCGATGTTAGTATGCCGATATTCAGACTGTAGACGTTGCACCTGCTCTACTACAAATTATAGATCCATACATATATATATATATATATGTATATATTTTTCAAGGGAACAGATGTGCACAGGGGAAATAATTATTGGTAAAGACAAGGGAGATCAGAAGACATAGTGCTTATCTGTTGAAAAGTATAGTTGTAGATAACAGCATGAGGAAACTGAAGTCTCATGGGATACTCAGATCAGCCATCTCGGACTTCATGACGTTGATGTTTCTGGGAGCTACATTTCTCTTTTTTAGGATAAGCCTACTACCACGTAACAAAGTGGATGATCTTTCATCAGTGCTGTCCTGCTTCTTTTGCAGAATCTGCATCAATTTTTTAAGGATACTATTTGAGCAGCTCAGTGGCTCCTAGTGGTGCTTGTGCCAGCTCTCCAATTGATTCTGCATTTTTCTGAGAAGTTGCACTCCATAAGGACATGCATATTGCAGTGTTTGATATGAACTAAAGAGGAGTAGACTTCTGCCTGCTGGACTTCCTTTCCCTATTCTGCAGAGGCTCCTAGACTTAATTTTATTGCTGAAATGCCAACTTTGTCCTTGCTGATTAGTGTGCATCTGCTTCATTTAATGCCTCCTGAACTTATTGGAGAGGCAGAATTGCTAAAGCAGGTCATATTCATAGTTGTAGTGCTAGGGCAGAGTCAGTGTCATAACCTGTATCAAGGTGGCATTTCTGAATCTGCCACCATAATAACTGCTGTAAATGGAATACGCAGCTCTTTTCCTGATGCTTCAGTGTTGTGCAATTTGTCCAAATTGAACATTTGCTTTATGTGCAAACTTGTGAAGCTTACTTCATTCATCAGAAGCCAAATGTGATTGTTGCTGTCTTGTATCTTCTGACCCAATAGGTGGTAGATGATGGTGCCACCCTGTACTTGGTGTCAGTCATCACATGCCAGATATGCAACTGTCAGCATGGCCATTGAGGAAAGGTGCCATCTCTGAGAAGGACGTCAGAAATACAGCCAGGGTTCTGTAAACTAGTTTCCAAATTTAACTACCTGGAAGAAGTCTGTTTGGCATCAGAAAGGTATTTTGTGTATGTGTGTGTGTGTGTGTGTGTGTGTGTGTGTGTGTGTGTGTGTGTGTGTGTGTGTGTAGGGGGTGGGCAACATGATGTTCTATCTAAAATATCACAAAATGTTCTGTCCCTTTTGCTGTTTTGTTCAGGGGTATGCATATTATTAAAGAATGTGAACATACTGCAACAGGATTCATTGTATAAATTATATCATAATTCATTTGCATGTTGCTTTTTGAGCTTTTATGTATATTTATTAGCAGGCCACGGTGGTGCAGCGGTTGGCATTGTCACCTCACAGCAAGAGGTTCTCTGGTTCAGTTCTTGGCTGGAGCACCTTCTGTGCAGAATCTGCATGTGCTGCCCACGGTCGAGTGAATTTAAAGACATGCAGGTAGGTGAAAGCATGTGTGGGTGTGCCTTCTTTGAAGGTTGGATGCCAGGCCTGCATCTCGACACTGTAAAAATTCACTGCCAGTCATAAGCATACCAGAGTTCCTCTGTGGCGACCCCTAACCGGGAAAAGCCAAAAGAAGACATGACATGTATATTTTATTAATTGTTTAGAAACTCTATTTTATGTAATTGGCTTGTTTTTCTTTCTACTGCACTTATAAAAGGTCTCCATTTTGTATGCAATATGTTTGATGATACCTTTGCAATGTGAAAGTTGGATATGGATGTTATTTCTCATCGAATATTTCAAAGGAACCTAATCTCCTTGCTATCTCAGCAACTGCTCTAGTTTGATATATGTAATGGTCACAACACAGAGACATTTATCACCATTATCAACTATTCTACTTAGATCATTAGTGTTTGTAACTGGCCCAGAAATCTCTTCTAGAGAAACTAATAGAGGAACACATCCCACAAAGCTATTCACGCCATCTAATTCCTCATGGGATTGGTAATCCAGCAATGGCCACTCCTTCCTATACACTCACTGGCAGTTCCCATACACCAACTGGTGGTTCCCTCCATCTGGCCTGCTAAACAAACCAAATTGGCTTGGCTGTAGTGAAAGCTCTATCACTGTGCCATGTAAACAAATACTTCTTACTAAAATAAATTATATGCCATACTGTGCTAGACCAATACCTTACAACTGTCCAGATTTTAGCAAAATATCCAGACTTCCTTATAAAACGTGGTTTTATGGCAAATTACTGAGGATAGATGTCCCTAAATAATGACACACATTTGAGTTTAAACTTTATATCCTTCAGAAAACGCATGTTATCACCAAACCTGCTATTCTTGCATCTTTTAAAATTATAAGAGCAGTATTTAAAATCTGTCCCTATTTTCAGGCCTTTTCCCCCACTATTATTTTAATATTTGTCCAGATTTCTTGTGCTAAGAGGTTGAAAGGTATGTCTGGACCTACTGTGCTACTAAACGTATATTGTCAAGACAATAGATCAAGCGGTGTCTAGTGTGCTCCAAGTCATGTGGAGTTGTTTGCCAAAGCAGGTCTTACCTTCTGTCCCTACTTGTCTACTGCTTTGGTTATCTAGTGACTGAACAGTTACTTGACATGATATGTGCAGAGTAAATCCATCTGGTAAATGACTTGCGTTCAGTGTCTTCAAGTTTACAAATATTTCAAAGTTCCTCTAACAACATATCCAGGAATTTCCCTGCAATAGATGTTATATTTGAAGATAAGTCATTTTCAGCCTTTGTTTTGCTACCACACAGTTTAAAAAAGAATGGCATGTGTCAGAAAACACTCTTCAGAAAGCTTTCCTCTTCTCATGGTTTGTTAGGAGGGCTAGTCAGTGAGTCTACCAGACCAGAGTTGCATGCTAAAGTCATGCAAGTCCCATTGACTTCTCCACCCTCAGTCTTGGAGTTTTTTCATGACTCCTTATTTATTTATTTATCCTTGAACTGTGCGTAATCATACACGTATATTTCTTACCTGTCGAATATTAAAACTGTATATTTAACACAATCCTACACCATTATGTATTGATAAAAGTGGCAGAGCATTAGTTAGGTGATCTGGCACCTTGGACAGTTCCCTATACCGGCATCCCCAGAACCTAAAGCTGACATCAAAAAAGATCTCCCCCAAGAAGAAAGAAAGAAAGAAAAGGTCTTCTGTAACTGTAGTAAGCAGCTGGCTACAACTGTAACAACATGGAACACGCTTTACTACACTTTGCACCACTTCTATTTATCACAAATGAACTATCACAATATCCTCATGGTATCATAAATGAATGGCTATGCTGCCCTTGTGCACCACTGGTTTCTACCACATCTGCAACCTAACAGTGTGCCCCTAGGGCAGCCCTCCCTTTGATCCCCATTAGTTAGGTTTCAGAAAATGGGAAGCATGCGTCATAAGGTAGTCCATCATGATGACTCCTTCATTTATTTAGTCTTTCTTCAGACAGCCTGCTGCATGAGTAGGGAAGTATCCCACGTTTATCACTTAATTGTAATCCAGGCCAGCCTTGCTGAGCTCTGACATGCTCGTGAACACTGTATCAAGTACCAGATGTGGTACATACGCTGGTGCCACTGTGCTGCAGAAAGGAAATCACTACGTATACTTCTTTGCAGTGTTTTGCCTGCAGTCATAGAATATCTAACTACAATGATGATAAAAACAGTGGTCTACAGTGAATAAGCTAACCTGAGATTCTGGACAGTATCTTAAATGGAATACATGTTTATCCTAATCAAAGCTTTGCTGAAAGAATCAGATACAAATAAAAAAAAAAACACTATCATAATCTAGTAGATGAAGTTGTTTCTCAAATTAATGACACCTTGGGCGCTATCACATTTTATGCTAGAAAGCAGGAAGCAAATGTGAAAATAAGGAATTAATCAACACTCGGGTAGGTGATATAAAACAAAACATACATGCAGTGGAACTGTTAATGAGGCACTGTTCTGTGAAATCATTAAAAGCATTTACTGTGTACGTGTACATTGAAACATGGTTCTCTATATGGCACTAATCATTTTATACCTTCTGTTTTAATTTCCTTGATGAAACATGAATTGCGGCGAAGAAAAGGGAGTATATACCCAAATAACTACTTTTTGTTTGTTTTGAGATAGCATAGCTAACTGCTTTCATCATTCACAACACTCAGGTGAATATCTAGAAATTGCAAATGCTTTGCATCATAAATATACAAGAAGTCAGAAGCTCTCCTGCTAGTACTGTGCTATTGAAGAAATATTCATCAAAATATAAGGAAGCCCTACTTCTACATGACCTATTTTGCTGCAGAAGTTTGTGGGGACTATTGTTTCATAAAGTTTTATGATTGAGTGCTCTTTGATTTCCCCCCTTGCAGTAGAAGAAATGAACAGACATATACAACAAGCGGTATGCAACAAATGTAATTCAATGAGGCAAATATAATACACCACCACTGAGATACAGCAAGAGCAAAACTTCATGGAAATGATGTGTGTTAATTGCAACAGCTTTAGAATAGTTTTATATAGGGATCTGTACAAACAGGCTTGAAATCTATGTACTGGAACACTGGAAAGGTTTATATTCACTGTTTGCTACTTTACTTGCATCTAATAATGTCTTATGTGTAGAAATGAAATGTAGGTGTCTTTTTTAGTTCTCAATTGCTATGCTGTCTTTTCTGGGAAATGCTAATCTTTCCCATGAGTTCCTACACTGCCTGCCTGATGGCAAAAATACAAGCATCAGCAAAAATGTCATCACTTGTTCATAGGACTGTCAAACTCCATCATCTCCATAGAATGAGCAAATCTGAAGACCAAAGACAAGTCCACAAAAATGAGTTTGAACTGAAGTTGATAGTAGTGCCACTGATGTATTTTGTGAAACCGACTTTGTGGTGATAAATCATGTAGATCTGCAGGTTCATAAATTAAAAACATATGGATCCTGACGGAGGTTGCATTGCTGTTTTCTAGTGTTAGACTTAGAGAAAACATATTGTTGGTCTATTGTTTGAATAATATTTGTGATGATACTTTCAACATTAGATGAGTTGCAGGCAGATTTTAAACTTAACTTTTCCTGTTGTGTGGGCTTCACTCGGCCACAGGATAGTCTCTTAAGGTACTTTTTCTTTGAGACTGGCATATTATGCCCATTTTCCATGTAAATTAGTTAATATTGAAATGACCTATTATGCAAAGGTCAGAAAAGTTTAGACTTGGACACGAGAAAGATATTTATAATTCTGTGATATGCAAAACGTTTATGCAAAAACACTCAGATTGGATAGAGATCATATACTGTTGCTTAAATGAAATTCCTGTTTGTTGCAGCATGCCAAGAATATAATATTTCATATAAAATTCAGTGTAACTTACTTTTTGTAGTGGGGGATGCATTTGTATGTGTCAATTAGCATTTCTCTCCATTCTCCTTCATAATCATAAAACACTTCAACATGACTCTGGCCAACCAGTACTGGGAGACATATGGTTTCCCTCATATATATATCTGCAAATATTATTTGTTTGTTGGGTCGTTTGTGCAAATGTCTGATTTATTAAACTAACATTATGTCAAATGTTTGCTGTGCCAAAAAAGGTAAATGGTGTATATAAAAGGTGTGTGTGTATGCGGGCAAGGCATAAAAAAGGGGTTAGATTAAGTGTGTCTGTGTATGCGTGGTTGTGAGTGTTTAGGATTAGCATTAGGGTAAGATTAGGGGACAAATTTAGTCTGTGTGTGTGTGTGTGTGTGTATCTGTTTGTGTCTGTGTGTGTAGTAAGTGTCTGAGCTGTCATGTTTAGTAGTAGTGTTATGAGAAGAATTTTTTTAAAGTTAAGATCCATGCTAGGATTAGGATAAGGGACAGGGTTAGGGTAAATATGTATTACTAAGGTGGAGTAGGGGGATAATGCCAAAAAGAAGGAAGCATAGCTAGGTGTCCTGAGGAATTCCACTTGTGACTGGTCTCTTTGTGGAGGTGGTCTCCCTTATCCTGACTTCCTTGGTCCTATTTGAGAGGCAGCTGTCTATCCAGTTTGTAAAATATGGGTTTATGCGTATACCCGTGAGTTTGTTTACAATGCCAGAGTGGGATATTGTACCAAATTGCTTAGCCAGGTCAAGGTAGGCAGTATGCATCATTTTGCCCTCATGCATTACTTTGCTATCTTTCTCAAATAAGTTCACTAGGTTGACTAGACATAATCTACCCTTGAGAAAGCTAAACTGGGTTTGAGGGGTTTCTATGTCCTTATCCTTATTAATAATTTTCATGGTTTTACATATGAGATTGGCCATGTGACTAGTCAGATTTATGGGTATTTAGTTCCTGAGGTATGTTGATGGCCCATCCTTGTGCAGAGGGATGAATGTTGCAGTTCTCCATTCACATGACACAAAGCCAGTCTATGGGATATGATTAATCAGTGACTCCAGTGGTCCTAGTATGCCATATTTCAGGCTATTTAGGAGGCATCCTGGGATGCTGCCAGGGCCTGTTGTAATGTTTTTTGGCCTTAGAGAAGGCATCTAAGATCTGCTTCCTAGTAATATTTGGAGGGAGGTACATTGGCTGGTATTTCCTGGAGTGTGGCTGGAGTGAGGTGGGAATTGGAGCTGAATTTGTCTCCATGTAGGTGGCTCCATTTATAATCAGGTCTGCACACTGCTGTGTGCTGCCTTTGAGGTTTTTAACATAGCTCAAGAAAGCCTTGTGGTTGTCCTTTGCCTGGTCGGATATTTTTACCTGAAATATGTCTTTAGTAGACTTTACTTACCCTCTTAACTCTTTGTTTAGATTGAGTTTTTTATAATGCTGGGCAAAGCAGTTCCTGATCTTGGCTATGACTTTTTTTTGTTATACAGCTTGTTTAGGATAGTTTTTTTTACCAGGGAGGTTTGTTTTTTCATATAGTTCTAGGCCAATGATCGGCAAAAAAAATATTAGTGGTGCTGCATGCATGAATTATATTTGCAGAGTATCACAAGTACTAAAAAAATAAAAAAATTTGCTTGCTGTACAGACAAATTTAAACAAGTCAGCCACTTCATGCATAAAAGATACAGCTAATATTTCCCCACAAAATAACTTAAAAATGTAGTAGATGAATTATTATAATCATTTAACACTGACAAAAGGCATTTGGCAGGATATCAGAAATAAAACAAAAAAGAGGCAAACAAAAGAAACTGTTTTTTGTATGTTAGCACTTTTGTCAAGTTTAATAACTCATCTTCTTCAGACAAACAGGACAACCATATCAGATACACTTAAATACCAAATACAAAATCACATGATCAAGGGTAAAAGTCACATGACCAAGCAATGTTAAAATTTTAAAGTGACCACATTACTTTTCTGAGAAAAATTTTTTGAATGCAAATAAAGTCATTTAAAAAACATTTAAAATACCATCCACCCTCTGAAAAACATTCAGCATCCACATTTTTTAAAACATACACAACCAAAATACACAAATAATATACAATTATAAACTATTCAACGAGTCAAACTCTTCAGTTTCAGCACACAGACTATAGAACACAGATCATTTAATCCTGGTTGATTATAGGCATGTGTTCTAATCTGCCAAATTAACTCGTGCTGCTCAATTCTTAGGGTATGTAAACCTCCCCTTTCATCATACTCAACTTGATCTATCACTCTGAATAAAAATTAGTGGCCTGGCTGATTAATCACATGTTTAGCTAAAGCACTTTCCAACCTCCCTTTTCTAATATCATATAGGTGTTCATATACATGCTCTCTTAATTTACGGTCAGCCTTGCCTATATAAAAACTAGGACAAGACTGGAACTGTGCTAAATACACCACTCTACTGGAATTACAGTTGTACTTGCCCTTACAAGTATACATTCTCCCTTTCAGTGTGTATGTATAACCCACATCCATATGCTTACAATAGGCACAGGCCTCACATTTAAACATACCTTATTAGTCCCAAATTGTTAAATTCTAATAACCCTTTTAGGTTTTGAGCTCTTCTAAAAATAAATTTAGGGTTAGCACCTAGTTTATTCACTAAGGAACCCTCTGATGCTATTACACTCCAATTCTTAATCAAGACCTATTTAATGCTGCCAGCATCAATATTATAAGGGGTGATAAAGGTCAAGGGATAGTTTACTATTTAACTTTATTGGATATCATCACTCACTGTACCCCCATTTTCCATCATACATTGTCCACCCCTCAAGATAGCTTTGAAATAACCTACATTCATTTTCATTTGAACTTCATTTACCAATTATTCGAGTAAGGGTGCCAGGCAGCCTCTCTTGAAAACATTTGAACTAACAAGTCACATTCAGTCATGAAATCAAAATTAATAGTGCACATTCTGGCTGCTCTTACGAGCTGTCCCTTCACAACAGATTTTTTCTGATACCAAGGGTGAGCACTAGTAAAGTGAAAAAAGGAGTTTGAAGATGTCTCCTTTCTTTAGATCTTCACTTTATAACATCTATTCTGTCTATCCTTAGACAAGCCCATGTCTAAAAATGCTATCCTCTCTGTACTGAATGTGTGGGTGAATGTTAGAAATTCTGTTGTTCTATTACAGTATTCAATAAATTCAACAAATAAATCATGTTCACCCTTAAATATAATAAAAATATAATTCAAAAATCTGGTGTAGTAAAATATGTGCTGAATAAAGAGATTATTATTAAATACAAATTCACTCTCCCAGTACACCATAACTAAGTTAACCAAACTGACTCCCACTGGGGAGCCGATGGCTAAACCCATTTTCTGCAAATAATATTTACCCTCAAACAAGAAGAAATTGTTGCTCAAATTAATATCCAATAATTCCTGTATAAGGGAAACATTAGTGTTACTAACACCCCTCTTAGCTAAAAGTAGGCTCACCCATTCAATTCCTAGGTCTTGTGGAATTACACTATAAAAGTCCTTCACATCTAAAGTAGCAAAGTTAAAATCAGGTTCAAAATTCAAACTATTGATGTTCTCCAAAAAAGGACCATGAGTATTTACAAATATAAGGTTCCTTCACTACATACTTCTTCAAAAAATTATCTACAAACTTAGCTAGGGGGTACGTAATGGAATTCCTACCATTCACAATTGGCCGGAAAGGGGGATTTACCAAATCTTTGTGAACTTTTGGAATCTCGAAAATCACTGGAATCCAAGGGCTGGCATAGAGAAATAATTCAGTAAATCAAGGTCAATACGATTCTCTATAAACAAGTCATTCAAGTAAATGTTAATTCTCCTATATGCTTGGTTCAATTCATTCAAGGAAACCAAAATATACGTGTCAGTGTTTAACATATTGAGCATTCTCTCATTATAATCAAAAATGTTCATAAACACAAGTCCCCCACCCTTATCAGGTTTGGAAACCTGAACTCCATTTTTTTCTTAAATTTTCTAACATTTCCCATTCAGCAGGTTGAACATTAATACAATTCCTCTTTCTGCTCTTTTTATTACGATCAGTATTCCTTAAATCTATTTCACAAATACACTCAAATAAATCCAATATTGGGTTCAGTGGTGGATTAAAATACTTGGAACCTTGAATTCGGAAATTTCACAATTATTCCCATGAAACAACAGATTCAGGTTCAACTTACGAGTGTATAGTTTCAAGTCAATCAAAGTCCTGCTCAAATCAAAATTTTTACTTGGCACAAAAGTCAAACCTTTGGACAAAAGGTCTACTAATGTACTGTTTACTGCATTGCTTAAATAATTAAAGATGTTAAAGTCCCCATCTGAATTTTTTACAATATTCAGGGACCAATCATTCCCCCCTTCCATTTGGGACCCTATATTTAGTAGTCAATTCAGTTACTGCAGTGTTAAAAACAAGTACCTCATCTGTTGTTACCGATGATGGTTTCTCCTCCTGTTGTTGTTTCTTCCTAAGTTGTTGTTCGTCCCAAAGTTCTGTTGGCCACAATTCTGGCCCCCGTGAAAATTTTGATTATTCTGGTTGTTTGGAGGATTGTAATCACCCTGAGGACTAAAATTTCGATTTCTAATTCTTTCACTTCATCGCAGGTCATTGGGAGCCCCATCCTGTAGCTCCCCACCATCATCATTACCCTACTGCTGGTTCTCATATTCATCTAGACTTCCTTCAGTGCTATTGGGAGGCAGGATTCTGATGTCATCGTGTAGATCTAAGCTTGACTAAGCTTCCCCTGAGATACTACGACCTTTCCATTGCTGAGATGGGGGTGGTTTAGGATACACCACTCCCCCTTGATAGTCATTCTGATCTCGGGCAAGTTGTTTAACCTTTATAGCCCGTAATTTCAGCATTTGGCCATCAATGCTCAAAAAAACACGATTATAGTCAAATTTATACCTTTCAAAATCTAAATCACGTTTAATAAGCATATCCAGTACATCAGTCTCAGTCATTAAATTATCAGTCATCTCCTGATAATGTTTAACAAAAAGCTCAAGCAGTTCCAACCCTTGTTTGTCAAAAAGTTTGACTTATTCTTGATGAAAGGGCGAATCTGCTACCAGCTAAATTGTTGTGCTGTTTTTCTCCTATTAGGTTACACCACAGTGTTTGTGCGTATATGTATGTGTGTGTGTGTGTGTGTGTGTGTGTTTCTCTCTCTCTCTTTCTTTTTCCATATATATCTACTTTTTCTCTTTCTGCCTATAAATATTATAGATAGAAAGACAGATATGCTTAATGCAAGCTTTATCGGGGGATATATAGGATGGAATGCATCTATTTGTCATTATAGATATTTAGCATAGCTTTTCAACAGTTTCTGAATTCTTGATGAGTGTTACCACCCCAAAGGATACTAGGCAAATAACATGTATTCAACCATCCACGGCTATGAAGAGTCACATAGTGATGTCCTATCATAGTTTCCAGCACCATGTCTAGTTATCTTGTTGTAGATCTGTTTAAACTTGAAATGAAATTTTAAGTCAATTAAAATATGTACAAGGCAGGGAAAGAAGGACATTTTTATAGGTTCATAGGTATTTGCATTGCTACTAATCTGTTAGGAGTTTATGAAACCTAGCCTTACATTCACATGATAGTTTTTAGCCCCTATAATTTGTGTAGGAATAACACATTGATTGACCAAACAAGGATATGTTGGTGCATTTACATGTTTTCCCTAACCATGAGGGATTGGGTGAAAAAACAGGGATGAATTTGTGGTTAACCATCCATTTGTCTAAATTCCATTTGACTAGAGTAAGAGAAATATTTTGCTTTATGTGGTATGGAAGATGGTTTTATAGGAGTGGTACTCACAGTGGTAAAAACCTATACCTCCAACATGTTCTATTTAACTCGTAGAAGGGATTGAGATCTTTTGAGCAGCTGTTTTTGATATCAGTGTACTAATGAATGTGTAATAGGTCTGAATAAAGAGGGTCTGTTGGAGTTCTATACGCGAGATAGAAGTTGCCCCTCAGTAGCCTGTAATACTGAGAAGTGGGTCAAGACTTTGCAGTCAATACTTTAGTATTATATGACAGGAACATATTAGGCCTGTGTTTCTTATCTACTTTATATTAATTTCTTACCACATTGCAGCCTACTTGTTTGTCATGCCTTATCTGGCTACCTATTGTGACACACAATAGCATTACTGATGTTATTTCCTCAATAGATGAGCTATCCAGTGATGCACTATTAAGACCCTCTTTTGCTTTTCCTGGAATGTTGCGCATTTTCTGGTGTTTTACTTTTCTGAGGAAAAATATTGATTTTATTTCTCTGAGGAATTAAAGTGTGATCCCTTAGAACTAGTCCACATCTGTAATGTTCAAAATTTAAATGGTGTGTGGTGTTGAAAATAAGAAGTGAATTGTTTGGGTACTGAAGAGTCAGTGGTGTATTGGATGAATTTTTGATCATCTGTCTAAATGATTTTGTCATTCATTAAAACTATAAAGTGACTTTAGCTTGTACTGAGCATATGGAACTCAAATAGTCATAGATAGGTTGTCGGAGTTGGCGTTGTGCCATTTGATGGACTGACCCGTGTCTTTTTCTTCATGACTAATGAACTACCTAGTGGCAATAAATAGAAGCCACAAGTACTCGGGGTATTTAATGTAAAACACTTTAGGAAGGCCTAGGCAATGAGATTACGCCTGGCACTTTTTTCTATCTGTCTCAGAATGTGTCTTGAGTTATATCTACATCACAGGAGAATTAGTGTGTAAGGGACAACTGTTGTTGTACATGCATTAGTTTTGGGACTTACATTTACTTTTTCATACCTACAGGTCAAGTCATGGCCAGGTACGATGACAGGCAGGGATTAATTAATGGGGGTATCATTTGGTCATGAAGGTACAGTCTGAAGGATCCAATAATGCTCAGTGATCACTGTGGATAAAACATGTGTTTCGAAGATCTTGCATTGGTATATTGCTTTTATAAGGTTGCATTGTTTGTGTTACTCACTTTGACATAAGTTGCTGTTTTAAAGGGAATTCCCTAGTATTGTAGTGTAAGTGCTATAACGGAGTAGAAGCACGGCTGTTCTTTACGTGCATGTGCCATTACACATGACAAGGCATTCTGCATCTTCTGAGCTACTTCAAGTTGTACAACAGGAAAACATGGCAAGAGAACAAAAAATAAATCACATTTGTAATGCTACTGGAAGTTATTTTTAGGAATTAAAAAAAAAAAAAGAAAGAAAATGCAGGTATATGTATTTCAAGAAGAGATTTTTAAATTAATTAACTATTTTGCTTACATATTTTGTAATTGTTTTTAGTTCAGACGTATTCATTAGCCACTCCGATCTCTGCATCAGTTTGGGTACTAAACTGATTTGTGAGATGTTCACATGTTTTTCCACTTCTGATTGAAACAAAATGCAGTTAAACTGGAGACAAAGCTTTGCTGTTGCATAATAGTAATTTAAGTTGTAAAGTTTTAGTAGCTTGGTTTGACGTGCTCAAACATAAGGACAAATCTCTTTTTTCCTATAGCTTAGTTAAAGTAATCTGAGATTTTAAGATGTAACATCCTCTTTCAGTGAACTCTCTGAGTTTATTCCAGCAACAATAAGGGAACAATGCACAAAATAAGCCAGCACTGATATTTAAATGGTATATCATTTACAAGCTGGCATAGTGTCAGATATCTAAGCCTGTGCTGTGTCTCTTTTTGTTCCAGTTTCCACTTAATTTTGATGTAGGGGGATTCCTTATATCTTGAGGTTTTGGACTGTAGGTCATTTGAAGTCATACCTATAAATAATTCTGTAGTTATCATCTTAAATTTTTCATTAGAATAAAACATTATTCATTTCTCATTTAGTTATTTCTGTTTCTGTTTTTGTTACTGTTTCTGTGTTTGTTTTTTAACCTCCATTAGAATTATACCTTGGAATTCACTAAAAATTTTAAAGGTCTATGTTCTGTATTTGAATGTCCAAAATGCCGAATACCATATGGTCGACATTTGGAAGTTTGAATATATAATGAAAAAAAAAAACACACACATTAACAGTACGAGCAGGGGGGCGCAATCACCCCTGCACCCCCACACCCCCCTACTTAAATATACCAACTCCGAGACTGCACGTCAGTGCAGAAAAGGGAAATTCCCCCATTCTGCACCATATGGCACCATTAAAAGTCAATCTTCGAACACTTGAAATGTCGATCATATGGTCTCAACCATATGATGTTCGACATTTCCAGCGAACGAAGATTTGACATAGACCTAAATTTTGATGCACACGCTAATTGCCTAGTGCAGGTTGGTAAATTAGCACTACAGCAAGACAATGTGTGTCAGAGGCCGATATAGCCACGAGGAAAAAGATCTCATTATCAGCTCTTTACCAGTTCAATACTACTTACCTGCATGTTCCAGCACACACACAAACATGGTGTACACATTTATGCACCCGCATTATTACACTGATAGACATGCACTGACACTTCTATACAATTACATAAACCAGCCCCTAACCTCATGAAAATACTTACACTAACGCAGCCCCTACCCTCATACAAATACTTTGGCTAACGCAGCCCCAACCCTTACACAAATACATACACTAATATAGCCCCTACCCTCATATAAATACATACACTAGCATGGCCCCTACCCTCATACAAATACATACACTAACACGGCCCCCACCCTCATACAAATACATACACTAACACGGCCTCTACCCTCATACAGATACATACATTAACACAGTTCTTACTCTCATACAAATATATACATAGCATGGTCCCTGCCCTCATACAAATTCATAAACTAACACAGCCCCTACCCTCATAGAATACTAACGACCCCTACCCTCATACAAATACATACACTAACATGGCCTCTACCCTCATACAAATACATACACTAACACAGCCACTACTCTCATACAAATACATACACTAACGCAGCCCCTACCCTCGTACCAGTGCATGCACTAACATGGCCCCTACCCTCATCCAAATACACTAACACAGCCCCTATCCTCATACAAATATATAAACTAACAAGGCCCCTACCCTCATACAAATACATACACTAACACAGCCCCTACTCGCATACAAATAAATACACTAATACAGACCCTACCCTCATGTCTAAATCTCAAAATGCATTCACTCGAAGCACTCCTTAAAATGGAGAACATCGAAATTTGTGCTGTAACAGAGACCTGGCTCAAGGCAGCAGAAAGCACCCCTGCACTAGCAAACTATAACTCATTCCACACCTTTCAGCCCCAGAACCTGGACCAAAGCTCCAAAGGCAGTGGTGTTTCCATATTCATAAAGGATGCACACACCTCCAGACTGGTAGCCCAACATAACGCATTAGAGATACTTCATTTGCAGCTAACATTGGGTAAGACAGCGATTCAGCTTGTCACCTGCTATAGGTCCCCAACTATGTCCCAAGACTAACACTCCATGTTCCTAAGCACCCTGGAGAATATTAGGGTCCAGCCTAACACTCATACTGGGCGACTTCAACTTCCCCTCCATTAACTGGGAAAACTACTCATGTACCAATACAGTTGCCCAATGTTTCCTGGAATTCATTAATTCCAGTGCCCTGGACCAGCTTGTTCTTACCCCCACTAGAGGCAGCAACATTCTTGACCTGGTCATTACTAACATGGGCGACCGTTGCTCTACACCAATAGTCAACTCCTCCCTGCTTAGAGCCGACCACAAACTAATCACCTTGGAAATCCACCCCCCCCCCCACAAAGGTAACCACCATGAAAAACTTCTCCAAAGCTAACTTTGGGCTCCTAAAAACAGAGGTGGCTAACGTCACGGCACCCATGCAAATGGAGAATAGTTGCATGACCACCAAATAATACACCAATGCACTGCACGAACACATACACAAATGCATGGATCTCAGTATACCCAATAGAACCAAGATGCTGTCCTCCAAAAAAAGGAAGCCTATCTGGTGGTCCCCTGCCATAAACAAACTCTACAACAGAAGGAGGAAACTGATGCAGAATAAGGTGAAGTCCCAAGAGTGGAAAAACTCCCTTATCAGTCTCAACAAAAAGCTGAGATTCCCTCATCAAATCCTCTAAAGCTAGCTATGAAAACAGAATTGAAGCAGATAGTAAAGACCACCACAAGGCCTTCTATAGTTATGTAAAGAATCTCCACAGCAATACCCAGATTTGTTCTGAGCTGCTGCACAATGGTACCTCCTATAATGAGCCAGCAGATATTGCCAATATACTGTCCGATAGATTCAGTGCCAACTTTACCCCTCTCTCCTCCACCAAAGGACCAATCGCAATACCAGTAGATTGCCAGGCACCCAGTATTACTGCTGCACAGGTTAAAATAGCAATGTCCAAGGCCAAGAATACAGCTTTAATGGGACCTGACAATATCCTGGCTGTGTTCTACATGAACTACAGAGTGAACTGGCACCTCAACTGTGTGCCCTGTTTAATCACAACCTCACCTCAGGCTTTGTTCCTACTGACTGGTGGACTGCAACAGTCATCCCTCTCCACAAAGGAGGAGTGACTACAGACCCTAGGAACTATCTCCCCATTAGCTTGACAAGTCTGATATGCAAAGCTATGGAACGCATCATCACGGACCTAATAAACAAGGATAGAGGGAATCTCCAAACTCTGAATCCTACATAGTTTGGTTTTGTGAAGGGTAGATCATGCCTGCTCAACCTGGCTGACTTCTTTGAGTCAGTCACCAGAACTATAGATGAAGGCAAAGTGGTTCATACAGCCTACCTTGAGCTGGCCAAGGCCTTTAATATCATTCCCCACTTAGGAATCATAGAAAAACTCACTAAGCTAGACATCAACCCCTATATCACTAAGGGGGTTGCAAACTGGCTCACAGATAGAACACACAGTGTAAAAGTAGCTGACTCCAAGTCAGACTGCTGACCTGTCATGAGTGGAGTCTCACAGGGTTCAGTCTTGGGTCCTCTCCTGTTTGGTATCTACTTCTCTGAAGTCCAGGACAACATGAAGGGACTGGTTGACAAATTTCGCAGATAATTGCAAGTTGGGAGCAATTATTGACTCTCCAAGTGATGTTGACATCCTACAGAAAGGTCTCACTGAGACCAACAACTGGTGTCAAAACCATGGCCTTAAGCTCAATGCCAAAAAATGTGTCATCATCCCCTTTGGGAAAAAACTGGTTTTCATGAATTCCCACATTGACGGTAGTCCACTGAACAGAGAAGGAGTTATAAGAGATCTGGGAACACAGGTTGACAGCAACCTTTCTTTTGACCACCACATTGCCACTGTGGTCAGAAAGTCCTTCTGTGTGGCACATCTCATTACTAAGGGTTTTGCATCCAGGAAAGAGGTCATTGTCTCCCTCTACTCTTCCCTCATTAGGCCAATCATCAAGTACAATACCCCATTTGGCATGTACCTCACTAGACACCTGGAACAATTGAAGAGGCCGCAAAAGTATCTCACAAAGAGGATGCTAGGCCTTAAACACTTGTCCTATATGGACAGACTCAAAAAACTCCAACTATTCTCTGTCTCATATCACCTACTTAGAGGCGATCTCTGCTTGATTTATAAATCCATGTCTGATCCAGCTCTGTTAGAAATGCTACATCTAAAGAAATCCCAATCCCTCCACACCACACACTCCAGAGACCTCAACCTCATTACCACAATTAACAGAACAAGCTGGACGGACAGGTTTATAACCCAGAGACTGCCCATGCTATGGAACAGACTTCCCATACATGTCAAATAGAGCACCTTACTGGCCCTCTTCAAGAGAAATCTTGAAGAGTGGCTCTGCTCGACAGACGCTCTGGGAACTAAGGTCGGGTGGCACAATGCCAGGGTAATCTTATGGGCTAGGGTTGTAAAGGCTCCAGGGCCATTAGTCTAGTACACACCTATGAAGCTATGTCTTCACTAAACTTGCCTAAAAAGTGAGTACTCCCATAGAAGTGAATGAATGACGAGTGAGTTTTTATAATGGTCACTTTTTCCTCCTAGTATAAAATTTTGCTTGGCTGAGTGATTCTGTAAATGAATTGGCCAGGCAAATTGGGAGCCACAGTCGTTTCTGCTGGAAAACATGTGTCTAATTAGTATTAGCATTAGCCAAATAGCCCCAAACTGACTTATTAACATGCAGTTCACCTGCAAGACTGTCCTCCTTGCTGAAGCCCCTACAAGGGAAAACCCTAGGCAGTACAGTAATGTGTGAACTGCAAAGGCTTAGCATGATATGGAAAAAAAATCTGATTTAAGATTTCCACATACATATCTCAAAGACTATAAATTTACACACACAAATTTTTTTTTAGATGTAAATTATAAACAGAAATTGTTTTGCAACATAGTCTAACTCATTGCTTAACTGTTTCTTACAAGAATCAGACAGGAACCTGGAGTTCCTGCTACAGTTAGGATGAGTATGAAACTAATATCAAAAACTAGTAAAGAGCTGAAAAATGTATATAAAACAAAGTGGTTGTTGCTGTATCTCAAAATACATTTTCCAGATCATGTTTGTCTCCAAGAAGCACTTAAAGGTTTCTAGGAGATGCAGTTGGAATTATCAACACTGACTTCTCATCTCAAAATGGCAACCGTCAGAGCTCCTGTTTTCAGATTATTTTATAGACTTCATTATCTAGGACACTGTCAGTGAAGAAGTGTTTTTGATGGGAAAATGAGATTACATTATTGCTAAGATTTAATGACCCATGTTTACCATTTTGCAGAAATTCGTATCTCTGCAAAGTAAAATTTCTGATGATGATGGAAGAGAAAGTAATTGTTATAGTTATGCTATGAAGTTTACCCAAATTGTACATCTTGTAGGAAGCTGAACTAGATAGACAGGACTGTAAATTAGTTATGCAGGAATTTGGGGCTGTTTGATTTGGTCATCTTCACTTCCTTCATTTATCAACTGCATATTGTCACACCTCTGTTTGTAATAATAATTACATAGACAAGATATAAATGTTTGCAAATTTGATGAAACATTATTCTCAGCTTGAGATTACACCATACCTTGCTCAAGATCACTATGAGTTGCAGTCTCAGCTGCTCAACAAGTAGCACACCTGTCTTTGGTGCTAGAAGAGCAAAAGGCTGTTTGTTAAATTCCCACGCAAGGTGTTTGGATTAATTTCCGATAATGACACTAGAGTCCATCATAAGAGGGATGCTGGACTCCTAAATGTACTGGTCTTCGGATGATAAATTAAGCTGTTGCCCATCTGCCTGAGTTGGTGGTAGCTCAGGTGGAAGAAAAAGAGCCCATGGCACTTATTAAAAAAACAATTGGGGAATTTTTGTAATCAATTTCCAGAAATCTTGTCTATACATATATATATACATATATATATATATATATATATATATATATATATATATATATATATATATATCTATATGGGTCTACTTTACATGGTCGACTGTTCAGAAAGTCGACTTTCATATGGCCGAGACCATATGATCGACTTTCGAAAAGCCGACCAGGTAAACTAAACACATAAAACACAACAAACACTTACTTTAAACTGCTCCGCCCCCCAAACCCCCCGTAACTTAAATATATCAACTCCGAGATTGCACTACAGTGTGGAAGAAGGAAACTGATATATATATATATATATATATATATATATATATATATATATATATATATATATATATATATATATATGCGTATGGTGTGGATATTGGCTATGAATTGCAAGAACACTTCATTTGCATATGCTGCTTTTCACAATTTCTTACTTGCTTCTTATTATACTTAAGGCATTGCAAATTAGCGCAGATGGCCTCAGTGAATCATGCCTCAGCTTATAGTCACTTACAGACATCACAGAAACCCCTACCACATTTGTATATTGAATATGAATGCCGACCCAAGCCTCTGTGTGCTTTTGTAGATATATGAATTAGAATATTTTTGATGTTTGAACTAATATTGAAATGTTTATTTTATCACATTCATTAATTAAAGGTGCATAATAACTGCAAAAGTAATACACTTTAGACATTTCTCTCTATATATTATATATCCCCTATATTCCCTGATATGAACAATGCTTGGTAAATGACAAAGTTATCCTCTTTCTTTTTTTAAAGTAACAAACACATCTCAACGACCATTCTAAAGTCACCTATCATCATGGTTTTTTTTACATCATCTACCCCTTTACATTGATGGTTCAACAAACATTTAATGTCAGTCATGTCAACGTCTGCAGTTCTAGACTTAACAACAGTATAATATTTATGAATAATGTTTATACCTGTAGTCAAATAATTTGTCCATAAAGAACAGAAATCCATTTCCCATTTTTAAAACAAAAATCAGCTAAAGATAAAACCTCAAAGGTTTATTCACTAAAATTCTCTTCACTGATATACGCACATATATATGTACAAATGTATGTAACTTTATCACCTAATGGTATTACAAGATTCTCTCATACCTCATATCTTTTGATACAAGTTTCATTTTTAGCATTAGTCCTAAAGACCAGCAGTTTGCTGGACTGGGTAGACATTATGGACTTTCCGTTCATATCTCTTTGAACAAATTTTGCAGAAGAGATAGAAGGATTTATCAAGCTGGCATCCTGGTGTTCGCACTGCTCTTGTTCTGACTGCCAAACACTGTGTAGAAACGCATCCTCACCTTTACTGATATCTAATATTATTCCATGAAACTTTTGAATGATTTGACTCCACAAAACAAATTTGTGTTCAGAAAGTTTGTTTTCTATAAATATGTCTTTTCAGTTGTTCATCTGGTGGGCATTCATTTGAATAGTTAGTAACAACAATCTTGTCAGTTCATCTATCATGTTTATACAGTCTGAAAAAAACTCTGAAGTGTTGTTACACTCCATACTGCAGCCATCCTATGGCCCCCCACAGTATTCTGGAAATGCAAAGAGTTGTAGAAGTTCCCTGGACAGATTTTACCTAGTCAGTAAGAGCACTACCTTTAGTCTACCTTAAAAAGGAACACTGACTTAGTGGGATAAACTGTGTCAACAAAAGGTAAATAAAATAAAATAAAATGTAATAAATAAGATCAATTATCACGTGTTTTTTGTATGATCTCTACAAATTTTGTCATGCATATTTTAGTGGGTTTGTAGTCTTTTGGTTTTAATTTATTTGGTACCTACCCTTATAGCTATTAGACAGTCTTTTTTTTTTGGGGGGGGGGTGGGCTGACGGCATTATTAGAGACCTGTTTAACTTTGTACACTCACAAGCTAGTCTGCTGAAATCTTTAAATATTTAATTCTATACCGATATCTATATCTCCATCCAGTCAGTAAGCAAAGGAGAGTAGTAGTGCTGAAACTGAATTCATCCTCAAGTCTTTGTGAGTACCTTTGTGAAGTGGACCCTGTTTTCACAAAATCTCACCAAGATGATACTGATATATAGACTGTATTTATACAGCATATATTATGGACAGAAGTAGGTCAAAAACTAAAAGAGATACCTGGGTGCATAAGACCCAGGATAAAAAAGTGCCCAATCCTGGTAGGTGCACTGGTGCCAGGACTGGAAAAAATGACAGTGTAAAATCCTCAAAATATGCAAACATTCTTACAATGGCTAGGCCAAGGGGGAGCATGGCCCCCTGTTGTAGTAGGAAGTAGCAGTCCACAAAAAATCACAAAAACTGATAGGCCAAAGAAGAGCCATAAAGATGATATAGTAGACTATTGAGGATAAGAAAGAAATTGTGTATTATTACTATTATGCAAAAATCCCAGAATTTCCAGACACAAGATATACAAAATTATTAAGAGAAAAATTAGAGGAAAGAAAAATACTTCTTCAAGAAAAACTGTCAGAAGCTTCAAATGAAAATGTCCATTCATTAATGCAGCAGATTTGTGAAAAACAGTATACAGATCAAAAAACTTTGATCTGTTTGGAAAAAGAAGCATCTGAGGAAGCGCAAAAACATAAACAACAAAACTTAGAGATATTTGAAAAGTATAAAAGAGAAATATGGACATAGGAAAGAAAGAGAGATTTGATATGGTGCAATATTTATGCAAAGGAGAACGCCAAATTAATCAATATAAAGAAGGCAGCCCCAAAGATATTCAAGAGAAAAACAGGCAAAGGCATCCGGATATGGAAAATTTCAGAAGAAAAAATATCTTAAAGATTGAACGTAGAAAAGAATATTAGTAAAGTGGAAGTTAAAAAATAGAAGTTAAAGTTATGGAATGCCTATGAATTGAAAGATTTGGTGTAGAAGGTCTAACACAGGTTACATCATAGCATGATGGAGTGAGTTCCCAAAGTAAGGAGAAACAGGAAGATCAGGAGTCATCTGAAGAAGAAATACGGACGAGGGAAAGAAAAAGAGATTTATTATGGTGTAATATTTATGCAAAGGAGAAAACAAAACTAACTAATACAAAAAGATCAGCACCAAAGATATTTGAACAGAAATACAGACAAAGGAATCCAGACATGGAAAACTTTACAATACAAAAAAATAAAAAGATAAAGAGGAAAAGTAGAAATGGAGAAGTTAAAGAAACACAAATTGAGATTATGGAGTACCTGCAAAGTGAAGGAAAATCGAATGCAGAAAGCTCCACAACAGGATAGAGCAGTGGATATCCAAATTAAGTAGAAACCAGTAGGACAGGAAGTTGTTGGTCAGATGACATATCAAGATATTTTGGAGCCTTCAGCAGGAAACCAGTCTAAACATTCACTTGAAGCTAGACAGTAAGGAAAGGAACAGGAAACTGTGGAAACCCTGATACAGTCAATGTTGAGGAGTGATAGGCCAGTGAGTTCCCATATGACAGAGCAATGGATGGCACAGGATGAAATTTAAGAGAAGGTGCCACAAAAAGAAGCTATAGAACTTTCTATAGAATGCCTGCAAGAAATGGAAAACAAGGGATGTGCCCTCAGTTTGGAAGAAAATGAAATAAGAGAAGAGTTGCTTGGTTTAATAGATGTGGATAGATACATTAAGATCAATGAAAGAGATAGACTGGAGAAAGTCAATAAAACCCAAAAAGTCAGAAGTCTGATAAAACAATTGAATGCAGTAATTAGGACTGTCCATAGAGATCCATGCAGTATAACAGAAGTAAACAGGATATATTACTGTGCTGCTAAATTAATAACTGATAAAGGTCTACCACAGGAACACAGGGCAGTGAGGGAAAAGAGGGGGAGAAAGTGAATACCATCATGAAAATATCGAATAGAGAAAACTATAAAGCAATTAAGACATGAAGTGTCACTGTTAGAACACTATGGAAGTGGGAATAGATCAACAAAATACTAATAAAGATAGATATGATAAAATAAATGTGCAGTATTAGAACAAACCAGGATCTGTCATGCACTATCGCAAATAAACTAAAAATTTCAGCACAGGCAGAAAAACTTAGAAGATACACAGATAAATATAAAGGAAAAGTACAAAATAAGCAGTTTATTGATGACCCAAAAAATTTTATAGAAAATTGGGAAACAAGGTAAAAGGAACTGAAAAAACACCAAAAAAGTAGAAATAGATACATTTTGGAAAAGTATCTATGAAGATCCTGTGGAACATAACAAAGATGCTAAATGGATAGAAGAAGTAAAAGAAAGAATAAGAAGTTTAAAGGTACAGGATATGAAATGGGATGAAGTAGAGTTTGAAACAAAGTTAAGAAAAGCCTCTAATTGGAAAACCACAGGCCCAGATGCAGTACCTAACTTTTGGTTAAAAGTATTAACATCTTTGCATGAAGATTTAGCCATGAGTATGAACTATTTATATGCGCACCCCGAACAGACACCATCCTGACCAACAACAGGAAAAACAATGCTCCTACTTAAGAGTGAACCTGCAAGCTACCCTAACATTATAGACCAATAACCTGCTTTCTGATGATATATAAACTACACACAGGAATTGATGCTAGCAGAATTTGTAGCCATTTATAAGAAAACTCAACTATGATAGCAGAACAAAAGAGAAGTAAAAGAAAGCCATATGGAACAAAGGATCAATTCTTGTTAAAGTCATACTGGACAACTGTAAAAAGGGGAGGAATTTAAGTATGGCATGGATTGACTATAAAAAAATCATTTGATAGTATCCCACATTCATGGATAAAAGAGTGCTTAAAAATGTATAAGATACACCCTTCACTGATCGACTACAGTACACTGACCATGAAACAGTGACAGACCACTTTGCAATTAAGCCATGATAAAGGACAGATTATTTTCCCAGGGATACAAATTCAAATGGGGATATTCCAGGGTGACTATATGTCACTGTTGCTATTCTGCCTTGCCCTTAACCCATTAAGCTGTTTACTTAAAAGCAAAGGCCAAGACCATCTTCTCTTTGTCAATGATTTACAACTGTATAGCTCATCAGATGAGGAGCTGAAAGCACAGCTGCAGGCTGTCAAAACTTTTTTCAGATGATATAAGAATAACATTTGTTCTTGATAAGTGTGCAAAAGCAAACTTTAAAGCAGGAAAACGGCAATACTAGGAAAACGTCAGTTTGGGACAAGAATGTGATACAAAAGAACTGGAACAAGAGGTAGTATATAAATATTTGGGACTTGAAGGATCAACAATAAAACATGAATAAATGCAAATAAAACTGAGTAAGGAATACTTTAGAAGACGTAAATTAATTCTGAAAACAGCATTGACATCTAGGAAGAAAATCCAAGGTATAAACCAATTTCCTCTTCCTGTCCTATCTTACAGTTTTGGAGTGAGTGACTGGCCCCAAAACATGTTGGATAGATTAGACAGGAAAACAAGAAGGATGCTTCATGCTCACCAAATGATTTATAAAAATCAGTGAAAACCAGGAATATATATTCCCTGTTCTGAAGGAGGGATGGGGCTCCTTGAAATTGATTACATGAATAGATCTGCAATTGTGGGACTCCACACATATCTGCTGACCTCACAAGACCCAAATGTAGTGAATGTGTTGAAACATGAGGAGAATAAATCTAAGATGCTTTCTCTGCTTAATTTAGCAGAAGCATATTGAGGTCAAGCAGGAATGGAAATCAAATCAGAAGTAGATAAAAATCAGGCAGCAACTGAATGACACAAAAAACAAAAGAAAGAATATAAGGTGAAGGACCAGATGAGAAGGCAAGAAATGTGGAAAAAGCATAAATATAGTTGCAAGTATAGTGAACGTTTTGAAGAACCTCATATGGATCAGAAACAAATGTAGGATTGGTTAAGGAGAGGCAAATTCAAACAAAGAGATGAAAGGTTAATATTGGTAGCGTACATGATGGTTTATAAAGTCCATTGAACATATGGGAGAAACAGACAAATATAGGTTTTGTAAAAGTGAATTGGAAACAGTTGCACACCTCGTTGCTGGTTGCGACATACTAAAGGCATACTAATGAGGCAAGACTGTTGCACTGGGGATTGTGCAACATTATGGTATTGAAGTGGCTGAAAAACACTGGAAACATGAGCCACAAAGCATCATAGAAAATGAAGAAGTTTACATCATGTGGGATCATCCATTACCAACAGTTCAAAAGACAGATGCTAGAAAACTGGATATAATGATCCAAGAAAAGAAGACAAAAGTAGCATTGATTATTAAAATTGCTGTATCCACTGACTACAGTACTTTGCGTACAGAGAGAGACAAAGTCATAAAATATCAGGATCTGCAGGCAGAAACGTGAGCAGTGCAGAAGACAGATATGCAGACAGTTCCAGTAGTAGTAGGAGCAATGGGTCTTATAAAAAGAATCTACAGCTGTATCTAGATATGTTGCTAATACATGTAGCTCTGTACAAATTATAGGAGGAGTCATTACTGGGCACAATGTGGGTGCTGCAAAGAGCACTTTTGGCTGACAAAGACTGAAACAATACTAATTTCATGAACTTTAATTGTACTTTGACTTAGGAATGGGGTCCATTCCTATCAAGATATTAGAATCCTCAAAAATTTGAAGAAATTAAAAAGAAAACATATTATGCTGTCAATGGTAATTTAATTCAAAGTAAAATAATCAAAGTAAATTTGACTGGAAATTTTTACATGGGTATTTTTATATGCCAAGTAGAGTCCAGAGAATTTTCCTCAGGTAGACAGTAAATGCTGGACGTGTGAAGGGGAAGAAGGAGGTAACTGAGAACATATTTTCTGGGAGTGATGTGAGTTGGTGGGAATCCCTGCGGGATGCACTGTTGGAGATGCAGGGTGGGTGGATTGCCGTGACGAGGGTGATGATTTTTCTGAGCTATGATACAGAATCAGAACTCCGTAGACATGGTAAAGTCTTACTGTGGCTAATAATGATGTCTGCCAAAAAAACAATTACAAGAAAATGGATATCATAATCCAAACCAATTATACTGGAAGTAGTGAATATAGTGATAGAGAAAAAACAACTAGAATTGAGATCTTTAGAAAAGGGTAGGAACAAACAACATAGGAAAAAATGAGAATTGTGGGAACAATATATACAAGGGAGGAATGAGACCTAAACGGCAGCAGGACATAAATGAGCTGTGTAATGTTTGATTGAGAAAGATTGGGTGGATTATAAGTGTTGTATAATGTTTACAACTGGGAGTGTGTCAGTATGTTTTGTGATGTAAAATGTTTGTGACCAGGATTGTGTCATTATGGTTTCTTTTCATTTATATAAATGTATGATTGCCTATGTAGGAAGGGATGGTTTAATGACAATGTTTCTTGTTTATAAAAAAAAAATCAGGAATTGAATAATTTATGTAATATTGCTTAGGCTGTATGATATATAGCCATATATGTGAAGTATGTTATGTTAATATAGCTTGCCTAATTTTATTTGAATGTACATTTGCCTGTGT